>NC_137063.1:12913721-13086221 GCF_032717465.1 Coenobita brevimanus
ATATGGCACACACCCAAGGACGCCAGTGGACAGTTATGAGACTGTGAAAAGACACTGAAAAGTTATCCTTTATGTGAACTGTTCGTAAAAGGTGCAGCGATTGGCTGTACAGAAAGATATAACATGATGTGTGTAGTGCTACTCTCAATGGAAGGTGTTGCGTGACAGTGAATAATATCTCTTCTTTTTCAGCAGAGAACCTAAAAAGCTCATACTTGACTTTCTGTGTCAGTGCTTGCCAAAATGGAGAAGAAAGGTTTGTCTTCTGACCAGTGGCAAAAGGTTCTCTTTGAGGAGGAGACCGAGAGTGAAGTAGAGGACAAGCTGAGCGATGTTTCAACTGAGGAGGAATGGGACGATGTCCAAGAGGATTCCCCTCGGGCGGCATTGCCCACACTTCAAGCACGACGGGAGCAGACACTACCACCACCAGTGTCAGGACTATCGGCCCAATCATCGTCTTCACTTGGACGACAGACATTGCCTTGGCTTGGACCTCTCGCTCCTACAGCCATCGTGGTCTCTCCACCTCTAGCCTCCAGTTCCCCCTTGGCTGAGCCTATGTCACCGGTAGCAGGGCCTAGTTACACGACACTGGCATCAGCACTCGGCACAGTGTCCGGCGCAACTGGTGCAGGAGGCGACTGTGTCATCGTCCCCTGCCCGGTCGACAAGGGCGCTGTCTCCGACAGCGTTCATTCCCCCCGACATTTTCCAGCAGCAGGAGACAGTCTCGTCCTCCTCATTGTCGGAACCCTCACCACCTCGACGAGGCCGGCGTGGTCCACGGCCTGGCTATGGGGGGCAGCCAAGGGGTGTCCAAAGAGGCACAAGGGTGTTGGTACGCCAACCCACTGCCACCACTGCGGGAAGTGTTGCCGCAACAGATCCAGGGTGGAATAGTGGCCCTTTCACACCAGCTAATGGGCCCTTCACAGGATCCCCAGGAATGAAGGTGGATCTGCCAACAACTCCTCTCCAGTTATTCCAGTTGTTCTTCACGAGGGAGTTGTTGACGTATTTCACCCACGAGACCAAGAGCTACACGTCATTTCTGGGGACTGCGTTGGACGCATGGTTCATCTTTTTCTTTTTTTTTTTTAATGTGAGGAAGAAGGAACCAAAGGCAATGGGCCTGCAAAACTGTTCCTTCCAAGAGAAAAAGAAAATAAAAGAGAGAGCCAAATTCAAGACCCATCCACTTCGAGATCCCTGGACACACTGCGCCCAAAAGACTGGAGATCACAAGAAGCAGGAAACACACACAGGGGGAGACAGCTCCAGAGTTAACCTGTTGCACAAATGAAGGACCGGGAGTAATGGTTAACCCTTGCATTAGAGAGTTGGACAGAAAAGGGGTGAGAGTTTGCTGCTAGACGGGTGCTACGCACCCATCTTAGAGGTGGAGGAATGCATGCAGACAGTTCAAAGAACAGTGACCATTGAAGTAGCGATAGAAAAGAGATAAAGACGCAACAGTGCAGTGAAGAGACAGAGGTTGAAAGGAGTCAGTAAGAGGGGGAGAGTTAATGAGACAAAAAGCCTTTGACTCCACCCTATTGAGAAGAGCTGTATGTGGGGAGCCTCCCCACACATGAGAGTTGTACTCCTAACAGGGGCAGATAAAACCCCTGTATATAGTCAACAATTGTGCAGGGATAAAGAAGGAATGGAATCGGCTTAGCACACCCAATCTCTTGGAAGCAGATTTTACAAGAGATGTAATATGATCTTTCCAAGATAAGTCCCGAGTGAATGAAACCCCAAGCATGTTCAATGATGATGAAGGATTAAGCTGAATATTATTAAACATTAGTGGGTGTACATGTGGAAGATTTTGTCGGGTTGATAGGTGCAAAAACTGAGTCTTTGATGCATTAAAAACAACCAGATTATATTTACCCCAGTCAGAGATACGAGCCAAGTCAGACAGGTGTGCCATAGCCTCATCCCTTGTTTGTTGAAGTAACTGCTGAGAAGGACGTTGTGAGAATCGAATGGAAAGGTGAAGGGTGGAGTCATCAGCGTATGAGTGGATAGGGTTAGATGTACAGCTTAGAAGGTCATTGATGAATAAAAGGAAGAGAGTTTGTGATAGGACAGAGCCCTGAGGAACACCACTGTTAATAGATCTAGGAGAAGAACGATAGCCGTCTACAACAGCGGCTATAGAACAACCAGAAAAGAAGCTAGAGATGAAGGCACAGATAGAAGGATAGAAACTGTAAGAGGGCAGTTTGGAAATTAAAGATTTATGCCAGACTCGATCGAAAGCCTTTGAGATGTCAAGTGCAATGGCAAAACTTTTGCCAAAGTCCCGAAAGGGAGATGACCAGGAGTCTGAAAGGTAGGTGAGAAGATCGCCTGTGGAGCATCCCTGACGGAACCCATACTGACGATCAGAAAGAAGGTTGTGATAGGAAAGATGTTTTAAAATTTTTCTATTAAGAATAGACTTGAAAACTTCTGAGATACAGGATGATAAAGCAATTGGACGATAGAAGGTTGGGAATGGTCACCCTTCTTTGGGACTGGCTGGATGAGGGCAAACTTCCAGCAAGTTGGAAAGGTACAAGTTGACAGACAAAGGTGAAAGAGTTTACCAAGGCAGGGTGTAAGCACTGAAGCACAGTTCTTGAGAACAACTGGAGGGACTCCATCAGGCCCATATGCCTTATTAATATTGAGGCCTGTGATGGCAGAAAATACATCAGCGGAAGAAACTTTAATGTTAGCCATGATGAAGTCAGAGGGGGGAAGTGTTGGAGGAACAGTACTGGAATTGTCCAGTGGAATTGGAGGAGAAAGTCTGAGCAAAGAGATCTGTTTTATCAGTAGAAGAAATAGCTACAGAGCCATCAGAGTAGAAAAGAGAAGGGAAGGATGATGAGGTAAAGTTGTTAGAAAGGTTTTTGGCAAGGTGCCAGAAGGAGCGGGAAGAATTCAAGTTGGAGAGTTGAGAGCATTTTGTACGGATGAAATTATTTTTAGCAGAGCGAAGAACAGACTTAGCACAGTTCCGGGCAGAAATGTATAGAAAATGTGATTCAGGGGTGAGTTAGCTCCAGCACCTTTTATGGGTCCTCTCCTTGTTGCAGACAGCATTAGAACAAGCGTGATTAAACCAAGGCTTTTGTGCATTAGTCAAAGGATATGAGAAAGGAATGTATGCTTCCATGCCCGAGAGAATAACCTCCGTAATGCGCAAGGCACACCCAGATGGCTCCCGGCCATGGAAGCAATAATCATTCCAGGGAAAATCAAAGAAGTACTGCCTGAGTGACTCTCAATCTGCAGGTCCAAAGTGCTACAGACGTACCGGAGCGATAGGACAGGTTAAGGTGATCTGCAATGAAGAGGAGATGGACAAGTTCCTAGGGCTTTACTTTTTCATGGGGGTGATGAATCTCCCGAGCATCTGACACTACTGGATGAGATCCTGCCTCCACAACTACCCCCTCGTTACACAAGTGATGAGTGGAAGGCATTTCAGGGCGATCCTGAAACACTTCCATGCGTTCAACTCACTTGCGATACCCCAGGACAATCAAGACCGGCTCATCAGGGTTCACACGGTGATGCAGTACCTCCTTCAGCAGTTCCAGAACACCTACTTACTCGAGGAGCACCTCAGCCTGGACGAGGGTTCATTGCCGTGGAAGGGGCGCCTAAGCTTCTGCATGTACAACCCAGTGAAGCCCTCAAAGTATTCCATCAATCTGTATATCCTGGCTGAGGCTTCCTTGGGTTACATCTGGAATTTCGAGGTATATAGGGGGCAGAAGAGGGCGCTGGAAACCACCGTGTGGAGCCTCGTAGAACCGCTGAACGATCAGGGATACAGAGTTTACATGGACAATTATTATAACTCTGTATCACTGTGCAAATGCCTCTTCAGTGCAGGAACCTATGTGTCTGGGACCCTACGCCTGGCAAGAGGAGCACCAAAGTAGCTGCAGGACATTGCCAGGACCACGAACCTGCCAGCGGGGGGCATGACAGCAATGCACAAGGACAACATGATGGTGTTGCTGTGGAGGGACAAGCACATTGTCAACATGGTCTCCACCATCCACAGCACAGGCACCATCCAGAAGCGGGTTCGAAGGAAGACCAGGGCTCCTGACAGGAGGACAGCCTATGTCCAGAAGACTGTGGACAAGCCCGTCATGGTGGATGACTACAATCGACACATACGTGGGGTGGACCACTTCGACTGGATGGTCCAATACTACCCCATCCAGCGGCGGACCATGAAATGGACCAAGAAGATCACCTTTTACTTCATCCACATGTCCATTTTCAATGCGTTTGCCCTGTTCAAGAAGTGCTCACGCGGGTCAGTCAGTCTGCACGAATTTGTGGAGGAGATAGTGGACAAGCTCCTCTACTTTGATGAAGCAGAGTGGCCCGCATCAGGGCACGTCATCCACCATGCCCCTGACCTTCCAACCCGACGGCCAGCAGGACATCCAGCACCTGTGGCACCTTCTGCAGTGCCAGCACAGGTGCCATCACCCCCAGCTCCTGCACCAACACCACTATCTCCAGGAGGAGGGCCAGCACAGGAGTCAGCACCACCATCGCCTGCAGGACCAGCACAGGTGCTGAGAGAACCTTCACCGGTTCCTGGTCCATCGGGAGAACCTGCTGCCGCTGCCATGCCCGGGCCTGCAGCTGCACCTCCAGGACAACAGGACCGGGGAACGCCAGGAGGACATCCAGCCAAGTGTCGTCGCTTCATCAATGACAGAGTGCGGTTGGATAACACACTGGGCCACCGAGGGGAGAGGATCCCCAACCGGAGGAGGCTGCGGTGCACCATGTGTTCCCTGGCGAAGTTGAGGAGGGACACAAGTCACTTGTGTCCTGTTTGTGATGTGGCACTGTGCGTGGGTGATTGCTTCGAACGGTTCCATGCCGAACGAAGTATTCCCTAGTGCAGTGTACACACACACACACACACACACACACACACACACACACACACACACACACACACACACACACACACACACACACACACACACACACACACACACACACACACACACACACTAACACAGACACTCACACACACACACACACACACACACACACACACACACACACACACACACACACACACACAAGATACTTAAAGTGACCTGGAAATTAAGCAAAGAGGCAGGGATGGAAAATATTATAATAAGACAAGATTTGAATGAAGAAGAAAGAGAAGTTTTAAAATCACTGAAGGAAGAAGTAAAGGAAAAAAATGATAAGAGGACAGAGGAAGAATGTAATACTTTTTTTTGGAGAGTAATGGATATGAAATTAAGGAAGTGGTATTTAAGGAAATAGAAGTGAAGGAAACTAAGGGGGATGGCTGTGAAAGATCAGAAGTTGAGGAAGTGGTACGGACAGAGAGTAGGAGAGAAGAGGGTATTAAAAACGTCAAAAATAATTTGAAGGTGATATATACTAATGTTGATGGTTTCATATCGACAAGGATCAAAATTAACGATTTCTTGAGAGAACATGAACCTGATGTCATGTGCTTTGTAGAGACCAAATTAAGAGAAGATATTGATGTTCATTTGGGAGATGGTAAATACAAACTGTGGAGAAAAGACAGAAAAGAAAAAAACGGGAGGAGGAGTGATGATAGCAGTGAAGAACAACATAAATGTAGATACTATGGAAATGGGAGAAGGCAGGGCTGAAGTGATATATATGAAATTAGAAACTGGAGAGAATGTTAAGAGAGATATGGTGGTAGTGTATGTTCCCCCAAAGACGAGAGCATGGAAGGATGACGAATACCATGAGATGTTGTCAGATATGGCTAGCTATTTACAAAAAATAATTGAAAAAAGCAATAATATAATTTTGGTGGGTGACTTTAACTGTAAAGAGGTGAACTGGGAGGAATGGTGCTCGGGAGGTGGCGAGGATTTGTGGGGCACTATGTTATTAAATATAATAATGAATAATGTGATGACGCAATGGGTCAAAGAAGAGACACGGTTTCGAGGTGAGGACACACCAGCAAGGTTAGATTTACTGTTTACCAAAGAACTCAGTGTAATAGAATCATTGAAATATCTCTGTCTTTTAGGAAAAAGTGATCATGTGGTCATTGAGTTCCAGATGTTAATAGGGAACGTCGGGCCAAGACACGAGCTTTGTAGACAGGGAAGATACAACTTTGGGAAAGCAAATTTTACAGGATTGAGAAACTCTTTTGAAAATGCAGATTGGAGAAAATTCAGAGAAACAAGAGAGATACAGAGGAAGTGGGATATCTTTCTAGACCTCTATAATTTGGGAGTGGAAAAATTTGTACCAAGAGTAAGAGGGAAAGAAAATAGGAAAAAGGAGTGGTTTAATAGAAGGGGGGGAGGGGGAAGTGATGGAGGAACAGCACCGGAATCATCTAAGGTGGAATTGGAGGAAAAAGTGTGAGCGAAGAGATCTGCTTTATCAGTAGAAGAAATAGCTACAGAGCCATCAGAGTAGAAAAGAGGAGGGAAGGATGATGAGGTAAAGTTGTTAGAAACGTTTTTGGCAATGTGCCAGAAGGAGCGGGAAGAATTCGAGTTGGAGAGTTGAGAGCATTAAGTATGGATGAAATTATTTTTAGCAGAGCGAAGAACAGACTTAACATATTTCTGGGCAGAAATGTATAAAAGATGTGATTCAGGGGTGGGTTGGCTCCAGTACCTTTTATAGGCCCTCTCCTTGTTGCGGACAGCATTAGAACAAGCTTGATTAGACCAAGGCTTTCTTGCAGTAGTGAAAGGAAATGAGAAAGGAATGTATGCTTCCATGCTCGAGAGAATAACCTCCGTAATGCGCAAGGCACACTCAGATGGCTCCCAGCCATGGAAGCAATAATTATTCCAGGTAAAATCAAAGAAGTACTGCCAGACTCCCAATCCGCAGCTCCAAAGTGCCACAGATGACGTTTCTTTGGAGGGTCCACAGGCTGTACCGGAGAATAGGACAGGTTAAGGTGATAAAGTTGTGATTGGAGGAGCCCAACGGAGAGAAAAGATTAACAATGTAAGCAGAAGGATTAGTTGTAAGGAAGAGGTCAAATATGTTGAAGTTCTCTCCAAGGCAGTCAGGGATATGGGTAGGGTGCTGTACAAGCTGCTCTAGGTCATTAAGGATAGAAAAGGTGTAGGCCTGTTCACCAGGTGGATCAGTGAAAGGAGAGGAGAGCCAGAGGTGGTGATGAACATTGAAATCTCCTAGAATGGAGATTTAAAAGGACAAATGGTTAGAATGTGTTCCATCGTAGAAGTAAGATAGTCAAAGAATTTTTGATAATAAAATTAGGAGATATGTAAACAGCGCAGATATATTTAGTCAGAGAAAGACAGGAAAGCTGATGCCAGAGTGTATAGAATTCAGAAAAATTGAGTTCAGGAACACGAGAGCAAGATAAGTTCTTGCGTATATATACACAACAGCCACCTTTGGCTTTGAAATGAGTATAGAGAAAGTAGGAGGATACAGAAAAGGGTCTGATCTGCTAAGGCTGCTTCACCAGTCATCCTAATGTTACGTAGGTCATACCTTTTCTTAAAATTCTCGAACCAGCCCTTGCTGGCTCAAAATTTCTTTTGTCTACAAGCACCAACATTACTAGGCCTGTCACCATCATCATCATTACTTTCATCACCATCATCACTATTTTCACCTGCCTCACATTTATCACCACTGCTTTCACCAGCAGACCGAGCATAGAGTTGTATTGTCTCTGATGCATTGGGATTCTAGTGGCACATGTCAGTGGTTTAAGTCTTCAATCCAAATATTCAGTGCCTTTTTCATTTTCACCAAGGCATCATCTCTCACTTGCATTGTAACTCTAGCTGATCCTGGTGTGCATGAAGCAGAGCATCTTTAATGTTCTTTTTTCTCCATTTTATGCCATGAACACTGAACTCGTTCATGCCATACTTGCGACCAGCTGTCGCATAGCTCATTGCACTGCTAAGCTTTTGTAATATTTCGTTCTTTACCTCCAAGGTAAGTGCTTTCCTTGACCTCTTAGCTGGCTTATTTTCAGTTAGAGTGTTACACGGGCGCTTCAGAGCCATGATGATCACGAAAGCACGATAACTGTGGCCGAACACGTTGTCAAAACATCGGGTTGGGGGGAACATACCGCGAGCAGCCAGAGACACCTGGCAGGATGGCGCAAAAACTTGCTAGGAGACGCCAGTACAAATTTTTTTTTGTTTAATGATAATTTTAAAAATTCCCAATGGAAAAAACTGTCGATAATTGAGTCAGTCGATAAAAAACCTGTCGATAATGACGATAATGAGGGTGTACTGTGGTGAAATGCTGAAGCATGGGGGAGAGATAGTAGTAGAATGGATGTGGAAGATGTGCAGATTGGCCTGGGAGGAAGGTAGAGTCCCGGAGGATTGGAAGTTTATCTATCTTTCTATCTATATCCCGACGCCCTAATCCTGCAAAGGGTGGGCACAGACAAAACGCCTCCAAGTCGCTTTGTCACCCACCATTTGACTACCCTCCCCCCAACTCACTCCTCCCTCCCTCACATATCTCTCAACTTCATCCCTCCACCCCATCCTCGGTCTACCCTTCCCTCTCCCTCCCTCCACCTCACCTACATACACCCTCTTAGTCAGTCTTTCATTTTCCATTCTCTCTTGTCCAAACCACCTCACTGTATCTCTCCTGATCTTCTCAACCACATCCACATCCACCACACAACATTCTTTCACTTCTTCATTCGTCAGCCTGTTCCTCCATGTCACTCCACATGCTCCTCTCAAGTAGCTCATTTCCACTGCTCTCACACTTGACTTGTTCCCCTCTTGCAAGGTCCAAGCCTTGCTTCCATACATCAGGGTAGGGATCACAATACTATCATGCAGTGACTTCTTAACTTCCATACTCAACTCCCTATTTCTCATCACGTTTTCAGTGAACCAACAACCTTCCTTCCCTGCTGTACCCTTTCATGCACTTCATTGGAAGTCAGGTATAATTATTCCCTTGTACAAAGGAAAAGGGGAAAAAGAAGTGTGTGGTAATTATAGGGGCATTTGTCTTCTTAGTGTAACAGGAAAAGTGTATGGTAGGATACTTATTGACAGAGTTAGGGAAATAACAGAGGAATTAGTTGGAGAAGAACAAGGAGGCTTTCGAAAGGGACGAGGTTGTGTAGATCAGATATTCAATTTTAGGTCTTTAGTGGAATAGTTTCTAGCGAAGGGAAAGAGGTTGTATGCGGACTTCATGGATCTGGAAAAGCATATGATAAGGTGGATAGACAAGGATTGTGGAACGTAATAAGAATATATGGAGTAGATGGGGAGTTGTTGAATACTTTGAAGAGTATGTATGATGGTGAATTTTTCCCTTTGAAGGTTGGGTTGAAATAGGAATGTGTCATGTCTCCATGGTTGTTCAATCTGTACATGGATGGGGTAATCAAAGAGATACAAGGTAGGGTAGTGGATGTTGGAGTGGCCCTAGTGAGGGAGGGTAGTGTTTGGAAACTCCCTGTACTGTTGTTTGCAGATGATACTGTGTTGTTAAGTGAAGATGAAGAGGAGCTGCAAGGCTTGGTGAATGAGTCTGGGAAAGTGTGTAAGAAATGGAATCTAAAGGTGAATGTAGGGAGGAATAAAGTGATGGTCTTTGAGAGAGATGAAGTTAGTGAATGTACAATGAGGTTGGATGAGGAGAAAATGGAAAATGTGAGTACCTTTAAATACTTGGGGAGTGTGATGAGTAAGGATGGAAGTTTGGGGGGTGAAGTGCTTGAAAGTGTTCAGCAAGGAAGAATGGTTGCTGGTTCCTTGAAAGCAGTGATAAGAAACAGGGAAGTGAGCATGGAAGTGAAAAAGTTGCTGCATGACAGTATTGTGATACCAACTCTGACGTATGGAAGTGAAGCTTGGACGTTGTTGGAAGGACACAAGTCAAGAGTGAGAGCAGTGGAAATGAGTTATTTAAGAGAAGCCTGTGGAGTCACATGGAGAGACAGGCTGACAAATGAAGATATAAAGGAGTATTGTGGTGCAGATGTGGATGTGATAGGAAGCATTAGGAGAAATACACTGAGGTGGTTGGCCATGTGGAGAGGATGGAGGGTGAGAGGTTGACGAGGAGAGTGTATGTGAGTGAGGTGGAGGGGGGGAGAGGGAGGGGGAGGCTGAGGATGAGATGGAGGGATGGAGTGGAGAGGTATATGAGAGAGGGGGGGGGGTGAATTGGGAGTAGGGCAGTGAAATGGCAGGGGACAGGGCAACATGGAGGCGATTTGTTTGTGGACAACCCATTCGGGATTAAGGCGTCTGGCAGTAGATATATCTATCTATCTATCTATCTTTAGCACGACGCCCTGATTGTTTAAAGGGTGGCCGCAGTCAAAACGCCTCCAAGTTGCTCTGTCACCCACCATTTGACTACCGTCCCCCCAACTCACTCCCCCCTCCCTTATATACCTCTCAACTCCATCCCTCCACCTCATCCTCGGTCTACCCCTCCCTCTCCCTCCCTCCACCTCACCTACATACACCCTCTTAGTCAGTCTTTCATTCTCCATTCTCTCCACATGTCCAAACCACCTCAGTGTATTTCTCCTAATCTTCTCAACCACATCCACATCCACCCAACGTTCCTTCACTTCTTCATTCGTCAACCTGTACCTCCATGTCATTCCACATGCTCCTCTCAGGTAACTTATTTCCACTGCTCTCACTCTTGACTTGTTCCCCTCTTGCAAGGTCCATGCCTTGCTTCCATACGTCAGGTTAGGGATCACAATACTGTCATGCAGTGACTTCTTAACTTCCATACTTACCTCCCTATTTCTCATCACTACTTGCAGTGAACCAACAACCTTCCTTCCCTGCTGTACCCTTTCATGCACCTCATCCCCCAGAGTTTCACCCTTACTCATCACACTACCCAAATACTTGAATGCACTCACATTCTCCATATCCTCACCATCCAACCTCACTGTACATTCTATGACTTCATTCCTCTCAAACACGATAACTTTACTCTTGTTTACATTAACTTTCAGATTCCTCTTGCTACACACTGTCCCATATTCATTCACCAAACCTTGCAACTCCCATTCATCTTCACTCAACAATACTGTATCATCAGCACACAGCAACACCGGAATCTTCCAAATCTCACCCTCATTCATTAGAGCCACCCCAACATCCACTGCCCTACCTTGCACCTCCTTTACAACCCCATCCATGTATATACTAAACAGCCATGGAGACATTACACAACCCTGTTTCAGTCCCAAACTGAGATCAAAGAACTCACTCAGCTCGCCATCCACTTGCACCATAGCCCTGGCTCTTTCATACATACTCTTCACAACACTCAACAATTTCCCCTCCACTCCATATATTATTAATACCTTCACATACCTTGCCAATCTATTCTGTCATAAACTTTCTCAAAGTCCATGAAGGCAGCATACACTTTCTTTCTCTTCTCTAGATACTTCTCCACTAAACATCTTAGAACAAATATCTGATCTACACACCCTTTTCCCTTCCTAAATCCCCCTTGTTCTTCTCCAACTAGCTCCTCTATCATATGCCTAACCCTATGAATGAGTATTCTACTATATATTTTTCCAGTCACACAAAGAAGGCAAATACTCCTATGGTTACCACATACTTCTCTCTCCCCTTTTCCATTGTATAAAGGAACAATTATACCTGATTCCAGTCCTCTGGAACCCTTCCCTCTTCCCAAGCCAATCTACACAACTTCAGTATCCACTCCACAACAATCTCACCCCCATACCTCAACATTTCACCACACACTTCATCAATTCCTGCAGCCTTTCCCATCTTTATCTTCTTCATTGCTTCCACTACTTCTCTACTGATCTCTTCCTCCCTCCTCTCATCTCTTCTTCCCCCAGCCATTCCCCAACAACTTACACTCGCACTGCTCCCACTCTCTACAGTACATTCAACAAATCCTCAAATTGCTCCTTCCATCTCCTCAATTTCTCTCTCTTCTTCACCAACAATCTATTATTCCCATCTTTCACTCCCGTACTGTTTCCCCTTTCACACTGCCTTACTGTCTTTACCTCCTTCCAAAACAATTTCTTACTCTCCCTTCATTTCACACTCAGATGCCTCCCAAATTCTTCATCCACTTTCTTCTTACTCTCCTTCACCAGTCTCTTCACCTCCCTTCTCCTGCTCACATATACCTCTCTCCTTTCTCTCTCATCTTCTTCCCTACCTCTACTCGCTAACCATTCACTATATGCCTTCTTCATTTGTTCTACACTTGTTTCACCTCATCATTCCATCATGCCGTCCCTTGCGCACCCCTGCATCTCCTTCTCACTCCACAAACCACCTCACATGCTGCACCTATCTCTTCTGTGAATATCTTACATTATGTCTTCCACCCCTTCCATCTGCTCTAACTCATACCTTCCCAATCTTTCTTCCGCTATGCTCTTATACTCTGCCATTTTCTCACTATATATATATATGAGAATGGCAGTGTGTTAGTGGACATTTGTGCTGGGAGGGAGTTCGTGATAGCCAATATCCTCTTCAGGCACAAAATGATCCACAGGTATACATGGCGAGTGATGAGAAGGGTGGGTGGTGAACTGAATGAAAGGAAGGCAATGATTGATTTTGTATGTGGATGAAAGGATGCAAAAATGTGTATTGGATGCAAGAGCTTATAGAGGTTGGGGGAGTGGACTTTCTGACCACTACTTGGTGGTGGCCAGAATCAAGATCCAATTAGGATGGAGAAATAGAAGAAGGGAAGGACAGGAAGAAGGAGTATTTGTAAGGAGAGTGGAAAGGTTACAAGAGGATGAGAAAAAGGCAGAGCATAAGAGCGAAGTGGAGGAATGATTGGGTAAATATGAATCGGAGCAGATGGGGGACGTGGAAGGTGTTTGCAGGATATTTACAGAAGAAGTATGTGCAGCATGTGATGTGGTGTGTGGAAGGAAGAGAAGATGGAGGGGGGTGCAAGAAACAGCATGGTGGAATGAAAAGATGAGACAGGCTGTGGCACAAAAGAAGAAAGCATACAATGAATGGATGAGAAATAGGGGCGTGGAAGAAGTTGAGAGACGGAAGAGAGTTATATGTAGAAAGAAAGATAGAAAGAAAGAGAGAGGTGAAAAGATTAGTAAGAGAGAGTAAGAAGAGAGCGGATGAGGAATTTGGAAGGAACTTCAGTGTAAAGTGGAGGGACTGTAAGAAAATGTTCTGGAAAGAGGTGAAATGAGTAAGACAGGGTGGAAGTGAAGTTAGCAGGGGAGTGAAAGATAAAAATGGTAGATTACTATTGGAGAAGGGAGAAAAAGTGAGTAGATGGAGAAAACACTTTAAGGAATTGTTGAACATAGAGGATGGAAGTAATGCGAGTATAAGTGGCTGGGGAATGGCTGGGAGAAGGAGGGAGGTGAGAAGACAAGAAGAAATCAGTAGGATAGAAGTTGTGGAAGCAATGAAGAAAGGTAAATTTGGGAAAGCCCCAGGAATTTATGGAGTGTGTGGTGAAATGCTGAAGTATGGGGGAGAGATAGTAGTAGAATGGATGTGGAAAATGTGCAGATTGGCCTGGGAGGAAAGTGGAGTCCCGGAGGATTGGAAGTCAGGTATAATTATTCCCATGTACAAAGGAAAAGGGGAAAAAGAAGTGTGTAGTAATCATAGGGGCATCTGTCTTCTTACTATAATAGGAAAAGTGTATGGTAGGATGTTCATGTTAAACGGGGAGCGGATATTGGTAGTGACCATCAACTCAGCATTGCAAAAATAAGGTTTAAACTTAAAAATCAGAAGAAGGAAAAATCTGGTGTTGGTAGATACGATATTGTTAAGCTTAGAAGGGAAGGAGAAGAAAAGGAGGAATTCAGATTAGAATGCAGAAATAGGTTTTTGGTGTTGGAAACGTTGGAAGAGGGGGAGAGAAGTGTAGATGAGATGTGGGAGGATGTGAACAAAGTTTTGCATGAGACTGCTGAATGTACGATTGGAAGGAGACATAGATTCAGGAGAAAGAAATGGATATCAGAGGAAACGTGGGATATGATAAAAAAGAGAGGCGAGGCTAAATTGAGGAGTGAGATGCAATGCGTTGATGAACGAGAGATTGAATTAGCAAGAGCTGCGTACTGGAGTTTGAATTCAGAAGTAAGAAGGTTAGCTAGGAGAGATAAAAGAAGATGTGTAGATGAAAAGGTTGCAGAGACTGAAATCTTAATAAACAAAAATGATGGACAGATTCAAAGAATAGCATATGAATCGATTAGAGAACTGAGTGGTAATGCAGGTAAACGCAAGGAAATACCAGTTAGAGACAGGGAAGGAAATTTATTGACCAAAGATGGAGATATTAAAAATAGATGGAAAGAGCATTTTGAGACAGTTCTTAATAGACCAATACCACCAGAAGAGGATATACCGTCTCCTCAGGAAGATTTAAATATAGAAACAGGAGAGTTGAGGCTTGCAGAAGTGGAGAAAGCAGTAAAACAGTTAAAGAATAATAAGGCACCAGGGGAGGATGGTTTATTTCCGGAAATGTTTAAAGTGGAGGGGGATAGATTAATAATGATCTTGACCAAGCTATTCAATAAGATATGGGTGACGGGGTTACTACCATCAGTTTGGAAGAATGGTGTAATTGTTAAAGTTCAAGAAGGGAGACCTGAGTGAATGTGGTAATTGGAGGGGAATCTCTTTGTCACCGATAGCTTTGAAAGTTTTCAGTAGAGTGTTGTTAAATAGGTTGGAGCCGGTGGTTGAGGGTATTCTGAGGGATGAACAGGCTGGTTTTAGAAAGGGACGTGGTTGCAATGATCAGATCTTTATAGTTAGGCATTTGATGCAGCAAGTTAATGAAATGAGAGTACCGTTAAGTCTTTGTTTTGTTGATTTTGAAAAGGCTTTTGATAGTGTTTCGAGAGAGACTATGGGGAAGATCATAAGACATTATGGAATACCAGAGGAGTTTGTGAGGGTCATTATGAACATGCATGAGGACACATTTTGTAAAGTGATGGTTGATGGTTGTCTGAGTGATTCGTTTGAAGTCAAGTCCGGAGTAATTCAAGGTGGTGTTCTATCGCCTTTACTATTTATATTGGTCATTGATTACATTATGAAACACGTTGGAACAGAAACCGGTGCAGGTATACTTTGGGGAGAGAACAGGAAACTTTTGGATTTAGATTATGCAGATGATATAGTTTTGATTTGTGATGGGCCAGAAGAGATGCAGAGAGTGTTGGACTGTTTGGTGAGTGAAGGTCGCAAGGTGGGTTTGGTTATTAATTGTGGAAAAACTGAAATAATCAATATGAATATGGAAAATGCGCAGGAATGTGTAATTGGAGGTATGATTGTAAAGCAAGTTGATTGGTTTAAATATTTAGGTACTTATTTAGCCAAAGATGGTTCTTTGAACTTTGAATTCGAGGAAAGGTTAAAGAAGGCTAATCAGGCAATGGGAATGCTTAAAAATATTTGGAATAATAACAATTTTTCTGCGCATACAAAAATCAAACTTTATAAGGTAATGGTTAGGAGTATCTTAATTTATGGACACGAGTCTTGGTACAGCACAGTGACTATGGAAAATAAATTCTTGGTGTTTGAAAACAAAGCACTTAGAAGAATATTAGGAGTTAAGTGGTGGGAAAGGATACCAAATAGTAGAATTAGAGAAATAACGGGAGTGCAGCTGGTCGATGAATATGTTAGGTTCTCACGATGGAAGTGGCTAGGACATGTGTATAGGAGACAGGGAATAGTACGAGGTACACCAGGGTGGGTGGCACTTGGTAGGAGAGGTAGAGGAAGGCCAAAAGAGACGTGGGTGAGGACAATGAGACGGGAAGCTGGAGATGAGTGTTGGGGAGATCTTGAGGAGTTAGCACAAGATAAGATGTGGTGGTGTGAGTTCATCGAGGCCCTATGCATCCCCGAGGGTGCCACAGGAAATGATTGATTGATTGATTGTATGGTAGGATACTTATTGACAGAGTTAGAGAAGGAACAGAGGAATTAGTTGGAGAAGAACAGGGAGGCTTTAGGAAGGGAAGAGATTGTGTAGATCAGATATTCATTCTTAGATCTTTAGTGGAAAAGTTTCTAGAGAAGGGAAAGAAGTTGTATGCGGCTTTCATGGATTTGGAGAAAGCATATGACAGGGTGGATAGACAAGGATTTTGGAAAGTGTTAAGAATATATGGAGTAGATGGGAAGTTGTTGAATGCTGTGAAGAGTATGTATGATGGTGCTAAGGCTGCAGTGCGTGTGGATGGTGAACTAAGTTAATTTTTCTCTTTGAAGGTTGGGTTGAAACAGGGATGTGTCATGTTTCCATGGTTGTTCAATCTGTACATGGATGGGGTAATAAAAGAGGTACAAGGTAGAGTAGTTGATGTTGGAGTGGCCCTGGTGAGAGAGGATAGTGTTTGGAAACTCCCTGTACTGGTGTTTGCAGATGCTACTGTGTTGTTGAGTGAAGACAAAGGAGAGCTGCAAGGCTTGGTGGATGAGTTTGGGAGAGTGTGTAAGAAACAGAATCTAAAGGTGAATGTGGGGAAGAGTAAAGTGATGGTCTATGAGAGAGGTGAAGTTAGTGAATGTACAGCGAGGTTGGATGGTGAGGAATTGGAAAATGTGAGCACGTTTAAGTACTTGGATAGTGTGACGAGTAAGGATGGAGGTTTGGAGGGTGAAGTGCTTGAAAGGGTACAGCAGGGAAGAAAGGCTGCTGGTTCCTTGAAAGCAGTGATAAGAAGCAGGGAAGTGAGCATGGAAGTGAAAAAGTTACTGCATGACAGTATTGTGATACCAACTCTAACGTATGGAAGCGAAGCTTGGACGTTGCTGGAAGGACACAAGTCAAGAGTGAGAGCAGTGGAAATGAGTTATTTAAGAGGAGCCTGTGGAGTCACATGGAGAGACAGACTGACAAATGAGGATATAAAGGAGCATTGTGGTGTGGATGTGGATGTGATAGGAAGCGTTAGGAGGAATACACTGAGGTGGTTTGGCCATGTGGAGAGGATGGAGGGTGAGAGACTGATGAAGAGAGTGTATGTGAGTGAGGTGGAGGGGGGAAGAGGGAGGGGGAGGCCGAGGATGAGATGGAGGGATGGGGTGGAGAAGTATATGAGAGAGGGGGCAGTGAAATGGCTGGGGACAGGGCGACGTGGAGGCGATTTGTTTGTGGCCACCCCGAACGGGATTGAGGCGTCTGGCAATAGATAGATAGATATGTACATATATAATTATATAATTTTATAATTTTTGGGACCATTAACCAACAAATGAACAGTTAATTACTAAGTTTAAAAACTACTTCAAACCATCAACCCATCGTTTTTTGGTTAGTTCCTCTGCTTTTGACAGATAATTTTATATGAGAGGCACAGATTTACCACTCACATAGGAGACCTCTTAGTGGAAGAAAAAGTTTCCACACCAAAAAAGTGACCCATTTCCATGTCTTTAGGATCACAAGGATCTTTTGCTTGTTGGTCAGCAGTCGCTGGTCCTCACAACAGAGAAGCAGAAACATAATCTCTGTTCAAGATTCCAGCAGCATGGCACAAATTAGTGTGATGAGGTCTATAGCCTACCAGACTCCAGAAAACCTGTACAGTATGTGGAACGAGCAGGGTTCATGGTATTACTCAAGTAAAACACTAAGACTGTGCATACAAGCATTGCCTGTGACCTTGAAAAGCCATCACTGTGTGAGAGATGAAACCCTGGGTCCCATTTTACCTAGTGGACCTGTGTTTCCTAAATGGGCCCATTTCCCCAGGAATAGACTGCCTATGGACTTATCGACCTCATAAATCTGATCCCCATGTACCTATTTTCCCTTTACTCTCCTGTTCAGCTGAAATCAATAAATGATTATTCAGTTGTGTGTACATATTTGCTTATTTTGTTTATTGTTGTGGTGACTTAAGCAATTAATTGGGTTTTATACATGAGTGATATTTACTGTTGTGGTGTTTTAACCAATTAATTAGCTTTTTACACATGAGTGATATTTACTGTTGTGGTGTCTAAACCAATTAATTAACATTTTACACATGAGTGATATTTACTGTTGGGGTATCTTGACCAATAAATTAGCTTTTTACACGAGTGATATTTACTGTTGTGGTGTCTAAACCAATTAATTAACATTTTACACATGAGTGATATTTACTGTTGTGGTGTCTTAACCAATTAATTAGCATTTTACACATGAGTGATATTTACTGTTGTGGTGTCTAAACCAATTAGTTAACATTTTACACATGAGTGATATTTACTGTTGTGGTGTCTTAACCAATTATTTAACGTTTTACACATGAGTGATATTTACTGTTGTGGTGTCTTAACTAATTAATTAACGTTTTACACATGAGTGATATATATATATATATATATATATATATATATATATATATATATATATATATATATATATTATATATATATGTATATATATATTATATATATATATATATATATATCTATCTATATATATATATATATATATATATATATATATCCATCCATCCATCCATCATCCAATCCTACGCTGCCCCATGAGGAGCGCAGGAGCCAGGGGCTAGGCAGTTGGTCCTGACATTTAAGATGAGAGTGACCAACCTCACTCATCCCTGAGTGACATTACGTGAGCAATGAACCCCAACCACTCTTTGGATATAAACCTTCACTGGCTCAGTCCGATTGGAACACAATAATTACCCACTAAACCACCAGGTGCCAAAATTTGGTTATATGGTTACCACCCAGCTTAGTAAATGGTTTCCTGGTGTACAGGAAACCATTTGGCTTGTCACTCAGTGTAGAGTCACCCACAGGCAGAAGGAAGAGGAAAGAATGAAGGAATGAAAGACAGAAGGAGGAGTGTAAAGTCACTCTTCTGTCTTTCATTCCCTGGGCTCCTCATGGGGCAGCGTAGGATTGGATGATGGATGGATATATATACTCGTATATTTATATATATATATATATATATATATATATACAGTATATATATATATATAATTTTTTTTCTTTCATCCACAGGGCCTGCTTACTCTGGATGATGATCAATGCAACACGTTGTCTGAAAAACTCCACGTCTTCTAATGGGTACTGCACAACACAGAATTTTCTTCATTCTGAAATCAAGAGGATAGCTTAGAGTGCAGCGTCTATGCTTGTTTTTGTTGGATAGCTTCTTTGTTATCTTCAGAAGTAACACTGAAGGCTGATGACCATAAAATTTTGATGCTCTTGTGATATTGTGCAGAATGTTAAAAGCATTGAAAATATATACCATACTGTATGTGTGTGTGTGTGTGTGTGTGTGTGTGTGTGTGTGTGTGTTAGGTGTTGGTGGAGGTAGTGGAGCAAGTTAAGGAGCAGGTGGATGACTAAGTTAATGGTTCAGTTTTTAGTGTTGGAGTGAAAGATATGTGATCCCCTTAACTATTAAGTATATTTCTCTCTCTCTCTCTAATATACAGTATGTATACACACAGTCTATCCTCGTCTAACATGGTTTTTGCTAACACGAAAATAGTCTAACACGGTACAACTTTCCAGAAGCACTATTACTTCTAACATGGCCGTTGATGAAGCTAACACGGTTATTTGAACCGGGTGGGCAGTGATGAGATGAATCATGGGAGCGTTGACATGCCAACGGGCATCATCTACCTCCCAGCCAATCATGCTTCAGCATTCTCACTTTTGAACTACCCAGCCAATGAGGACACTCCCTGCACCCGCCTGCCTCCTCACTCTGCCTGCTCCCTCCCGCACCATCCCTCAGCTTGCCTTGAGTTGTGAGACAAAATGCCCCTGTTAGCCCCAGCTTTTCCAGCCATTTTTTTGTGCCCATCTGAGTAGCTTCTCTTTGCTATGGCTGACAAAGCTGTACCAGGACCTAGTGGTGTTCAAGAAGGCGGGAAGAGGATCCATCTGACCCTCAAGGAGAGAGGAAGTCAGCGGTTGCTCGTTCCCTTAAGTTGAACGAGGCCACCAGTCGCACCATCTACAGAAACGGGCAAGCCATTTTATCTTGTGTCAAGAATTTTGGAGCTGGAGGTCCATTATTACGCCAATGCATGTGATGGTGATGGAATGTTTATTAGAAGAGTACATAAGATGTCAGGAGAAAAATCATATGCCAGTCTCTGCTTCTGACCTCAGGACACGAGCTGCAAGGCTCTTTAAGGCAGCTTGTGAGAAATACCCACCCACTAAGGCCTCTCAACATAGCTGTAAGGCATCAGCAGGCTGACTGATGTCTTTGTCCATTGGAAGAAACTTATGAAGTGTCAAGTTTACAGGAGAGTGAGCAGCCACTGACGAGGTAAGAGCCAGGAAGTATCCCAACATCTTGAAAGACGTAAATGAGGAGGGAGGATGTTCTGCAGAACAAACATTCGGCATGGATGAGACTGGGCTACAGTGGAAGAGGATGCCAACCCCCACCTCTGATTTCAAGACCACACAGCAAACGAGAGGTCACAAGGCAGATAAGAATCGTGTGACCGTGGTGTATTGTTGCAACGCAAGTGGCAGCTTCGAGATGAAGCCACTTATCGTCTACCATGCCTCTCGGCCACACGCCTGCCGCCATCTCAAGAGTATGGACAAGTCAGGGGTGTACTGGAAAAAGGCAGCCAAGTTGTGGATGATGGGGCAGCTTGCAACTGACTGGTTTGACAACTGTTTAGTTCCCGATGCAAGACGCCACTGTCAACAGCAAGGCCTGCCTTTTAAGGTCCTTCTCCTCTTGGACAACACTCCTTCACACCCATATTTTCTTAACAGCCACAACAAGAATGTAAAGGTTGAGTTTATGCTTCCAAACATCACGTCTCTTCGCAGCCTCTTGATTAGGAGGTGATAGCCAACGTCAAGTATTTTTTTTATCAGAGGAGAGTCTACCGACTGTTGCTTGCATCTACAGACACCAACGAGGAGCTGCAATGCCTGGAAGAAGAAGAAAGAGGAGGAGGAGGAGGAGGAGGAGGAAAGAGGAGGAGGAGGAGGAATAATAATAATAATAATAGAGGAATAATAATAATAATAAAAATTATAGAGGAATAATCATCATCATCATCATCATCATCATCATCATAAGTTGTACCAGCCCGAGACAGTGGCGGTCATGGTGATGCCGGCACCACCACCACCACTGCACCCACTACAACCTCCAGTGCTACCACAGCACTACCACCACCACCTCCCAGGAAGAAGTCATCATTAAAGAAGTCGAGGATGTAACAAAATTTTGGGAGCTTCACAACATCAGACATGGTGTTAATAACTTTGTAGGAGCCTGGGGGGAGGTAAACGTAGCCACCATTAACCCATTAGTGCCCAGTATCCTCAATATAGGACGGAGCTGGGCATTTTCAAAATTTAATAAAGAAGTGACCCCTGGGGAAGGGACCTATGAACTTTGTGGCTATAAGCTGACAGGTGGAGAGCGGTACACGTAGCACCCTTCCAGCAAACTCCCTCGCACAGTAACTCTGGGAGTCACTGGGTTAAACACTGACAAATCTATCAGTTTCTCTAAACCATTAGCGCCCAGTGTCCTCAATATAGGATGGAGCTGGGCATTTTCAAAATTTAATAAAGAAGGGAACCCCTGCGGAAGGGTCCTACGAGCTTCGCGACTATGAGCTGTGTAGTTCCCGGAAGTGATAATGAGTTGTATCTAGTTTATTTTATATGACCAAAAGTTCGGTTAAGTGAGAGAGAGTGGCCGAGGCATGGCTGTTACCATGCGGATGTACCAGAACATAGATTAATTACCTAGTTGCTAAGTAATTTTTTTTTTTTTTCCTACTGTAATTTACAAGTATTGTTGGGTCTGGTTAGTACTTGGATGGGTGACCGCCTGGGAACACCAGATGCTGTTGGCATCCCTACGTGTCAAGTGGGGTTGGTGGAGGATTAGTGCCCCTCCCTGTAAAACAATTAACTCTAAGCCCTTGGCCACCCCATTTGGGATACATGGCGTCTGGCAATGGATGGATGGATGGATGGTCTCTTTATAATATAACACTCGAGTGAGATGAGAACATGTGCCTTTGTTCACATAATCCAGCATAATGTATGCGTGCGCAAAGTGATGTAAAGCACGATAATTTTCATTATTTTTCGATGTAAGGGTATAAAGTGAGAGGTGATCTATCTATCTATCTATCTATTGCCAGACGCCTCAATCCCGTTTGAGGTGGCCACAAACAAATCGCCTCCAAGTCGCCCTGTCCCCCGCCATTTCAATTCCCTGCTCCCAACTCACACCCCCCCCTCTCTCATATACCTCTCCACCCTATCCCTCCATCTCATCCTCGGCCTCTCCCTCCCTCTTCCCCCCTCCACCTCACTCACATACACTCTCTTCGTCACTCTTTCACCTTCCATCCTCTCCACATGGCCAAACCACCTCAGTGTGTTCCTCATAACGCTCCCTATCACATCCACATCAACACCACAACGTTCCTTTATATCCTCATTCGTCAGCCTATCTCTCCATGTGACTCCACAGGCTCCTCTTAAATAACTCATTTCCACTGCTCTCACTCTTGACTTGTGTCCTTCCAACAATGTCCAAGCTTCACTTCCGTACGTTAGAGTTGGTATCACAATACTGTCATGTAGTAACTTTTTCACTTCCATGCTCACTTCCCTGTTTCTTATCACTGCTTTCAAAGAACCAGCAACCTTTCTTCCCTGCTGTACCCTTTCAAGCACTTCACCCTCCAAACCTCCATCCTTACTCATCACACTACCCAAGTACTTAAACGTACACACAGTTTCCAATTCCTCACCATCCAACCTCGCTGTACATTCACTGACTTCACCTCTCTCAAAGACCATCACTTTACTCTTCCCTACATTCACCTTCAGATTCCGTTTCTTACACACTCTCCCAAACTCATCCACCAAGCCTGGCAGCTCCCCTTCATCTTCATTCAACAACACAGTATCATCAGCAAACAACAGTACAGGGAGTTTCCAAACACTATCCTCTCTCACCAGGGCCACTCCAACATCCACTGCCCTACCTTGTACCTCTTTTATTACCCCATCCATGTACAGATTGAACAACCATGGAGACATGACACATCCCTGTTTCAACCCAACTTTCAAAGAGAAAAATTCACTTAGTTCACCATCCACACGCACTGCAGCCTTCGCACCATCGTACATACTCTTCACAGCATTGAACAACTTCCCATCTACTCCATATATTCTTAACACTTTCCAATATCCTTGTCTATCCACCCTGTCATATGCTTTCTCCAAATCAATGAAAGCTGCATACAACTCCTTTCCCTTCTCTAGAAACTTTTCCACTAAAGGTCTAAGAATGAATGTCTGATCTACACAACCTCTTCCCTTCCTAAAGCCTCCCTGTTCTTCTCCAACTAATTTCTCTGTTCTTTCTCTAACTCTGTCAATAAGTATCCTACCATACACTTTTCCTATTATACTAAGAAGACAAATGCCCCTATGATTACCACACACTTCTTTTTCCCCTTTTCCTTTGTACAGGGGAATAATTATACCTGACTTCCAATCCTCCGGGACTCTACCTTCCTCCCAGGCCAATCTGCACATCTTCCACATCCATTCTACTACTATCTCTCCCCCATGCTTCAACATTTCACCACACACTCCATCAATTCCTGGGGCTTTCCCAGATTTAACTTTCTTCATTGCTTCCACAACTTCTATCCTACTGATTTCTTCCTGTCTTCTCACCTCCCTCCTTCTCCCAGCCATTCCCCAGCCACTTATACTCGCATTACTTCCATCCTCTATGTTCAACAATTCCTTAAAGTGTTCTCTCCATCTGCTCACTTTTTCTCCCTTCTCCACTAGTAATCTACCATTTTTATCTTTCACTCCCCTGCTAACTTCACTTCCTCCCTGTCTTACTCTTTTCACCTCTTTCCAGAACATTTTCTTACAGTCCCTCCACTTTACACTCAAATTCCTTCCAAATTCCTCATCCACTCTCTTCTTACTCTCTCTTACTAATCTTTTCACCTCTCTCTTTCTTTCTACATATAACTCTCTCTTCCGCCTCTCAACTTCTTCCACGCCCCTATTTCTCATCCATTCAATGTATGCTTTCTTCTTTTGTGCCACAGCCTATTTCACCTCTTCATTCCACCACGCTGTTCCTTGCACCTCCCTCCGTCTTCTCTTCCTTCCACACACCACATCACATGCTGCACATATTTCTTCTGTAAATATGCTACACACACCTTCCACGTCTCCCATCTGCTCCAATTCATATTTGCCCAATCGTTCCTCCACTTCTCTCTTATACTCTGCCTTTTTCTCATCCTCTTGTAACCTTTCCACTCTCCTTGCAACTACTCATTCCTCTCGTCTTTCCCTTCTTCTATTTCTCCATTCTAATTGGACCTTGATTCTGGCCACCACCAAGTAGTGGTCAGAAAGTCCACTCCCCCAACCTCTATAAACTCTTGCATCCATTACACATCTTCGCATCCTTTCATCCACACACACATAATCAATCATTGCCTTCCTTTCATTCAGTTCACCACCCACCCTTCTCATCACTCGCCATGTATACCTGTGGATCATTTTATGCCTGAAGAGGGTATTGGCTACCACCAACCCCCTCCCAGCACAAATGTCCACTAACGCACTCCCATTCTCATCTATCTCAGCAGGCACACCCCACTCACCAACTATTCCATCCACCTTCGCATTCCCAACTTTACCATTCATATCTCCAATCAAAAACACTCTCTCTGATGCTGAGTAATTATTGTAACTAGAGAATGTTATTTTTTTTTTGAGTAATCGATTGTAAGGGGAAAGACATCACACAGAGTCTATCTTGAGTCTGTAATAATTAAAATCTTAAATTGCGTACACCGTCATCCCCCCTTCCCTTTGCATATGCAGTTTTGGCGTGTCTGACTCGCTCACCGGCCGTGATAGATGGGAGGTTGTCGGTACTGTCGTCATCCTCCTCCCCTCCCCTCCGAGGAATTCTCGGGTCCAAGTCCAAGCGTAGAGGTCTAAGTACCAGTGAGTCCAAGTCCAGGCGTGGAGATCAAGGTCCCAGTGTGGAAATTAAGGTCTGGAGTGGTAGAGGACTGGACCAGTGAAATTTGTTCTCAGGGACGATTATGAAGAAACACATTGGACCGGGACAGAGGAGCTAAGTTTTGTGCATTTGATATTAGGACCATTTAGATATATTTTTTGAAGTGTGCCAACTGATTCATGTTTAATCTGCAAAGCAAGCAGCTGGGGAAGATTTCTACTTTTTGGTCTTGTTAATACACGTTCCCTCCCACTCGAACTTTATTGTTTGTATAACCCTTGAGAACTGGTGGTATAGAGCTTACCTAGTAGTTTATTAATTTTGCAACTTAGAAGCATTCTGGGAAACTGCGAAGGTTGGGCTTGGGTTGGCCTAGTTGGAGACTGGCCCCGTCATTTTGGCATGCTACCACTCTTAACTTGGCCACCTGAAATGTAATAAACGCAACCGAAGAGGCCGCTAATGGGAGAGAGTCTCCATCAATCTGAGTTCCCGACCGTTCCAGCACACAGTGGTCATCAATAGTGACTTGTTTTCTGCCCCTTTTGACCATATAAAAGTCTGGATTGCAGAGGTGACAGTACAAGTGGTGGCACAGCGTTGGGATGACCTATTAATGTGAGGGTAATTTAACTTGAAATTAAGGTAATAGCTCATCCCCCAGTTCTCAAAGGTATATGTATTTAATATTATGTGTAGAATTATAAGGTATGTGTATTTGAAAGACTGACGAAGAGAGTGTATGTGAGTGAGGTGGAGGGGGGAAGAGGGAGGGGGAGGCCGAGGATGAGATGGAGGGATGGGGTGGAGAGGTATATGAGAGAGGGGGGTGTGAGTTGGGAGCAGGGCAGTGAAATGGCAGGGGACAAGGCGACTTGGAGGCGATTTGTTTGTGGCCACCCCAAACGGGATTGAGGCATCTGGCAATAGATAGATAGATAGTATTTGTAGTGTGTACTATTTTGGTGTTGCAGTTGAGCATTCACCTCCTGGGGTTGCTCAAGTTGCAGTTAGGGCATTTCGTAGTTGAGCATTCACCTCCTGGGGTTGCTCACGTTTGTATAGTTCATGATGGAGTCCCGTGTTGAAAAATTGATTGACATTGAAACTGAAATGCCTGAGGGCGTAGAGGTGAAACAGGAACCCTCCGCAATTGATGAGTGTTTTGAGCGTATTAGAGCGTTGGAGGACATGTTAGGCCCACCCGGACTCACCCCGATCAAGGTTGGAGGTCCATCACATTATACGTAGATGATGGGTGTATGGTGTATATACTCATTTTTTTTTCTCTCTGAACACGTCTTGTCCTTGCCTTAACTGGCTGGGAACATGGAGTCAGGCGTGCCCTTCCAGGTCTCTCCGGACTGTACCTGCGTATTTATCTTTTCTACCAGTACCTATGATGTTGTAATTTTGGGTTGATTAATAGGGTTGAGTAGTTGTTTAGGGTATGTCCAGCTTTTGGAGAGATGAGGCGTGGAAGCTGCGTGTTGTCAAATCGAGTGCACCTTGGTGTATAGACCGTCATTCTTGCCTTACCCCGATTCTTTTTTTTCTTTAGGTTAGATTGTTAGGCTTAGTTAGGGATAATGAGATCTCACAGTTAGGACTTTAATTTTTTTTTTCCCAGAGTTAGGGAACTGTACATGTGAGGGGCAGTTCTACCTGAAGGTCTCAACCTGGAGGTTTCCTACTTGCTTTGAGAACCTCGAGCACTGAGTGTATGTAATACCCAAACTGCAGTATAGGATTGCTCAGAGAGAGAGGGGAAGTTTCCAGTTTCTCTATAGGGCTTGGAGAAGTTGAACTATGGGGCTCTCGCATGCTAGGAGAGGTAGGTAGGTTTCGTTCGGTCTCTCTGGACAGAACGCAGTGGAGCGACTCGTGTTACTCTTAACTAAGCACAAAGTTTCTCCTGGTAGCAGGACATTCTCCTTGTGAGTAATATGCCTGGTGAGTGGCATATGTCGTCAGTTGCATATAGTGAGTAGCGGGAGAAAATTTACTCGCGGTAGAGGATTTTTTTTGTGTGGACATGATAGCCGCTGACTGTTCTCGAGCATGGAGCTTATGTAATATCCCACAGTCGCAGTATAGGACACGTTGGCTGGTGTTTTGGAGGCGTGTAGA
Organism: Coenobita brevimanus; assembly: GCF_032717465.1. Lineage (NCBI taxonomy): Eukaryota > Metazoa > Arthropoda > Malacostraca > Decapoda > Coenobitidae > Coenobita > Coenobita brevimanus. The sequence continues at coordinate 12,941,004 of NC_137063.1, forward strand.
TTGGTTTCCCCTCACGAGCAAGGAGCGTGTAAAACACCCCACAGTAGCAGTATTGAGGGAGACTGGTCAAGTAGATGAACTTACGTACCGTGTGTGTTAAGAATGGGTACTGGGTATTTCTGAGTACGGGTCCAGTCGCCCAAACTTTTGGTCTTCCCTAACCATGGGCAGATGTAGTGCCCGGAAGTGATAATGAGTTGTATCTAGTTTATTTTATATGACCAAAAGTTCGGTTAAGTGAGAGAGAGTGGCCGAGGCATGGCTGTTACCATGCGGACGTACCAGAACATAGATTAATTACCTAGTTGCTAAGTCACCTTTTTTTTTTTTCTACTGTAATTTACTAGTGTTAAGTCTCTTTATAATATAACACTCGAGTGAAATGGGAACATGTGCCTTGTTCACATAATCCAGCATAATGTACGCGTGCGCAAAATGATGTAAAGCACGATATTTTTCGATGTAAGGGTTTAAAGTGAGAGGTGATGCTGAATAATTATTGTAACTAGAGAATGTTATTTTTTTTTTTTTATGAGTAATCAATTGTAAGGGGAAAGACATCACACCGAGTCTATCTCGAGTCTGTAATAATTAAAATCTTAAATTGCGTACGCCGTCATCCCCCCCCTTCCCTTTGCATACGCAGTTTTGGCGTGTCTGACTCGCTCACCGGCCGTGATAGATGGCAGGTTGTCGGTACTGTCGTCATCCTCCCCCCCCCCCCTTCCGAGGAGTTCTCGGGTCCAAGTCCAAGCGTGGAGATCTAAGTACCAGTGAGTCCAAGTCCAGGCGTGGAGATCAAGGTCCCAGTGTGGAAATTAAGGTCTGAAGTGGCAGAGGACTGGACCAGTGAAATTTGTGCTCAGGGACGATTATAAAGAAACACATTGGACCGGGACAGAGGAGCTAAGTTTTGTGCATTTGATATTAGGACCATATAGATATATTTTTCGAAGTGTGCCAACTGATTCATGTTTAATCTGCAAAGCAAGTAGCTGGGGAAGATTTCTACTTTTTGGTCTTGTTAATACACGTTCCCTTCCACTCGAACTTTATTGTTTGTATAACCCTTGAGAACTGGTGGTATAGAGCTTGCCTAGTAGTTTATTAATTTTGCAACTTAGAAGCATTCTGGGAAACTGCGAAGGTTGGGCTTGGGTTGGCCTAGTTGGAGACTGGCCCCGTCATTTTGGCATGCTACCACTCTTAACTTGGCCACTTGAAACGTAATAAACGCAACCGAAGAGGCTGCTAATGGGAGAGAGTCTCCATCAATCTGAGTTCCCGACCATTCCAGCACACAGTGGTCATCAATAGTGACTTGTTTTCTACCTTTTTTGACCATGTAAAAGTCTGGATCGCAGAGGTGACAGTACAGCTGACAGGCCGAGGGCGGTACACCTAGCACCCTTCCAGCAAAATCCCTCACACAAGGACTCTGGAAGCCAATGAGTTAACACTGGCAAATCTATCAGAGTCTCTAACCCATTAGTGCCCAGTGTCCTCAATACAGGACGGAGCTGGCCATTTTCAAAATTTAATAAAGAAGGGAACCCACGGGAAAGGGACCTAAGAGCTTTGCGACTATGGGCCGACAGGCAGAGGGCGGTATGCCTAGCACCAGCAAAATCCCTCACACAGGAACTCTGGAAGCCAATGGGTTAACCACGCTTAAAAGCTACTGAGTCCGCCTCTGTTGCTGTGTATTCTGCTCAGGCTGCTAGATGATACTGTGACAATTGAGGAGGTGATCGAGGTTGCCAGGGACGTCAGTGACTCTGCTTTGGACAGACTAGTGGAGGAAGCTGAACAGTAAGTCAGGGATGAGCAGGATAGGGAAGAGCAAGAGGAAGGAAGGGAGGAAAGAGCACCAGGTGAACCCAGCAGTGAGACATTAAGTCAGATCCTGAGTCAAGTTGATTATCTCAGGGAAATCATCTTGGACAAGCCAGAGGAAATGAAGTGATCAGGCAGATGTTAGATGTTTTCGGCATCTACAGTCGTATGCACTCCGAATGAGTGAGTCAACGTAAACAGTCACTCATGCCAGACAAGCTGCTGCTGAACTCAGGAAGAGGACATCCAATGCCAGCAGGAAGAAGAAGCCATAGATAAGATAGATGATGATGTGAGAAGTGTTATGTTGTTGACTTTGAAGGATTTTAACCAGTGTTCTCCCCTCTGCCTCCTCGCTGACATAGTGTGTCTCCTCTTATCCTCCCGTAAAGTAAATAAAATGTGGCTTGTAACTGTAATAATACTCTTTTATAATTTTTTGAACCATATTAATGCTTTTTAGGAGGTTAAAATTGGGGGGTATATAAACATTTTGCACCACAAAGGGGGAAAAATTGGACTTTGGGCAGGGGGTGCGGAAGGAAATAGGAGGTTTCAAGAGTCCCTGTAACAGGAAATTTCTCTAACACGGTAGGGGTGCGGAAGGAATTAACCGTGTTAGACGAGGACAGACTGTCTGTATATATATATATATATATATATATATATACTTTATATATATCATCTCATCTCATCTCATCAGCCGTTTGAGCGTCCACTGCAGGACCGGCCTATCCCGACCGAAGTGGGGACAAGTCAGCCAATGTATCTCTACCAAGTGGCATAGGCTGTCTGGTAGAGATTGTACGTAGGATGAGAAGTGTTTGTAAGTGTAATTGTAGTGTTGGAGTGGCTTTGGATGTGAGTGTAGTCTGTGAACCAAGTCTAATCGGTCTGCGCAATCCGACTGGGTGCAAGCATACTTTATAGTATGCAACACTGGTTCAACCGCAGCACCCCTTATGTCCGCCAAGCAATACGTGACCAGAGCACTCCCAAAGTTTATTACCCTGGCGGGGCGCGAACCCTCTTTCTTCAGTGTACGAAAATGCATGCTTTACCACTGTACCACATATATATATATACTGTATATATATATATATATATATATATATATATACATATAATATATATATATATATATATACATGTATTACAAATACATATGCAAACTGATGTTATCTATCTGAAAACCAACAGCAAACACACATAAACAGGAGGCATGTACTAAGTTTGTATATTGTGCCAAGTGAAAAGTAAAAATAATAATTTGTCATTGAAAAGTAATTAAAATATTCACCAAAAATAGCCACTAAAATCGGCCACTTATTGCACTGATGAACGCTATACTGTAGTATTACAAATCGTATACATGCAAATGTAATAAAAGAAGGATGCAGTTTAATTTTGAAAATAACTCATTCAAATTTAATGGGCAGCATTACATACAAGTATCCGGAGCAGCAATGGGGACAAAATTTTTGCCAAATTATGTCAATCTTGTGTTAGGATATTTAGAAAACACATTACACTCAGGCCTTGTTTAACACACAGTCGAATAACATATTTTTGTTCTAACACACTTAGCATAATGTGACAGGTCATAATGAACATGGGGAAAATCTTGAGCTCACATGAGAAATCAGCTGGCCTGGTGGTGAATTCGAAAGTCGCGCGTGGTGATGTCACCTGTCAGACTCACCATGATTAGCCAGCTTATATCAGGGTACTTGTCCTGGGCACATTCAAGGTCATATGGTCAGATGAAAATTTATGGGTTTCACAATTTAAGGGGACAAAATGGAAAGAAAATTTTTGCTAATCAGAAAAAATTATTCTTCCATCCATGTGTACTCATAAGTTAGCATTTAGTTCCACATTCTTTGTATGATTTCGTGCTTTCCAACACATTTCGGACCAACTGAACAGGTGGCTATTAGTCCTTTCTTGCATCTTACTGAGTTCTACCCCAAACTCACGTAGGTTTCCAAATTTTAGGGGATGAAACAGAATGAAAATATTTGCCAATAAGAAAAAATATTACTCTTTCATCCATGTGTTCTCGTTAGTATTTAGCTCCATTTTCTTCATTTGATTCTGTGCTTCCCGATACATTTCGAACCAAATGAGCATATGGCCATCTGTCCTTTCTCATGCCTCACTGAATTCTACCTGCGCTGTGCAACAAGATTTTTTTGTGTGTGTTTGAGTGTCAAGTGAGGACACTGACTTTTGGTCATGCCACATGATCAGCCCCAGCTACCTAGAAAGTGGCATGTCTTCATGTATGCCCAGCAGCGTGAGATAATAAATGAGTTAGAGCCGGCAGGGAGGCAACAGAAATGGCAAACAAGCACGGCGTGAATGAAAGCACCATCAGACGATTTGGAAAGACCGGGAGAAATATCATGTGTGGGAACCCTGGTGATGTGAACCTGGCAGTTTGTAATGTCCTGAAGCTGACCGAGAAGCTCATAGGGTGTTATGTGGAGTGTCAGATAAAGAACAAAATACTTACCAAAGGCCTCATGATGTGAGAGGAGAAACTTTATGACAACAACAACATTGGGGGTGGGGGCGAGGGGAGTGATAGGGTGCTACGCATCAACAGCTCACAGGTACCCACCCTAACTTCTGTTTTTGTTGATGCTATTTTAATACCATTCATGTTCTTAATTCTACCTATCTATCTATTGCCAGATGCCTCAATCCCGTTCGGGGTGTCGACAAACAAATTGCCTCCACATCGCCCTGTCCCCCGTCATTTCACTGCCCTGATCCCAACTCACACCCCCCTCTCTTATATACCTCTCCACTCCATGCCTCCATCTCATCCTCGGCCTCCCCATCCCTCTTCCCCCCTCCACCTCATTCACATAAACTCTCTTCGTCAGTCTTTCACCCTCCATCCTCTCCACATGGCCAAACCACCTCAGTGTATTCCTATTAACGTTTCCTATCACATCCACATCCACACCACAATGCTTCTTTATATCCTCATTTGTCAGCCTGTCTCTTCATGTGACTCCATAGACTCTTCTTAAATAACTCAATTCCACTGCTCTCACTCTTGACTTGTGTCCTTCCAGCAACGTCCAAGCTTCAATTCCATACGTTAGAGTTGGTATCACAATACTGTCATGTAGTAACTTTTTCACTTCCATGCTCACTTCCGTGCTTCTTATCACTGCTTTCAAGGAACCAGCAACCTTTCTTCCCTGCTGTACCCTTTCAAGCACTTCACCCTCCAAACCTCCATCCTTACTCGTCACATTACCTAAGTACTTAAACGTATTCACATTTTCCAATTCCTCATCATCCAACCTCGCTGTACATTCACTGACTTCACCTATCTCAAAGACCATCACTTTACTCTTCCCTACATTCACCTTTAGAGTCCGTTTCTTACACACTCTCCCAAACTCATCCACCAAGCCTTGCAGCTCTCCTTCGTCTTCACTCAACAACACAGTATCATCTGCAAACAACAGTACAGGGAGTTTCCAAACACTATCCTCTCTCACCAGGGCCACTCCAACATCCACTACCCTACCTTGTACCTCTTTTATTACCCCATCCATGTACAGATTGAACAACCATGGAGACATGACACATCCCTGTTTCAACCCAACCTTCAAAGAGAAAAATTCACTCAGTTCACCATCCACACGCACTGCAGCCCTAGCACCATCATACATACTCTTCACAGCATTCAACAACTTCCCATCTACTCCATATATTCTTAACACTTTCGAAAATCCTTGTCTATCCACCCTGTCATATGCTTTCTCCAAATCCATGAAAGCCGCATACAACTTCTTTCCCTTCTCTAGAAACTTTTCCACTAAAGATCTAAGAATGAATATCTGATCTACACAACCTCTTCCCTTCCTAAAGACTTCCTGTTCTTCTTCAACTAATTCCTCTGTTCTTTCTCTAACACTGTCAATAAGTATCCTACCATACACTTTTCCTATTATACCAAGAAGACAGATGCCCCAGTGATTACCACACACATCTTTTTCTCCTTTTCCTTTGTACAGGGGAATAATTATACCTGACTTCCAATCCTCCGGGACTCCACTTTCCTCCCAGGCCAATCTGCACATTTTCCACATCCATTCTACTACTATCTCTCCCCCATACTTCAGCATTTCACCACACACTTCATCAGTTCCTGGGGCTTTCCCTAATTTAACTTTCTTCATTGCTTCCACAACTTCTATCCCACTGATTTCTTCCTGTCTTCTCACCTCTCCCTCCTTCTCCCAGCCATTCCCCAGCCACTTATACTCGCATTACTTCCATCCTCTATGTTCAACAATTCCTTAAAGTGTTTTCTCCATCTGCTCAATTTTTCTCCCTTCTCCAATAGTAATCTACCATTTTTATCTTTCACTCCCCTGCTAACTTCACTTCCACCCTGTCTTACTCATTTCACCTCTTTCCAGATCATTTTCTTACAGTCCCTCCACTTTACACTCAAGTTCCTTCCAAATTCCTCATCCGCTCTCTTCTTACTAATCTTTTCACCTCTCTCTTTCTTTCTTTCTTTCTACATATAACTCTCTTCCGCCTCTCAACTTCTTCCACGCCCCTATTTCTCATCCATTCATTGTATGCTTTCTTCTTTTGTGCCACAGCCTGTCTCACCTCTTCATTCCATCACACTGTTCCTTGCACACCCCTCCGTCTTCTTTTAATCCCACACACCACATCACATGCAGCACATATTTCTTCTGTAAATGTCCTGCACACACCTTCCACGTCCCCCATCTGCTCCAATTCATATTTCCCCAATCATTTCTCCACTTCTCTCTTATACTCTGCCTTTTCCTCATCCTCTTTCCAAAATTACAATAGCTATATCTCTTGCAGTGTTTTATCTGATGGAGGGTATAAATATGGGGTAATATATGTGGGGTAGGGTGATAAGAAGGGGTAAAACTGAGTTTTGGAAAATTGCCCAAACACATTGTACCCTTATGCATGCAAACATATTGTTTGAGTGACATGGGTTTGACTAACACGGTCCTTGTCCATTCCCTGTTGTCAGCATTACACGATGATTGAGTGTATATTCTCAAGTGTCATCAAGTTTTGATAAAATAGTAACAGATACAATGAAAAAGAACTACGTACGATACCTGGATGATATTTTTATATGGGATGAGAGAGAGGGACATTTTACAACGGTCATAAACATCATGAATAACCTAGGTCCCTAACTAACATTTATGTGTGATAAGTGAAGAGACAGTCACTTTCCTAGATCTAAAACTTGCAAGCAGGATAATATAATAATTACTGACATCCTTTATATGGAAACTGATACTAAACATTATCTGACCTGCAATTCCAATCATCCCAGACAGATAAAAAACAACATACCATTTAATTTAGCATGATGGATTAGCACAGTAGTTTCAAAACCTCAGTTAAAGGAGACAAGATTAAGTGAACAGAAAATTTCCTTTTGCAAATGTGGATATCTCAAAAGCATAATAAAAAATGACTGAGCAAAACAAATACACATAGCCCACCTTCGGCGCACCAGTATTAAAGAAACAGCCAGTGATAAATGAACAGCACCATATATAGCAATCTATAACCCAAATTATGATGACCACTTTAAAGAAGTCGTGTACCTCTATCTATTACCAGACTCCTTTATCCTGTAAGGGGTGGCCACAAATAAATCGCCTCCATGACATCCTGTCCCCTGCCATTTCACTGCCCTGCTCCCAACTCACACCCCTCCTCTCTCATATACCTCTCCACTCCATCCCTCCTTGGCCTCCCCCTCCCTCTCCCCCTCTCCACCTCACTCACCTCGTAGTCGTCAGTCTCTCTCTCCTCTCCACATGGCCAAACCACTTCAGTGTTTCTTTTTGTAAAGTGTACAGCTAATGTCCTTAAAAAAGCACCCAAAACAGTTGTTTACAAAGATGTCTCCCCAATTAAAACAGAGTGACAACCCAGTAATATAAAATGACTTTTACAAAGGCCAGAATTAATAACATTTCTAGTTTCAAAGTGAAAAGATCTATCTATCTATCTATAAACCTAGGCTGCTTCCCCCAAGGAAAGGGAGGTAGCCGAGACAGGACGACACACTCCCCATTTACTCGTCCATTCAAACACATTCATTCGCATCTTAGCCCCAAAGGGGAGAACGGACAGATCCTCACCGCACCACACCGCACAAGGGTCAACTGCGCAATGCAATCAGTGACATCCGCAGCAGGGCCTGACAGCAGAGCTGGTTTACCCCTGCCACATCATAACAGACTCATCCCCTTACCCGCACCTGACCTGAAATAGCTGATCAGACCAAATGCGGGAGAATATCCCCTCAGGGCTGCGTCATCACTTATTCATTCACAATTTCTCTCGCTTTTTTTCTGTCATGCACAGCCACTCTTCCTTGCTGAACAGACATCCCTCTCACATCCAGCGCTCTCTTCACACTGTCCATCCATCCTATTCGTGGTCTTCCTCTCAGCCTTACACCTCTCACATCAGATCTAGTTATCTTTTTCACCAATCGCTCATTATCCATTCTCTCCATATGCCCAAACCATCGCAACACCCTCTGCTCAGCTCTACCAGCCATCTCCCGAACAACTCCAGTTCTCCTTCGCACTTCATCATTCCGCACTTGATCCATACGCGTCACTCCACACATACTCCTCAGACACCTCATCTCCATTACATTCAATCTTTTCCTCTCTGCTACACCCATATTCCATTATTTCAGCCCCATATAATGCAGTCGGTACCACAACACCCTCATACAGCCTTCTCTTTACATCCATGCTATGTGAACGACATCTAAACACTTTTTTCATTCCTCCCAGCACCTTTCGTACTTCATTTATTCTAAACTTCACTTCTGCATCTATTCTTCCATCCACAGCAACATGTGACCCTAGATATTTAAAACACTCTACCTCCTCAAGCAACTTGCCATTCAAAACTATATTCATCCCCCTACCATCTACCAACCTCGTACACTTCATCAGTTTACTCTTATTCTCATTTACTTTCAATTTCCTTCTTTCACACACCCTTCCAAACTCCTCTACCAACTGTCTCAATCTCTCCTCTGAATCAGCCACCAGTGCAGTATCATCTGCAAACAGCAGCAGCTTCAGATTCCACTCTCCACCATCAACATTCACCAGACTCAGACCTCCACCTAAAACTCTTGCATTCACCTCCCTTACAACACCATCCATGTAAATATTAAACAACCAAGGCGACATCACACATCCCTGTCGCAGCCCCACTCTCACAGGAAACCAATCACTCACAGCATTTCCCACTCTTACACACGCTCTACTATTTACATAAAAACTTTTCACCCATTTTAATAACCTGCCATCAAGTCCATACAATCTTAAAACAGTCCACAAAGCCTCCCTATCAATTCTATCATACGCTTTCTCTAAATCCATAAGATGTGAAGACAAAAAAAATGTAAACTCTGCAATGAAATAATTCAAGGCAGCCAATTTACTTTTCTCAAAGCCAACTACACATCTAAAATTAATGAAAATATGGGATGCTCAACACAAAACTGCATTTACGTAATTCACTGCAGTGGATGCAAAGAGATTTATTTAGGAGAGACTCCAAATCTTCGGCTCCATACGAACATCCATGGAGACCACATTAATCACAGTAAAGGATTGTATGTTTACCCATTCAGGTCTCAAATAGGTCCCAAGGTTGTTAGACACGCATTTTTAAGAAAAAAGTCAGGGTTTGCAAATAAAGAAAAAAATATCATAACTTCTTCATTCGTCACCCTGTCCCTCCATGTCACTCCACATGCTCCTCTCAAGTAACTCATTTCCACTGCTCTCACTCTTGACTTGTTCCCCTCTTGCAAGGTCCACGCCTCGCTTCCATAAGTCAGGGTAGGGATCACAATACTATCATGCAGTGACTTCTTAACTTCCATACTCACCTCCCTATTTCTCATCACTGCTTTCAGTGAACCAACAACCTTCCTTCCCTGCTGTACCCTTTCACGCACTTCATCTCCCAAAGTTCCATCCTTACACATCACACTACCCAAGTACTTGAATGCACTCACATTCTCTATATCCTCACCATCCAACCTCACTGTACATTCTATGACTTCATTCCTCTCAAACACCATAACTTTACTTTTGTTTACATTAACTTTCAGATTCCTCCTTCTACACACTGTCCCAAATTCATTCACCAAACCTCGCAACTCCCATTCATCTTCACTCAACAATACTGTATCATCAGCAAACAGCAACACCGGAATCTTCCAAATCTCACCCTCATTCATTAGAGCCACCCCCACATCCACTGCCCTACCTTGCACCTCCTTCACAACCCCATCCATGTATATATTAAACAGCCATGGAGACATCACACAACCCTGTTTCAGTCCCACATTGAGATCAAAGAACTCACTCAGCTCACCATCCACTTGCACTGCAGCCCTAGCTCCGTCGTACATACTCTTTACAGCATTCAACAATTTCCCCTCCACCCCATATATTCTTAATACCTTCCACATACCTTGCCTATCTATTCTGTCATAAGCTTTCTCCAAGTCCATGAAGGCAGTATACACTTTCTTTCCCTTCTCTAGATACTTCTCCACTAAACATCTTAGAAGAAATATCTGATCCACGCACCCTTTTCCCTTCCTAAATCCCCCTTGTTCTTCTCCAACTAGCTCCTCTATCATATGCCTAACCCTATCAATGAGTATTCTACCAAATATTTTACCAGTCACACTAAGAAGGCAAATACCCGTATGGTTACCACATACTTCTCTCTCCTCTTTTCCTTTGTATAAAGGAACAATTATACCTGATTTCCAGTCCTCTGGAACCCTTCCCTCTTCCCAAGCCAGTCTACACAACTTCCATATCCACTCCACAACAATCTCACCCCCATGCCTCAGCATTTCACCACACACTCCATCAATTCCTGGGGCCTTTCCCATCTTGATCTTCTTCATTACTTCCACTACTTCTGCCCTACTGATCTCTTTCTCCCTCCTTTCATCTCTTCTTCTCCCAGCCATTCCCCAACCACTTATACTCGCATTGCTCTCACTCTCTACATTCAATAATTCCTCAAAGTGCTCCTTCCATCTCCTCAATTTCTCTCTCTTCTCCACCAACAATCTATTATTCCTATCTTTCACTCCCCTACTATATCCCCTTTCACACTGCCTTACTTTCTTTACCTCCTTCCAAAACAATTTCTTATTCTCCCTCCATTTCACACTCAGATTCCTTCCAAACTCTTCATCCATTTTCTTCTTACTCTACTTCACCAGTCTCTTCACCTCCCTTCTCCTGCTCACATATACCTCTCTCTTCTCTCTCTCATCTTCTCCCCAATCTCTACTTGCTAACCATTCACTATATGCCTTCTTCTTTTGTTCCACAGCTCGTTTCACTTCATCATTCCACCATGGTGTCCCTTACACACCCTTGCATCTCCTCCTCACTCCACAAACCATCTCACACGCTGCGTCTATCTCTTCCATGAATATCTTACATAGGTCTTCCACCCCTTCCATCTGCTCTAGCTCATACCTTCCCAATCCTTCTTGCACTATACTCTTATACTCTGCCACATTTCTCACTATCTTACAAATTCTCCACTCTTCTCATAGGAGCTGTTTCCTCCTGTCTTCCCCTTCGTCTTAACCATTTTCTTTGCAGCTTTACCTTGGTCATCAGTAAGTGATGGTCCGAGACTCCATTCCCCCACCCTCTCCACACCCTTGCATCCAACACTTGTCTTCTCATTCGCTGATCCACACACATGTAGTCTATCATTGCCTTTCATTCAACAAGTTCACCATTCATCCTCCTCATTATTCTCCATGTATACCGGTGGATCATCTTATGCTGAAAGTAGGTGTTGGGTATTGTCAACCCCTTACCAGCACAGATGTCCACCAAAGCACTACCATTCCCATCTACTTTGCACTACCATTCCCATCTACTTCAGCTGGCACACCCCACTGACCAACCACTCCATGCACTCATACATTCCCAACTTTGCCATTCATGTCTCCAATCAAAAGCACTCTCTCACTCCTCTCAAATTTGTCCATACATGCTTCCACTCTTGCCCAAAACTCATCTTTCACTCTTGCCACTCGGTCCTCTGTCAGAGCATACACACATACAATCACCCACGCTTGTATACCTACTTTCATCCTCACCCATACAATCCTTGCACCCACTGTTCCATACTCTCTTATATTCTCCTTCCACTTCTTGCTTATCATCAGACATACTCCCTCTCTTGCCCTCTCATTCTCATTAACTCCTGCACATATACCTACACCATATTCCCATTCTCTCACCCTTTCACCTTGCCATTTAGTTTCAGTCAATCCACATATATGCACTTTTGCATCCTCAAGCACCTGAACAATCTCTCTCTCTTTCACTTCATCATTCACTCCTCTCACATTCCATGTCCCCACCCTCAGAATGTTCTTTGTCCATTCCTTAGTCGTCAACGTATGGTCCGTCCTGGTCCGAGGTGCTTTATTCGCTTGTTTAGTTAGTTCTTTTCATGGGGTGGGGCACTAACCCACCACCAACCCTTTTAGTCGCCTTGTACGACAAGCAGGGATACTGGGGGAGTATTCTTGAAACCCCCCTACCCCCAGGGGTAGGGGGGTTTTGCCTTGCAAAATCCAGAATTAATTCAAGTAACAGAATCCACAGACGTGGATGCAGTCAGCATCGGTAGGTGAAAAGTTATCATAGGCCAACACGAAATTATATTTCCAGACCCAAATGGACTTGCAACATAGGAGGACAACCAGAAGTCAATGCCACATGTCACAACTGCATACTGCCCCACATCACAACTGCTTATAACCCCACTCTAGAAAATGTCTTAAATAGATTGCACGGTTTCTTGTGGCCCTCCACTCGAGTTGTCCCCTGCACCTGTCTTCCCACAGCTTGCTTCACGTTGGTTCCTTTTTTTGAGATGGGAATCTTGCCCATCCCTTCACGTCATTCATATATGCATAGCTTTTGGCGCTTTTCATAGAGTCCAGTTTGCAGTCAGCAACTGCACACACAAATTTCGTCATGTTAAACTTAGGCTGCTAAGATCATCCAGACGTCCAGCAGATATTGTTTTGAAAAGTCATACGTCAGGCTGGGCAGCATATCGAAAGGTTCTGCCAAATCTGCGGCTTCATATCAATTTTCTATTGTAGATGCTAACGAATGACAAATATTTTAATCACTGTTATCTTGCTTTATGGATAGTTCAAGTAAAATTGCCTAGGTTTTGTCACTATGGTATGCTTACAGAGATGAGTAACGTTATGCATACAGAGATGAGTAAACTGATGAAAGCTGAGTTTACAAAATGACACATATATAATCAAAAGGATCCCATATTGTAATTTCTTTGTAGCATATCTTCCCAACTGAGTGATTTAATGAGTAAAAAATGTTTTGGGATTTTTACTATGTGTCAGAATTAAAAAGAAGTTAAGCACTGACTACTTTTTCAATGCCTACCCCAAAACAAACCCAGTAGCAGATTTCTGAAACAGGATCTGGTGAAGTGTCTAATTTGAGATGAGAGAAGAGATCATGAAGAATGTGATGAAGCACCTGCAAGAGATATTGATAACTGATTGAAAAATGTTTCACACATTGGAAAGAATGCTGGGCTACATGTGTCAAGTCAGAAAGGGCCTGCTTTGACAGGGGATTAGTGTCCTAGCTAAACATGTTAGCTGTTTATTTTTTTAGAGCCTAAGGTCAGTTATTTTATGAACAGTTCTTATATAGAGTCATACCCCCCCTACATAATCCATTGCTACACGATACCCCACCTTAGCAATGTAAAAAACCTTCCCCGCCTATCGATGGCCAGTCCCCGGTTATCCGATGTGTTTTTATCCGATATGCTCTTTTGAGCCCATGTTGATGATATTTTAGACTTAAATTTTGTGTTTAGCTTGATATATTAACTGTTTTTAGACTATGATTAATGTGTTTGAGTCATAGATGGGATGAACGCTGTCATTTTTGGGTACAGTTTACTCCGATCTTTTTCCAAACTTATTTTTGATGATTTTCAGACTTTATTTTTGGGTTTAGGTGAGTTATAAACTGCTTTTAAGCTTAATTTAGCTTGTTTATAAAGTTATTTGGGGGTTTAAGTGAACCAGAAACTTGTTTTTGGACTCTGTTGGGTGGGTTTTGGACTTAGTTGGGGGGGAGATCCCAAGGCTCCGAAACGCATCCCTATTCTGTTATAACGTCCCTGTTTAACGATACCCCGGTTTATCGATGTGTTTTCCCAAACGCATCTCATCGTTATAACAAGGACGGCCTATATTGCATTTCCACCTACATGAGTGTTATGTTTTGTTCCTGTGAGACATTTACATGGGAGTTTATACGCTCTTTGTATTGGTGGTTGTTTCATTTATTAAGTAAGTCATTTGTTGTGCTGTGCAGTTAATTAAGCTTTTATAGTATGCCAATTTGTGAATCTTTTTGTGTGATTTTATCAAAATATCGGTTTTTCTGACGTCACAATGTTTGAAATCATGTTAAGAATATGGTAGTGTGTAATAAGATGAATGAAAGCTTATGAGTTGAAAGCTTATATGGTGGATAATTCGGGCAATGATTAACATTCAAAAATGAGAGAAGAAAAGCTCTGGATATAAATATGTAAGTGATTTTTTGATAACATGTAACTGTTAATAAGTCATTGCATTGGTTAACCTTAGAACAGTATCATAAATTTTTTGTAACAATTCTGGTATCATCGGGTCAAACAGACCCAGCAGGAAAAAAAATTCTAATGAAAATTTATTGATAATAAAGAAACACACATTAACTTTGAAGTTTTCTTAAAACCTACTCAAACAGGAAAGAGAAAATGAAAAGGGAATTATCACTCTTAAAAAAAAAAAATCAATTACACACTTATGCTGTAAAAACTATTTACAAATGGTTTATATTTATATCAATAATCACTCTTACCACCTCCTGCTCTGTGACTGATTTACAGCCTGCCTTCAGTACCATGATCTGTAGGACATGACAAAAAAGGACAAATTTTGTTGATCGATTTTTTTTTTCTCCTACACGTATTTCCAGTGCAGTAAACCCCATACAGTATAAGGACTACTAAACGAGACTTGTTGGTTCTAATCTAAAGAGTGAGGGAAGATAATTTATAAACCAATATAATATACACATTTGTAATGGATGCCCGTGTTGCCCATAGCCAAAGCACGCATGATAACCACGTGGGCCAGGAATCGAATCTCGGCCAGACCAGTGATTAATTTAATTTTCATTTCATTTGTACATTGGTTGGAAGTGGTGTGGGATGTGAGGTGAGGCTTGGTTGGTAATTTGATGTTCCTTGGTTAGCTGACAGCGTCCTTGTCTTCACCCCTGTTGAGGGGGGTCACCTTGACATGGTGGTGAGGTTTGAAGCGTGGTTGGCGGTGCCACCTACCTTGGAGACATGCCTACCTTTGTAGGGTTTGGTATTTGTAAGTCACGTGGACCAAGCACCCCCTACACCACTGGTCGAAGAAGCCTGCTGGTGATGTTAGTCCCTGCCCATTTGCCATCTAGGGCAGGACTGTTGCCTCCCCATGTGTTTGCCATTGTCCCATAATGCTAGGAGACAGGAGTCCTGGGGGTTGAGTGATGCTGCATGATGCGCCCTGCAGCTAGCAATACACCTGTTTGGTCCCTCATTCTGGCTAGATGGGCAAACTGGTTGGGCCCGACCAGGTCAATCGGCTGGTCATGCGTTGGCTAGGGTCAAGTGGGCACTGGGGGGCCTGGTGGCTCCTATCGTCCTGGGGTCACCCTTGCCCTGGCCCCCCAGTGGTTACCCACGTATACTATCCCACTACCTCAGGGGTCACCAGTGGCGTTGTCCCTGGCATACGACCTCCCCTTGTAGAGCTCCCTGGTGGGTGAAGGGGTGGGGGAATGAAGTTGTTATGTTGCTATATGGTGAAAGTAACTAAAAATCCTGTTGCCGACACCTCACCTGTTGCTGGACACTCTTCCGACTCTTCTTTCCTAATTGCCACTCTGGAGCCATTCCAGACCCCTGGGGACTATCCTGCTTTGCCCCAGCATCCAGCTGGGAATGAGAGGCAGTCACGTTGGGCTGGTGGGACTCTGGAATTGGGCCCAGCAGAAACTGTGCCAGCATCTTATGGGAAGTATCTAGTACTGAGGACCCCTCTGGGTAGGTCAATGCTAGATATTGATATCTTTAATTTATACCATGCCATTGTGTCTGCATGTGGGAGAGAGCCTAAGATCTCATCACAAGGGGATGGAGGCCCCCTGACTGAGGTGTCCTCCCCAGAAGAAAGCTTCCAATTACAAGCTCTCACTTCTGTTTCTGGTGTCCAAGTTACCTGTGTTCCCCATGCTACCCTTAACAAATGCAAAGGTGTGATTTTTTCCCGTTACCTCCTTCGATACCCAGAGGCACGATTGTTGGAGGAATTGAGATCTTCTGGTGTGATGAATGTTGAGAAAGTGCAGAAGAAAGTTGATGGTGTCTTGACCCCGACTCCTACCTTGTTCCTGACTTTTGACAGACTAATGTTGCCTTCAACAGTTAAACTTGCTTGGATGTCACTTCCTGTTAAGCCATATGTGCCGACCCCAAAGCGATGTTTCCACTGTCAGGAGTATGGTTACGTTGGCTGATTTTGCCGCTGTGCACAAGCTGGCCTTCCTGGTGTCTGTGTCTCCTGTGGTGGACCAAGCCATACGGGCGACAGTACAGGACCCCTTAAATGTTATCACTGTGGAGGTCTTTATGTTGTCTCTTCTAAAACTGTCCAAGATACTGCCTTGAAAAGGAGATTTTGTCCATCCACACGTATGAGAGGGTTTCATTTCCTGAAGCAAAAAAGAGAGCCCAGGCACTCTTCTTTCAGCCCGGGGTTACTAATGCTTCTGTCCTTTCTGGAACACCAGCGTGTCGTCTTGTATCTCAGAGGCAGCCTTGGCCCATTCCAATATCCACTCCTTCAACTCATGATTTGCAGGATGCTGTCCCCATGGTTAGTACTGTTGGTGAGAATGATGTTTGCCCGACTGCTACTCCGACTGTTTCCGTTCCCACTTCGGTGGCTGACGACTTGCACACTTCTGTGGTGGTGGCAGATGTCCACCTTGACTGGACTCCTTCTCCAGTCGTGGCCAGTATGCCCAAGGCTGCATCTGTACCTGGCATATGTCACCGTTGTTCATCTGAGTCCTCTGACCATGAAGACTGGCAACCTAAGGTCTCTACTGTTGACCCTTCTGTTGACACCTCTCCTGTTCCCTCTGTCCAGCAGGCTGAGGGATCTAGCCAGGAGACAGCTGAAGCTGATGGTTCAGCTCTGGTCCGGTCCCCACCTGGGGAGGTTGTTGGACAGCTCGTTGGTGCTTCAGATCTGAAGCAAAGGATGTCCTCCTCAAATGATTTGAGTCCTGTGGACTCTACCTCCACTTCTGGGGCCTCTGGTGAGGGCACTGGGTGTCCTACACCTCCAAAAACAGCCCCTAAGCCACCTTCCAAACAAGCTGGTATGCCCACTCCAAAAAGGAGTGTTGTAAAACTTACTTCCTTGTCCTCTCGTTTGCCCACAGACGTTCGACAGAGGGTGCTGGTTGCTGGTGCTGGGCAGGTTCCTACGAAGGGCCTTTATCAGCATCAATCCAAACCCGTTCGTTTGTCAGGCATACAGTCCCACACTTAATCATCATTCCTCCATTATGGGTTCTATCATCCAGTGGAATTGTTGGGGCTTACGTGCTAACAATGAGGAACTGTGTCATCTTGTTTCTCAATTTACTCCTCTGTGCATGTGCATCCAGGAGACCATGGTGGGTGATGCTGTTCCTTCCGGTCCTTCTGGCTACCATGCCTTTTATTCTGATCCTGTGCCAGGCCAAGGTCATCATGGAGGTGCTGCTATCTTCCTTCGCCAGGATACTCCGTACAGTCATCTGTACATCTCTACTCCCCTGCAGGCTGTCACTGTCCGGATGTTTTTACGTCGGCAGTATACAGTTTGCAGTCTTTATCTACCTCCCAGTGCTACTGTTGAAAGGGCGGATCTAGAACGCCTTATTCATGGCCATCCTTCTCTCTGTCTTTTACTGGGAGATATGAATGGTCACCATCCACCATGGGGAAACAATGAGGCCAACCCTCGGGGTGTAATGCTGGCCTCTTTAGTGGAAGATGAAGAGTTAGGCATTTTAAACGCCAATAAAATGACTTATTTCCATAGCCAGACAGGAACTTTTACTGCCATTGATTTGTCCTTATGCTCAGCTGATGCTGTTTTAGAGTTTAACTGGGATGTGTTGCCAGACCTGTATGGCTGCGACAATTTTCCATTACTCTTAACTGCTGGTGCAAGTAGACCTCAGCCATGTCTTCCTTGCTGGCTTCTAGATAAGGCCGAATGGCCACATTTCAGGGAATTAACTTCCAATTCCCTTTCTGTCAATGAGTTTGGTTGTCTTACTGAGGCAGTGTCATACTTCAATACCATGTTGCACTCAGCAGCCATATTATCTATTCTAAAAACAAAGGGTCAGTTTCCTAAACGTCCAGTTCCTTGGTGGAACTCAGAGTGCAGTTCCGCAGTGAGAGCCAAACGAGTTGCCTTCTCTCAACTTCCTCATCACTGTGGGGATCCTCAGTATTTGGTGGCATATCAGAGGGCATGAGCTCACATGAGGCAGGTTTAGGAGGTCAGGCGTTCATCTTGGAAGGGTTATGTTTCCTTCATCAATTCAAGGACCTCCATCACCCAGGTGTGGAACTGGGTAAGGAAAATCTCAGGAAAATTTACTGTTCCCTCCCCTCCTGTTTTATCTGTAGCAGGTAGAACTGTGGCTGATCCATTTGCTGTTGCAGAGTTGCTTGCAGATCATTTTGCCAGTGTGTCAAAGAAGGATGCAGATATGCCCTCAGCTTGCCACCGTCGGCGTCTAGAGTCTCGTGGTCTCAGTTTTGCCTCTGCTGGGGGAGAGCTTTACAATGTTCCATTTTCAATTTCTGAACTCCAAGCGGCTCTGTCGCAGTGCCATGATTCCTCTCCTGGTTATGATGATATTCCTTATGCCCTTTTATGCCACCTGTCTGATAAGTCCTTGTTGTTTTTGCTTTCACCGTTTAATAAATTCTGGTGTTCTGGGGAGTTCCCGGCTTGTAGGGGTGTTGCTGTAGTTATCCCCATCCCCAAACCAGATAAAGACCACCTACAGGCGATGAATTATTGGCCTATTTTTTTAACATCTTGTATATGTAAAGTTTTGAAAAAGATGGTCAATGTTAGGCTTGTATGGCTTTTAGAGAGAGGAGACTTCGTATCCCCTGCCCAGTATGGTTTTCGAAATATGTGATCTACCTGTGATGCACTACTGTCCTTGGAATCTTCTGTGTGTGAGGCTTTCTCCACTAACCAACATCAGGTCACGGTTTTCTTCGATCTGGAGAAGGCATATGGCACTGCCTGGCGTCATGACATTTTACTCTTTCTTCATGAGTTTGGTCTTCATGGGCGCTTGCCTATTTTTATTCAACAGTTTTTATCTAACCGAATTTTAAGGGTGCGAGTGGGAGGAGAGCTTTCTAATGCCCGAGCACTAGATGATGAAGTACCACAGAGGAGTATCCTTAGTGTTACTCTGTTTGCTGTAGCCATGAACAGCATCATCAGTGTACTTCCTGATGGTGTATGAGGATCACTATATGTCAATGACCTCTCAATTTCCTTCACCATGTCGAGAATGTCACTGATAGAGAGGAAGTTGCAGCTGGCACTCAATAGAATTTCTGACTGGGCAGAATCTCACGGTTTCCATTTTTCGTTAACAAAGACAGTGGCTATGCATTTTTGTTGTCTTCGAGGGGTTCACCCAGACCCTGACTTGTATCTCTATGGTAGGAGAATATCCTGTGTGAAAGAGACGCAGTTTCTGGGTCTTCTGTTTGATAGATGACTAACTTGGGTTCCTCATATTCACTCTGTTAAGGTGGCTTGTCTTAAAGCTTTGAGTCTTTTAAGGGTTTTAGCTCATACCTCTTGGGGTGCTCACTGTCAGATCCTCCTCCTCTTGCATAGGTCTCTTATTCTTCCTAAACTTGAATATGGATGTGAGGTCTACTCCTCTGCAACAGATGCCCGTCTCCGGTTGTTAAATTCTATGCATCATGCTGGTGTACGTCTGGCAACTGGGGCATTCAGATCATCCCCAATTTCAAGTTTGTTGGTGGATACTGGTGTATTCCCCTTGGATCTGCGATGCCAGTTGCTAATGATGAGGTGTTGGTATCATCTTCACTGCATTCCAGACTCACTATCTTGTACCATCGTCTCCCAGGATTCCCGACCTTCTGTTTATGACACCCACCCTAACTTCCCAAAGCCATCTGGTTACAGGGTCCAGTCTGTTATGTTAGCCCTCTCTGTTCCGAGACTGGCAATCTGTCTACATCAGATCCCAAGGATGGGTTCTTGGCTAGTCCCTCGTGTGGCATTTTGTAGGTCCATTGTTGAAAAAAAAGACTCACTTCCCTCTCAGGTGTTCCTCTCTCTCTTTTTAGAACATGCCTCCATTCATAAGGGTTCTCTCCCCGTCTATACTGACGGGTCTAAGACTGATACTGGAGTAAGATTTGGTGTTGTCTTCCCTTCCTTTAGCAGGGGCGGTAGCCTTCCTGGCATTAGTTCAATGTACACGGTGGAACGTACTGCAATTGTATATGCTCTTAAAATCATTTTTACTCTAACCCAATCCATTTCTGTGATTTTTAGTGACTCGCATAGTGTTCTGTCTGCACTGGAGTCTTTTAATGCATCCCATCCATTGGTTTTATCAGTTTTAGAGTGGGTCTTTCTTCTTGGGCATCGTGGCCTCCATGTGGACTTCTGCTGGGTTCCTGCACATGTTGGTTTGGTGGTCAAGAAAAGGACAGATACTTAGCTAAACCTGCATCTTTTCAACAGCCCCCAACCAAGTACCCACCTCCTGCTTCTGATGTAACACCTTACTTGCGGTATGCAATTCATACATGTTGGAAGAGAGACTGGGAGGTTGTTTCTCAATAAACTAAAAGAAATCTTTCAGAGAGTGGTTGTGCCAAGGGTTCTTCCCTCCATGTCTTAGCGATTGGAGGTGGCTCTTGCTAGGCTTCGCATTGGGCACTTTCGGCTTACACATCGGTTCCTTATGGGTGGTGAGGCTCAGCTGTACTGTGATGACTGCCTTGTTCCCCTTACTGTCCATCACTTGCTGGTCGAGTGTCCGAGTCTGGGGGACCTATGTCAGAGACTCCTCCATAGGCATGAGGGGGCAGATCGTGCCTACTGTTTGTCCTCGATGCTTGGCGAAGCCTCCAGCAATTTTACTGAAGTTTTTAGTTTTCTTCAGGAGGTGGGCCTCCTTCCACTTTTATAAGTAATTGATATTTTATAAATTATTTTTATTTTCAGTGTTTTATTCCTACTAACAGATATTAACTGTATTTTGAATGTGTACTTTTTATTTTGCCGCGTCTTTTTGTTGTCCGGCGGCATATGACCCTGGCAGTTGCGCCGCCAGATTTTAATTATTTTCAATCAATCAATCATATCATTCCAGCCGCCAGTTAATCAATCTCCCTTGTCCTTACATACTGAGGATGAGCTGTTCTGTATGGTTTGCATCGTCCCCAGTGGTGGCCTCCAATGCTGCGCTACCATGTGTGTTCTAAACTCGCCAAATTAATCACCAACGGGAGAAAAGAGAAGTGTAATGGGGTTTATAAATGCCCACGCTGCCCATAGCCAAAGAGAGGTTCCTCTTGTTTGACTCAGTTGTAACATGCACATCTTTGAGGCGTGGGGGCCTGAGTTCACATTTTGGCCAGACCAGTGATTAATTTGTTAAGTTTCATTTGTACAGTTGAGTTTATGATTCCCTGGACACATCTGGAGGTATCTGGCAGTCTCTTACTACGATTTGTGTCGTGCCCGCCAATCGGTTACAGAGTCTCAGTTCCATTGGTTACCAGTGTGAAAATAAAAAATTACATTCTAAGCATCTCCAGAATGTATTGTGTGATTGTCAGTATAATGGTAGTGATATCACATGGTTCACTCATACAGGGTAGATATATCAACATTATTTACATATATCTACAGTTGGTTAAATTGTAGTAATATGAGGAACAGGAGGAGCCAGTGCAACCTATGTTACATTTAGCTGGATTCGCGTCAAAGGATCGAAACAGAATTCATATTGTCAAAATTAAGTTACAGTAGTATTTCTTCATAGCTGATTGATATTTTGGTCTGACGGTGCCTCAGTCCTTCGCTGATGTGTCTTAATACTTTTTGACCAAAGGAGCATTGCAGCATTTCAGTCACTGTGTAATGGAACCCTGTGTATGTGTGTGTTGGAACTTCACGGACGGAAGCTCCGGTTCTTTTCACACTACCGTTATTATGATTTTATAAATGTAAAAATTACTACTTGTTTTCCATGGGGAGTGATATGATATAATTAAAAAAAAAAAAAGCATACAGTATAAGCAATGGGGTTTAGATAACATGAGCGTCGCTTGTGCAGGTACTTTATTTCAGGATAATAGTAATTCTTTGCATATGTGCGTGAATCGCATTCAAGTTATGTTTTTAATTTGTGAATTAAAATATTGATTGGTCACCTCTAAAGCAGTAGTGTATATATATATATATATATATATATATATATATATATATATATATATATTAAAATGCCCGCCGTGCCCGCCGCAGGACCTCCCACCTCACCACCCCCCACACCACCACCGAGCCGCCACCCCACCACCACCCCAGGAGGACACACTGGTGAGGTTAGTAGTTCCGGGCAAGAGGGTCATCAGGGCATCACGGCCCTGAGCCCCTATTCCCCGCAAGTGCCCCAACCCCAGGTGATCAGGGAAACTGAACTACTGTGCGGGCGGGGTAGTGATCGTCAGACCAGGGGTGGGACTGAAGTTAATTCAGTCCCAGGTAACACCGTATTGACGGTCTTGTTACACCCTCTAGGGCAGGAGGCCCAAGGGCAGGAGGCCCAAGGCTACAGCCTAAATAAAGAGAGATTGACAGACATAGGCTACGGCCTAACAGAGTGTGCAAAGGGGAAGGTGACCCCAGGCTCCGGCCTTACCACACTAAGGAGAGAGAGTTGCCCTCGTGCATCCCTCTCCAGTTGCTCTTTGGCTACGGCCAGAATACGGTCCAGGGTAGAGAGACCCTGCTACCGTACGTGTAGCGCTACCCAATTACGGAAGCGGCGTCCCGGGGTTGGTACCTTGCCGCAACGGACGGGCAAACCAGTTCGCCCGTTAGTCGTCTTTCGTACGGGCAGACACTCGGCTCCGGCCGGGGCACGTACCAGGATAGAGAATTCCCTGCAGGTAGGATCTGTCCGTATTGGAGAGAGTGTGGCCTCTGCGCCCCTCACTCCGGCTTGTCTCCTACTACGGGAAGAACACCACGCCGGCGGTACCTTGCCACGGCGAAAGGGCGACATCGATCACCCTATAGGTGTCCCCCGTACGCCGGGCAAGTTCACGGCTACAGCCAAGGTGCACAATAGGGGAAGGAGAGCCCTGGCTCAGGCCTACAGACACACTCAAGGGACCACGAGTAGCGTGAGTCTTCCTTTAGCCTCTTTCCCTTCGGGGAGCCCTTCATTGCCATCCGGGCTTATAGGCCCGGAGGAGGCACTAGAGTGGTGGCAAGGCCCGATATCAGACCTACCGCCCACACCCGGGAGTTCCTTGACCCTGCCGGAGCCCCACAGGAGACGCTGCCGCAGTCCAGCCCTGACGGCGCCTCTCTCCCTGAGCACCCGCAATCCCAGGACTCCCAGGCCCGCCGCCACAGTCTACAACGAAGGCGATCCAGGCTCCCTCACTCCCCGGAGGCAGAGGAAACAGGCCCGACTGCTCCGGATGTTCGGCCCCAGTCCCGAGGGCCACCGATCAGGTCGAGGCCCCCAGACCGCAGGGCCTCCCTGCACCCCACCGGCGCGGCCCTAGTACAGGGGCCGCCCCTCAGGTCGAGGCCCCAGACAGGTGAGCCTCCCTGACAGTAAGTGAAACAGTGAACTAGTAAACCCAGGAAACAAGGGGAAGGACCGTGACAGTGACAGTGACCCAGAGTACAGTGATAGTGCTTACACAGAAAATATATTAAACAGTGGCCCACTAGAAACTAGTGCCATCGGGGTAAGACGTGTAACTTGTCGAATGATTTAGTCCCTCCCCGCATCAAGGAACCAGGGGGTTTTCTGTGAGTCTAGAGGTAGGTGCGCGGGCGAGTTGAAAGATAAGTGTACGTGTCTCCGTGACCAGGTGACAGTGTCGAGTGTCGCTATCCGCACCCTACCTCTATTATAGTAATATCCTCGAAACAGACTCTCAATCTCGGTATTCTTAAAGTGAACAACCCCAGTTTTATATTATCCTGAAGTGACATAAGAATTCCATACAATAGTATAAAGTGAACAACCCCATTTGCATAATTACCTTCCAAGTGACATTAAAGAATACCCGCGATCTCCCTGTGTAATAGTGATAATATATATGATCATTCTGTGAAGCCAAGTGTAATCCTGTATCTCTGTTTCTCTATATACTAAATATCATTGTATGTACACTGTTATGAGTAGGACCTAGGTAATAGATGTGATACGGTATACTGCCTGGTTTTTATGTCCTGTTCCTTTGTTAGTGCTTTACATCCGGTCTAGAAAGAGGACCCCGTTTCAGTAGCTCGTGTTTTTACGACGAGAAGTCGCCTTAAAAACACAACATTACATATATATATATATATATATATATATATATATATATATATATATATATATATGCTGTATAAATCTATTGCCAGAGGCCATAATCCCATAAGGGGTGGCCATTTTTTATATCTATCTATCTATCTATCTATATAAAATGCCCGCGACCGGACCTTCCACCCCGTCATCCCCCACACCACCACCGGGCCACCACCACCCCACCACCCGAGGAGGAGATAACGGTCAGGTTAATGACCCGGGACAAGAGGGTCATCCAACCACCACTGACCTGTGCCCCTTCTTCCTGCAACTGCCTCAACACCAGGTGAGCCTAGATTCGCAACAACTTACACGGCGGGTTGACCATCGACAGCAGTGGGGTGGGACTGATCTAAAATCAGTCCCTAGTAGTTTTGTGGTGACAACCACAGCTTCACCACAACAGGGCAGGAGGTCCCTAGGTGAGCCACGAAGTGTTCACACCTGCTGCCACCACGAGCCACGAGGAAATACCATCCTCTGCCGCTACCCTGGTGAGCCACGAGGGTCTAGTACCCTCTGCCACCGTGAGCCACGAGGGAGAAATACCCTCTGCCATGACCAGGACAGGAGGTCCTTTAATGAGGGAGAAACACCCTCTATCACAAACAGGGCAGGAGGCCCAATAGTGGACTATACGGGGCCAACACCCCTAGCCACCCCAAGGGTAAGAGCCCCTTGTATAAAGCCACAAGTGGGTCCCAGGACCGATCGACCTGGCGCCACGGCTGTATCGAAGACAAGAGAGAGAGTTGCCTCTGTGCTACCCTCCCTGTGTAAGAGAGATCACGGCCTTCGTGTGTCCTCTAAATTCAGCCAACTCCTGCAGGAGTAGCTGGACACCACCCGGGAGAGTTGCCCCGAAAGTATCACCCAAGCAGAGACCCGGTCCCAGTCGGGACCTACCTCCCACCCCCAGGAATATCTTGTCTTCCCCAGGTACCAGCAGGAGATGAGGCCGCAGCCCACACCTGACGGCGTGTCCCCTGACAGACCTCCACAGCCCTCGGACCCCCAGGCGAGCCCAGCAGCCTACCAACGCTGACCTCCCCCTGCCGCAGACCCTCCAACGCCAGACATGGCTGCTTCACCTGTTTGGCCCCAGTCCTGAGGGCCAACACAACAAGTTGAGGCCCAACATAGACGGGCCTCCCTGCACCACGACGACGGGACCTTGAGAAGGAGGTCTACAACAGGTCGAGACCCCAGGCAAGAGGGTCTCCCTGCACCGTGACCAGAGAGAGGGCCTACAACAGGTCGAGACCCCAGGCAAGAGGGTCTCCCTGCAACGCCTCAGTGGATCGGACCCGGGTCGAGTCTCCCCCCAGCGGGTACGGTGATTCCCGCCACGGGTAGAGCCCCCGGAGGTCCCCTTAAAGTGACAGAGTGATATCGCCCCAGAAAATCGGACAAGATTAGTGACTTTCCCTTCCTACAGTGAGACAGAGACAGTGATACAGTGACAAAGTGAATAAGAGGGATTACACCTATAAGTGTCCGTGATTACTTTCCCTTGATAAAGACTATAAGTTCTGGGCCCGTGAAACTAGTGTTATTCCCCAGCTCAGACTAGAGGAGGTCCCCCTTATCAGTGCACGCACGGGTGAGAGTTGCCGCGCCGAGCCCAGACAGTAAATTATAGTGATCTGCTCCCCTTGTTCTTTTATAGTAGTAATCCTCCCCTGGCTCATCAAGCCCAGACATCTCGATTGTACCAGTACACTAAGACCTTTTGGACTTTAATGAAAGTTAGTCCCATTCACTTATGGACCCTTAACCCATTGTAAAGTATAATTATAGTGTGTGTGAATATCCCGTGTTGTATTAACGTAACTTTGTATATCTGTATCCTCTGTCCAGAATATCATTCTATGTAATATTGTCACGGTGTTAGAATTAAGGTAATAGATGTGTTAAAGGTGGACTGCCTAGTTTTTATGTCCTGTTCCTTTGTTAGTGCTTTACTTCCGGTCTGGAAAGAGGACCCGCTCAGTAGCTAGTGTTTTTAGTACGAGGAGTCGGCCTAAAAACACTCAGCATAACACTGGTGGCAAGCGGTGGTTCTGGATCCGAGTAAAAGCACGGAGGAACGTAAAAGGAAACTTGCACAATGGCAGCTAAACCGCACATTCAATTACCAAAATTCAACCTGGACCAATGTGACATGGATGTTTATTTGGACATGATCAAACCCCTCTTAGACATAGGGTTTGACTCAGATAAGGAGAAAATTGCAGTCACACTACCGAATCTGGGGAAAATTATCACAAATGTCGCACCCAAAATAGTCCCAGAACTGTCATGGGACCAGTTCACTCAGATAGTGAAACAGGCTTTTATGCCTTGCATGGGCAGAGTTGTTACACTCTCACAACTCGACGCCCTCACCTATGACGGTAACCTGGATGACACTTTCATCCAGGCTCGGCGCCTCGTCACCGCCGCTTATCCCGAAGCAGAAATAACTACTTGGGATACCCATACCTTCAACGCCCTGCTGAGGATCCTCCCGAGCATAGTCAGGGAACACTTCTCCATTTATGATCCATCAGGAAATATGGATCAAGACCTGCAGCTTGTCAAACGTCTCCTCGCCGCCCGTCCCACACCACAACCGCTTCACGCAGTGACAAAGTTCCCCACAAACCACAACCCCCCACCAAAACCCAAGCTGTCACCTCACCAATCGCCTGCAGACCCGCCTCCCACAGTACCCAGGGCTTACCCGCAAAGGAAGTGCCATAACCCCAGGGAACAAGGTAACTTAATTAGTATAAACCCTTGGGAGTTCACGGCTTGCAGCCGCACCTGCCCCCTTCATGACATAAGGGAGCAACTCAAGGCGAATTGGCACAAGAATCCCCAACAAGGCCGTAGGAAAGTTTCCTCCCTTGACGCCGCCGCCCAGGAGGACGACGTACCACCACTGCTCTACCAAGGACCGGACGACGACGAGCACGACGACTACCCCCATCCTCAGCAGATGGATTTTTTAGGCCCGCCCCCGCACCTACCCAAGGTGGCGGGGGCCACCTCACATAGCTACAGGCCCCCAGTCTACAACAAGATATGGCTGAACGGGGTCAAGGCAAGATTACTGGTGGATACGGGAGCAGCCAGGTCTTGCCTCTACTCCCATTTTTACTCCCGCCACATCTCAGCATTCGGCCCACTCCTCCCCACTTCAGCAATCCTCGTAGATGCAGGGGATGGCCCCCTACCCATCTGTGGGGAAACCAGGGCCTTACAAACTACCACCCACCAACGAGTCTCCACCGACCACCCATTCATCATTTTTGACTCCTCATGTAGCCAAAATGATGGATATCTTGGCCTGGACCTGCTTCAGAAACTCCATGCGACCATTGATTGCTATCAACGTCGCCTCCACTTCGGTCCAGCCCACCCTAACCAAGCATCCACCGACAAGAAAAGAAGAAACAACAACACCATCACCCCCACACCGCCCACACACACACCACCCTACAACACTCACCCTCCCCAACCCACCTGTACATGTAACCCCACCCTGACATCGCTAAATGCCTCGCTTCATCCCCCTCCAACCCCATCCCCCACTCCACCTTTGCTACCCCAGACTCCCTCATTCCCTGCCACTATTGCTTCCACCATTACCATTCCACCTCACCACGAAGCATGGGTTACACTCACCAGACCCTGAGGTACATCAGTCCTCTTTTCACCGTCCATCCCCGCTGGACCCCTGTCATTCTGTTTTGTCTCCCCCACTTTCCTCCCCCCCCACGCCCATCAAATCCGTATTGCCAATCTCGCCACAACACCTTTAACCCTGCCTCGAGGTCTCATCATTGGTGACACAGAAGAGGCAGAACCATGCTCAACACCACCCCCCAATCACCCCACCCTCCCCAACATACCACCACATCTCTCCCCTGCCCAGTCAAACAGCCTCCACCAACTACTCCTGGACTTCCAGGATTTATTCTCCGTCGGCCCGACCAATCTTGGCCATACCACCTATCTAAGCCACGAAATTCACACTACAGGACCTCCCATTCGCCAACCATCTCGCAGAAAAAATCCTAAACAACGGGCAGAAGAAGACCGGCAGGTTCAGGAAATGCTGGATGCCGGTGTCATATCAAACTCCACCAGCCCATGGTCATCACCTGTAGTACTCGTGCGAAAAAAGGACGGAACCATGCGGTTTTGCGTCGATTACCGCAAAGTAAATGACGTTACCATCAAAGACGCTACGCCACTACCCAGGATCGACGACTCCCTAGATTCCCTACATGGATCTACCTGGTTCTCTACCTTAGACCTGCAATCAGGCTATTGGCAGGTCCCAGTTCACCCCGACGACAAACACAAAACCGCCTTCTCAACATCAAATGGGAAGCACTACGAATTCAACGTCCTTCCCTTCGGACTCTGCAACGCCCCTGCTACATTCTCCCGCCTGATGGAATCTGTGCTGAGCGGACTCACCTGGGAAACCTGCTTAGCCTACCTGGATGATGTAATTGTTTTCAGCCATACCTGGGCCGACCACCTCCACCGCCTCAAACAGGTATTCCAGCGCATACGACAGGCCGGATTGAAGTTAAAACCAACCAAATGTGTGCTAGCTGAAAGATCAGTCTCCTTCCTCGGACACCTGATCAACGCAGAGGGCATCTCCCCCGACCCCGACAAGCTACGTGCAATCGCCGACATTCCACCACCCCGCGATGTGCACGAAACCAGGGCCTTCCTAGGACTAACCTCCTATTATCGGCGCTTCGTGAAAGGTTTCGCGAACATCGCAAAACCCTTGCACAATCTTACGAAAAAAGGAGAACCCTTCGCCTGGACTAAACCCCGGCACACCACATTCACCATCCTCAAAGCCAAACTCACCTCCGCCCCAGTCGTCGCCTTTCCGGACTACAACCTACCATTCCGCCTGTACACAGACGTCTCACTCCACGCAATAGGGGCAGTCCTTGCACAAGTACAGGACGGCCGCGAACACATCATCGCCTGTGCCAGCCGCACCCTGAACTCGGCGGAAAAGGATTACGCGGCCACCAAACGTGAATTCCTAGGGATA
Source organism: Coenobita brevimanus (assembly GCF_032717465.1). Lineage (NCBI taxonomy): Eukaryota > Metazoa > Arthropoda > Malacostraca > Decapoda > Coenobitidae > Coenobita > Coenobita brevimanus. Next base: position 12,970,848 of record NC_137063.1, read on the forward strand.
ATATGGTCACTTGAGTACTTTCGCTCATACATATCAGGCACCCATGTGATCATCATCACGGATCACCAATCCCTACAGTGGTTGCGCCAATCCAACACCACGAACTCGCAGCTCACTAGATGGCGCGAAACCTTAGAAGAATACGATTTTGAAATATCGTATCGTCCAGGCAAGCTCCACACGAACGCCGACGCCCTATCAAGACTACCCATCAATGCCATCTCGCCAGAACCCGACCTCATCAAGATGTGGCAAGACAACCAACGCCCTACCTGGATTTCGCCGAATATTTTCAGCAAGCTCCACCTGCACGGCAAACACTTGTTTGACCCTAATGGCCACATACTCCTGAGCCCCACAACTGCCCATGACACCATGCTCCACCTCCATGCTGACAACGGTATCCACTTGGGCACCAAGAAACTCACCCAAAAGTTCAACGACATATACTGGACACCGAACCCCACCACCATCGCCAAAAACATCGTACAATCCTGCCGAGCCTGTGCGTTAGGAAAAGATATCACCCGCACACCAGGCCCATCCGGAAAACTAATGGCAACAAAACCCTGGCAACTGCTATCCCTTGACGTCGTCGGACCACTCACCCCCAGAGCAGGATATAAATATATAATCACCTTTGTTGACGTCTATTCTAAATTCATCATAGCTTGTCCTGCTAAAGATCACAGTGCAGTGTCTGTCGCTGATGCTCTGACTCGCCACGTATTTCCATACTTTGGCATTCCCCAGGCATTACACTCCGACAATGCACCAGAATTCACCGGAAATGCTTGGCAGGAATTAGGTAAAATATTTGGATTCCACATCTCCCACTCATCCCCCTACTGGCCACAAGGCAACAGCATCTGTGAAAGAAGCCATCGCTCCCTCCTCAATCAAGTCCGCACTCGCATTACACAAACAGGAAATGAAGACTGGTCTGCTCACGTCAAAATAGTTCAATGGGGCCTAAACACATGCCCGTGAGAAGACGGCATAACACCACACGAGCGAGTATTCAGGGAAACCCCGCTCCTCCTCCCGCTCCGCCACCACCTCCAGCCACCCTCCCCACCCTCCCCCACCGACCCTCTCCACCATCTCAAATGCCGCCCCCACCACCTACAAGCACAAGACCTTACACCCGATACCAACCACACCAACCCCTACAAACCCGGCCAATCCGTTGTCATCGCCCAACTCCCTACCCCAAATAAGATTGCACCACGATTCATCAGACCCTTCACCATAACCAAAGTCCCCAACCTGTATCAAGTCATCATCAATCAACACGGCCAGCAACGCACGTATCGCAACCGCCACGTGCGACCTTTCCACCCACCCAACAATGACCACCCTCGCACCCGCGTGCCCAGCACCTCTGCCCGACCACCTGGCCACGACGACGTTTCTGGGAATTACCCCCCACGCTCATATGCCTACTACTTCTCACCCCCACCCAGCACCTCACCCACAACCACACCACCCCCCACCACCCCGGATCCTGACTCACCTCAACCGCCGCCCTCACCACCACCCCCACCCGGCACCACTACATACTCAACAACGCCCACACCACACTCCACCACCCATTCCCACACCACCCCCCACACCACGCCCCCTCCATCCCCTGCCTCTCCACCACCCCAAACCACTACCTCCTCAAACCACACTCCTCCACCTTCGCCCACCTGCGCCCGCACCACGCCCAGAACCACCCAAGCAAATGCGCCCGCCCTACCCAGCGACCATGCTCACTATACCCGCCACACCACCTTGCCACCCACATCACCCCCCAACACCCGCACACCCTCACCACCGCCACGTGCTCAACCACCCTCACCACCCACACCCACACTCACCACCACCACTACCAGATCAGGCCGCCTTTCACGCCCACCACCCAGATATACACCTACACCACCCCACAGTAACCAACCAGCCCACCACACACAACCACAAAAACTCCCTACCCCAAACACCTCCCCCATCACTCTCCCTCTCCACCAAGCACGATGGAAAAACCCCAAGTCCCAATTCCCCAAAGTCAAATCCCCTACCCACAGACCCATCCCCCATAAAAGCACCGACCCGCCAACCCTAGCCAGCATTCAGCTACAGCCGCCTCACCAAGCACCAACCACCAGCATGAAAATCACCCGCGTCCAGTGGCTACCTTACGGCCAGCCGCCCATCAGAATCCGACAGACGCCCCAGCTTCTTCGCCGCCTACGCCGCACAAACCGCCCATCCTCCATCCGACTTTTCGTCAACCCAGCCCACGAACCGACCACGATGACCAACCACTGGATCAACCTCCTGCAGCACCTCACCCCAGTCAACAGGACATTCACCACCATCACCTACCACCTGCAGTAACGGGGTCGTGACTTTTTCACGAGCGACGGTGGTAAAATGCCCGCGACTGGACCTTTCGCCCTGCCACCCCCTACACCACCACCGGGCCACCACCACCCCACCACCCGAGGAGGAGATAACGGTCAGGTTAATGACCCGGGACAAGAGGGTCATCCAACCACCACTGACCTGTGCCCCTTCTTCCCGCAACTGCCCCAACACCAGGTGAGCCTAGATCCGCAACAACTTACACGGCGGGTTGACCATCGACTGCAGTGGGGTGGGACTGATCTAACATCAGTCCTTAGTAGTTTTGTGGTGACGACCACAGCTTCACCCCAACAGGGCAGGAGGTCCCTAGGTGAGCCACGAGGTGTTCACACCTGCTGCCACCGCGAGCCACGAGGAAATACCATCCTCTGCCGCTACCCTGGTGAGCCACGAGGGTCTAGTACCCTCTGCCACCATGAGCCACGAGAGAGAAATACCCTCTGCCACGACCAGGACAGGAGGTCCTTTAACGAGGGAGAAACACCCTCTATCACAAACAGGGCAGGAGGCCCAATAGTGGACTATACGGGGCCAACACCCCTAGCCACCCCAAGGGTAAGAGCCCCTTGTATAAAGCCACAAGTGGGTCCCAGGACCGATCGACCTGGCGCCACGGCTGTATCGAAGACAAGAGAGAGAGTCGCGTCTGTGCTACCCTCCCTGTGTAAGAGAGAGATCATGGCCTCCGTGTGTCCTCTAAATTCAGCCAACTCCTGCAGGAGTAGCTGGACACCACCCGGGAGAGTTGCCCCGAAAGTGTCACCCGAGCAGAGACCCGGTCCCAGTCGGGACCTACCTCCCACCCCCGGGAATATCTTGTCTTCCCCAGGTACCAGCAGGAGATGAGGCCGCAGCCCACACCTGACGGCGCGTCCCCTGACAGACCTCCACAGCCCTCGGACCCCCAGGCGAGCCCAGCAGCCTACCAACGCTGACCTCCCCCTGCCGCAGACCCTCCAACGCCAGACACGGCTGCTTCACCTGTTTGGCCCCAGTCCTGAGGGCCAACACAACAAGTCGAGGCCCAACATAGACGGGCCTCCCTGCACCACGACGACGGGACCTTGAGAAGGAGGTCTACAACAGGTCGAGACTCCAGGCAAGAGGATCTCCCTGCACCGTGACCAGAGAGAGAGCCTACAACAGGTCGAGACCCCAGGCAAGAGGGTCTCCCTGCAACGCCTCAGTGGATCGGACCCGGGTCGAGTCTCCCCCCAGCGGGTACGGTGATTCCCGCCACGGGTAGAGCCCCCGGAGGTCCCCTTAAAGTGACAGAGTGATATCGCCCCAGAAAATCGGGCAAGATTAGTGACTTTCCCTTCCTTACAGTGAGACAGAGACAGTGATACAGTGACAAAGTGAATAACAGGGATTCCACCTATAAGTGTCCGTGATTACTTTCCCTTGATAAAGACTATAAGTTCTGGGCCCGTGAAACTAGTGTTATTCCCCAGCCCAGACTAGAGGAGTTCCCCCTTATCAGTGCACGCGCGGGCGAGAGTTGCCGCGCCGAGCCCAGACAGTAAATTATAGTGATCTGCTCCCCTTGTTCTTTTATAGTAGTAATCCTCCCCTGGCTCATCAAGCCCAGACATCTCGATTGTACCAGTACACTAAGACCTTTTGGACTTTAATGAAAGTTAGTCCCATTCACTTATGGACCCTTAACCCATTGTAAAGTATAATTATAGTGTGTGTGAATATCCCGTGTTGTATTAACGTAACTTTGTATATCTGTATCCTCTGTCCAGAATATCATTCTATGTAATATTGTCACGGTGTTAGAATTAAGGTAATAGATGTGTTAAAGGTGGACTGCCTAGTTTTTATGTCCTGTTCCTTTGTTAGTGCTTTACTTCCGGTCCGGAAAGAGGACCCCGCTCAGTAGCTAGTGTTTTTAGTACGAGGAGTCGGCCTAAAAACACTCAGCATAACACTATATATATATATATATATATATATATATATATATATATATATATATATATATATATATATATATATATATATATATATCCTAGGAGAGTAAACTGAACCAGACAGGTTCCTGCGTTCTTGTGGCGTTATGGATGAACATTTGATTAGCATCAGCAGATATCATACCGGCCTACTGGTCTTCATTTAGTAATTATTCATAATCAGTATAACCCTGTAAAACTTAAAACGTGGGCTCTCTGGCCCTAACCTGAGAGGGGTAGGCATCTCTATGCCTTGATTCTTACTGTGTGTTACATTAATTAGATTAAAGACTTTAGAGGTGACCTATCAATATTTTAATGCACAAATTAAAAACATGAATGCGATTCATGCACTTACGCAAAGAATCATTATTATCCTGAAATAAAGTACCGGATTGCTGCCAATTACAGGGCAAGCGATGCACACAATATCTAAACCCCATTGCTTATACTGAATGCTGTTTTTTTTTTTTTTTTAATTATTATAACATGATATCAATCCCCATGGAAAATAAGTAGTAATTTTTACATTTATGAATAAAATTTTAATAACAGTAGTGTGAAAAGAACTGGCGCTTCCTTCCGTGAAGTTCCAACACACACACACACACACACAGAGGGTTCCGTTACACAGTGACTATGAAACGATGCAATGCTTCTTTGGTCAAACAGTATTAAGACACATCAACGAAGGACTGAGGCACCGTCAGATCAGAATATGTTTAACATCAATCATCTATTAAGAAACACTACTGTAACTTAATTTTGCCAATATGAATTCTGTTTCGATCTTTTTTGAAGCGAATCCAGCTAAATGTAACTTAGGTTGCACTAGCTCCTCCTGTTCCTCATATTACTACAGTTTAACCAACTGTAGATATATGTAGAAGATGCTGATACTCTACCCAGTATGACTGAACCATGTGATATCACTACCACTATACTGACAATCACACAATACATTCTAAAGATGCTGAGAATGTAATTTTTTATTTTCACACTGGTAACCAATGGAACTGAGACTCCGTAACCAATCGGCGGGCACGACACAAATCGTCACCTTCCTTCAAGGGTTAATACTACGTCGTGTAGTAAGAGACTGCCAGATACCTCCAGATGTGTCCAGGGAATCATGAACTCAACTGTACACATTATTATATAAAAGGCTAAAAAATAACACGACACCTCCCACCAACAGTGGCTGCCTCACAGAGCCAATATCCTACACCAATACACACATACTTATCACCCAGCAAACATGCTTGTGTTGGATCCGAACCATGCCGGTGCTGGCTTGCGATGGCACGTGGTGTTGGAATGGTACAAGCAAGCCAGATGACCTGAATCATCCCAGTGCAAGTGCCGACAACCGTTTGCACATGGATCCAGAATCGGTTCTGTTTTGGCCCAACATCATGTCTGTATCGGAAGCCAGTAATAAAATCTGAATCGGGTGTAAGTAATCGGGCCAATTTACAAGTGTGTCTGGATAGCTCGAAATTAACATATCTTGAAATTTACTTTTTCTTTCTTTGAGGGAATAACATTGTAAACTTTTATCCTTTAAATGCTTCTTAAAAAAAAAAAAAAAATCAGGATTCGAACCCTTTGTCCTCTGAATGCCTACCTCACAGTCCACAACACCTGACAGCTGATTTACTGAGTGGGGTCTCTCTTACCCAAGTTACATACATCTATGAATACGCACTATGTTGCCAGCTCAGTATCTCCGTCTGTCCCGAATTGCTACCAAGGGATGGAATGTCTGAAATGAAACAAATTAAATTAACTGCCTGGTGTGGGACTCGAATCCGTGCCTCCAACATACCAAATACGTGCATCTTACCACTGAGCCACGGATGACCATCAGTCATTAGTGCAAATCTGACCATTTTATAGACACATCATTCATTCATTCATTGCCAGACGCCATGTATCCCAAATGGGGTGGCCAAGGGCTTGTTAATTGTTTTACAGGGAGGGGCATATACAATTGCATATATTTTGTGTATACCAATGCCCCTTTAATATTTATATTATCAATTAAGATCTGTTAAGCTGAAAACAAGTCCAGTTCCACAAAAACATTACCAAAAATAAGACTTGAGTTTCATAACAAGACACTTGCCTGTGGAAAACTCCCGTCTCTGTCGAAATTTCTATATTATATAAAGTATTTTTCAGTTATCCAATATATGAATATGATCTGTGATGGATGATGTATAATTATATCACTCAGTTGATAGCTGCTTGATTGGAGTGATCAGCAATACATAGATTGGGCCAACATTTTATTACCATTCTTGACCCAGTTTTTGAAAATAGTTATATTTATATATCCGTCCAATACATGTTTTACACCATTAGGCCCATTTTACATATATATATATATATATATATATATATATATATATATATATATATATATATATATTGAAATGTGCGCTCCCGCCACCAGACCCCCCCACCCCACCACGGAGCCGCAGCCCCACCCCCACCCCAGGAGGACACCACAGTGGGCCAGGTGAGTGTGACGCCAACCCAGAGCGAGACGGGCTCAGGTGCGCCCCGACCTTGTGTCCCTCTTTCCCTCAACCTGCCCAACCACGACGTCGTAGGGATGCGAGACTACGGCTCGGCCGGACCAGCCCTCGTCAGAATCGGGGTGGGATTGCTCCAGATTCGGTCCCAGGCAGCACTGTGGTAACGGCCACAAGACGTATTGGGCAGGGAATGGCCACTGTACATTCCTCAGCTGTTTCCCCCTGCAGCACTGCGACAACTGCCACTGTACATGTTGGGGAAAGAACGGCCACTGTACATCCTTCTGCTGGAACCACATCTGGAGCCCGCCTTGGTGTGATGGCCACTGTACGCACACCAACAGGCAAAGGTAGGAGGCGTGGAACCGCGACGACGGCCACTATATGCGTCAGGGAGGGAACGGCCACTGTACATCCCTCATCCACCTCCTCCTCTTACGAGAGTAGCACCGTGATAATGGCCACAGGACATACTGGGGAGGGAACGGCCAGTGTATGTCCCTCAGCTACTTCCCTTCAGGTAGGCAAACCTGTGGCGACAGCCACTGTACGTGCCGGGGAAGGAACGGCCACTCTACGTCCCTCATCTGCCTCTTTCTCCTTCTGGAGCAGCACCGTAGCGATGGCCACTGTATGCACCAGGGAAGGAAAGGCCATTGTACATCCTTCTGCTGCTATCCCAAGGGCTTGTGGAACCATGACAATGGCCACTGTATGTGTCGGGGAAGGGATGGCCACTGTACGCCCTTCATCCACAGTCCCGAGGGTTCTCTCAGAGGAGAAGGTCCCTTGCACGGCCCACTCTCTATCCGGCGGCTGCGCGGGATGCCCCTCTGTCTCTCCCTCCAGGTGTGGTTCCCCGGAGGTGCTGCCTTTCCAGGAGTGGTGGCAAGGCCCGGTTGTTGAAGGCGGGATCCACTCCCTCCAGCCTGCCCCTGGATGATGCCGGGTCCTGACGGACGCCCCACAGATGAGGAGCCACAGCCAACCCCTGACGGTGTCCCAACCTATAGGTAACCGCAGTCCCAGGCCTCCCAGGGCCAGTCCTCGGACCCCAGGGCAGGACCGCCCTGGCCCCACTCACCATCGGCCCTCCACCCAGAGTAAGAAGTGGCAGGCCCGACTCCCGACGCTGTTTGGCCCCAGACCCAAGGGCCCCTCACCAGGTCGAGGCCCTGACAGGAAAGGGCCTCCCTGCACCCCAGACCAGAAACACGCCCGGGTTGTAACGCCCCCAAGAGCCGTCCCATGCCTACTGCAGGATGGCTTACCGGTAGGGCTCCCTGCGACTCCCAGGTGCCATTTTAACTAAGCCCAGACCTCGGCAGCCCAGTGACGACACAATGAGATCCCAGTGTCGTGTTAGAGACTTAGCAGTGACAATGCCTGTGTATTCTAAAGACAGTGAGATAGGAACACCACCAGTAAAGTGTCTCTAACCTAACATACTCAGTGTGCTGTGTCAGTGCCTGAGTTCCCAGGACTAGAGCAATATACAAGTGTGTGGCGATACCTAAGTGCAGCAGACCAGCGTACCACGCAAAGTCTGAGGAGACAGACTATATGAGCAGTGTCACCATACCTATGTAATATTCTCTTGTACAATAACCCGGGTATGATCACAGTGTCTGTGTGACGTGATGTATTATTGTTAACTAGCCTGTCACTATACAGTACCTGTTCCACATCTAGTGCACCATTGTATGTATATTGTAAGGGAAATTGGATTAAGGCAATATATGTGTTAAGGTGTCTTGCCAAGTTTTCATGTCCTGTTCCTTTGTAAGTGTTCTATTTCCGGTCTAAAAAGAAGACCCCCGCTCAGTCGCTGGTGTCTTTAGGACAAGAAGTCGACTTAAAAACACCCAGAATAACACTGGTGGCCAGTGATGGTTCTGGATCTGATTAGAGCATGGAGGAACAAACAGGGAAACCTAGCACAATGGCGGCCAAACCACATATCCTATTGCCAAAATTCAACCCCGAACAATATGACATTGATGTGTACTTGGCTATGGTAAAAACCATACTGGACCTAGGGTTTGAAAACAACAGGGAGAAAATTGCCGTCACACTGCCACACCTGAGCAAAATTGTGGCAAGCATAGCCACCAAAATTGTCCTGGAACTAAAACGGGACCAATTGACACATATCGTGAAACAGGCAGTTATGCCTTCCTTGGGCAGGGTTGTCGCTCTGTCGCAACTAGACGCCGTCTCGTACGACAGTAGCCTCGATGACACATTCATCCAGGCCCGGTGACTCGTCACCGCTGCCTACCCAGAGGCCAATGCAGCCACCCGGGATCAACATATATTCAATACCCTGCTGAGGATCCTCCTGAGCACAGTCAGGGAACACTTCACAATTTATGATCCATCGAGAGACCAGGACCAAGACCTAAAGCTTGTATGACGCCTCCTCACTGCCCACCCCACACTCCAACCAATAAATGCAGTTAGCAAGTTCCCACAAACAAGGCGGCGCTGCAAAAGCAACAGACGCCCCCAACACAACCCACTACGGAACCGTCACCTACCATACCCAGGGCACACCCTCCAAAGAAACATCCCAACCCCTGAGAAAACTCCAACTTGATATCCATTAATCCATGGGAATTTACCGCCTGCAGTCGCAGCTGCCCTCTGCATGACATAAGTGAGCAGCTGAAAGCTGCACAATGCAGGGTGGCCTCACAAGGGTGCCGGAAGGTATCATCCTTGGCAACGACGCACCGGAAGATGACGCTCCACCCCTCTCTTATATAGACTCCGGGGAAGTGGAACCCGACGAGGAGAGCACCGTGCAACAGGTGGATTTTTATGTCCACCTCCACACCTCCCCGCAGTGCGGGAGCCACTTCACGTAAATACTGACCCCCAGTCCACGAAAAGATGAGGCTGAATGGAGTTAAGGCAAGACTATTGGTCAACACAGGAGTGGCCAGATCCTGCCCTACTCACATTTTTACTCCTGCCACAGCTCCGCCTTCAGCCCCCTTCTCCCCACTTCAGCCCACCTTGTAGACGAGGGGGATGGCCCCCTGCCTATCCGTGGGGAAACCCGGGACCTGCGGACTGAAACTCACCAGCAAGTGTCCGCGAGACACCCTTTCATCGTCTTCGATTCTTCCTGCCATGCATACCATGGCTACTTGGGGCTGGACCTCCTACAGAAGCTCCATGCCAACATCGACTGCCACAAATTCCGCCTCCATTTTCATCCAGCCCCCCCCCCCCGACCAGCCACGCAGCACGTGCACCCCTCCACCCTCAACACCCCCCCTTCCTTCTCCCCCTCAACCACTCTGCACGTGCACATCTCCTCCTCCAGCGCTCCCCACTTCACCAACAACTGCACCTTCCCACTTCCATTCTTCTTCTTCTTCCTCTCCTACCTCCCCTCCACCTCCAACTTTTCCTGCCACCATTGCTTCCATGATTACCATCCCCCCTCACCACGAGGCTTGATTGCAACTAAACAGGCCCAGCGGTACTTCTGTACTATTCTCCTCTAACATACCATCTGCGGCCCTTTCATCATGTTTACTATCTCCCACATTCCTCCCTCCCCACATCCGAGCAGTGCGAATCACCACCCTTGCCACCACACCACTCACTCTCCCTCCAGGTTTAGTAGTAGGGGATATGGAGGAAGCCGAGCCTTGTGACACCCTCTCCCCCTCTCCTGCCGTGCTACCTACTCTACTTGAACACCTTTCCACCCACCAAGCAGACATCCTTCAACAACTCCTGGACTTCCAAGACCTTTTTTCTTCTGGCCCAGCAGACATCGGGCACACCACCTACCTGAGCCAAGAGTTTCACACCACGGGACCACCAATGTGCCAACCCTCATGATGGAAGAACCCTAAACAACAGGCAGAGGAAGACCGGCAGATCCAGGACATGCTAGATGCCGGCGTCATTTCCCCCTCCATCAGCCCCTGGTCCTCCCCTGTCGTACTGGTTAGAAAAAAGGATGGCACCATGCAGTTCTGTGTCAACTACCATAAGCTCAACAATATGACCACCAAGGACGCCACCTCCCTACCCAGGATTACAGATTCCCTTGACTCAATACATGGCTCTTCATGGTTTTCCACCCTCTACCTACAGTCAGGGTATTGGCAAATCCCTGTCCACCCAAAGGACAAACAGAAAACAGCCTTCTCCACCAGCAATGGCGAACATTATGAATTCAACGTCCTCCTTTTCAGACTTTGCAATGCCTCAGCCACATTCTCCCATCTAATGGAGTCAGTCCTCAGTGGCCTGACCTGAGAGATCTGCCTGGCATATCTGGACGATGTCATCGTGTTCAGCCGAACCTGGGCCGACCACCTCTGCCGCCTCAAACAGGTATTTGCATGAATACACCATACCGGACTAAAACTCAAGCCTCCAAAGTGCATCCTAGCGGAAAGATCCGTCTCCTTCCTAGGACATGTGATCGGAGCAGAGGACATCTCCCCTGATCCTGACAAGTTGCGCGCCATCGCTGACCTCCCCCTTCCTAAGGATGTCCACGAAGTGCTCGCCTTCCTCGGACTGACCTCTTATTACAGGCGTTTTGTCAAAGGTTTTGCCGACATTGCCAAACCCCTGCATGACCTCACAAAGAAAGGCGAGCCTTTCGTTTGGACCAAAGCCCAGACCGCAGCCTTTAGCACACTAAAAAACAAACTCATCTCAGCTCCGATTGTCGTTTTCCCCAACTACAACCTACCTTTCCTTCTGTACACCAATGTATCTCTGGTTGCCATCAGTGCTGTACTTGCACAGGTGCAGGATGGGCTGGAACACATTATTGTCTGTGCCAGCCGCACCCTCAACCAGGCTAAGAGAAATTAAGCTGCCACTAAACGCAAGTGCCTGGGCATCATTTGGGCTTTAGACTATTTTCAATTGTACATTTCAGGCACCCATGTCATCATCATCACTGACCATCAATCTCTCCAGTGGCTGTGACAATCCAACACCACCACCGCACGACTAATTCGATGGAGAGAAGCGCTAGAGGGGATTGATTTTGAAATATACCGACCTGGAAAGCTACATACAAATGCCGATGCTCTATCCCGCCTACCCATTAATTCCATCCGCACCAACACAGACCTCATCGGCACCGAAAAACTACTACAAGTTTCCAATGATATATATTGGAAGCCCAACCCCTCCACCATTGCCAAAAACATCATCCAAATGTGCCGAGCCTGCTCCTTGGGGAAAGATATCAGTTCACGGTCAGACCTGTGGGAAAAATCACCGCACACAAACCATGGCAATTACTATCAGTCAACGTGGTCAGGCCCCTACCACCCAAAGCAGGCTACAAGTACATCATTACTTTTGTAGACGTTTACTCCAAATTCCTCATCGCCTGACCCGCGAAAGAACACAACACAGTGACAGTAGCAGATGCATTGGTCTGCCATGTTTTCCCATATTTCGGTATTTCCCAGGCCCTACATTCTGATAATGCACCCAAATTCAACAGCAAGGTCTGGGATGAATTAGCCACTCTATTCGGATATCAAATATTCCACTCCTCCCCCTACCGGCTCCAAGGAAATAGTGTGTGTGAGAGAAGCCATCGTTCTCTTAACCAGGTGCGGGCCCGAATTATACAAACGGGCAATGAAGATTGGCCAGCCCATGTGAAAATCATTCAGTGGGGTCAGAACACATGCCCTAGGGATGATGGGGTCACCCCCCCACGAGCGAGTCTAAGGGGAAGCTCAGCTCCTTCTGCCCCTCCGCCAGCACCTTCAACCAGCTCCCCCGCCCTCCGCCACCGACCCACTACACAATCTCAAAAGGCAGCTCCACCACCATCAACAACGGCAAGACTTACAACCAGACACAATCACCTCCAACCCCTACAAACCGGAAGACTCTGTCATCATAGTGTGCCTACCTACCCCAGACAAAGTATCTCCCCGATTCGAAGGCCCCTTTACCATCATCAAAGTCCCTAACCCATATCAAGCTATCATTCAACATCATGGGCATACACGCATGTATCGCAACAGACACGTGCGCCCCTTCCAACTCATTGACAAGAACACCCCGCCAAACAGTGCACCCCACATCTCCCATCGTGCCGCACCGCCCCCTCCTCCTTCCAAGAAACCAGCCACTGACTCATACACCTACTCCTTCTCATCTTCCCCCTCCGCCTCACCCACCACAACCCCATCCCCCACTGCACCCTTACCTGACCCACCACCAGCCTCCTCTGATTCTGGGACATCACCATCCTCCCCTCCTAGCAAACCCCACACCACCGTCTCACCCTCACTTCCTCCTCCACCCCACAACTTTCCATCATCTACCTACACCCCTGACAACTCACCAACAACACATCACTCCACAAAAACTCCCGCCCCCGCACCACACTGCCACGACCAACACCCTTCCCCACCCCCACTCCCCCCATCCCCACCTCCCGCACTGCCTCACCTACGAGTCGCCCATGTGCAGCAACACCACTCACCTCATGTGCCACCCACACACCCTCACCTTCCCATCCCTTACCCACTGATCGCCACTATACACACCATCCCTTATCACACACACCACCTCACCGACCCTCCCACAACCAGAACCAAACACCCACACCACCTCATGGCCTCAAAGCCTCACCCCCCACGCCCGTCCTCACTACCACCACCAATAGATCCGGATGCCTCTCACGACCACCAGCCAAATACACCCCTATGCCCTCTCCTACACCACCGACATCACCACACTCAGCCCCAGACACAACACACACCCTCAATACAACCCACATCACACTCAGCCTACATCAGGCAAGGTGGAAATTTCCACCGACCCAATTCCTCAGGGGGAGCCGCCGCTCCTTCCCTAACCTTCCACATAAAAGCCCGAGGACCTCACCCCTGGCCAGCATACAGCTACGAGCCCTGCACCAAGCACCACCACCAGAGATGAAAGTCCAGCTCATCGTATGGCATCCCCTACATAGGCCTGGACAGAGAGTATGAGGGACACGTCAACTCCTCCGCAGCCTCTGCAACACTCTACACACTCCATGTTACATTCAACCTGCATCAAGAACCCAACCACATCACTCAACACTGGACCACCATCCTCCAACACCTACACCTACACACCAGACCTCCACCACAAGCACATACCACCTCCAGTCACAGGGCCGTGACTTTCAATGTGGACGGTGGTGAAATGCGCACTCCTGCCGCCAGATCCCCAACCCCATTACAGAGCAGCAGCCCCACCCCCACCCCAGGAGGACACCACAGTGGGCCAGGTGAGTGCGACACCGACCCAGAGCGAGACAGGCTCAGGTGCGCCCCGATCTAGTGTCCTTTTTCCCCTCAACCTGCCCAACCATGACATCGCAGGGATGCGAGACTACTTCTCGGCCGGACAAGCCCTCGTCAGGATCGGGGTGGGACTGCTCCAGATTCAGTCCCAGGCAGCACCACGGAAACGGCCACAGGACGTACTGGGGAGGGAACGGCCACTGTACGTCCCTCAGCTGTTTCCCCCTGCTGCACCACGACAATGGCCTCTGTATGCATCGGGGAAGGAAAGGCCACTGTACGTCCTTCTGCTGCAGCCACACCTGGAGCCCGCCTCGGTGTGACGGTCACTGTATGCACAGCGACAGGCAAAGGTAGGAGGAGTGGAACTGTGACGATGGCCACTTTACGCGTCGGGGAGGGAACAGCAACTGTATGTCCCTCATCCACCTCCTCCTCCTCCTCCTACGGGAGTAGCACCGTGGTAACGGCCACAGGACGTACCAGGGAGGGAACAGCCACTGTACATCCCTCAGCTACTTCCCGTCGGGCAGGCAGACCAACGGCGATGGCCACTGTATGCACCGGGAAGGGAATGGCCACTGAGTGTCCCTTATATGCCTCTTCCTCCTTCGGGAGCAGCATTGTGGCAACGGCCACTGTACGTGCTGGGGAAGGAACGGCCACTGTACGTCCTTCTGCTGCTATCCCAAGGGCCTGTGGAACCGCGATGACGGGATAGCCACTGTACACCCTTCGTCCACAGTCCTGAGGGTTCTCCCGTAGGAGAAGGTCCCTTGCACTGCCCAGTCTCCACCCGGCGGCCGTGCGGGAAGCCCCTCTGTCTCTCCCTCCAGGTGTGGTTCCCCGGAGGTGCTGCCATTCCAGGAGTGGTGGCGAGGCATGGTCGCTGAAGGCGGGATCCACGCCCTTCAGCCTGCCCCTGGACGATGCCGGGTCCTGATGGATGCCCCACAAACGAGGTGGCACAGCCAACCCCTGACAGCTCCCCAACCTAGAGGACTGCAGTCCCAGGCCTCCCAGGGCCAGTCCTTGGACCCCAGGGCGGAACCGCCCTGGCCCCACTCACCGTCGGCTCTCCGCCCGGAGTAAGAATCGGCAGGCCCGACTCCCGACGCTGTTTGGCCCCAGCCCCAAGGACCCCTCACCAAGTCGAGGCCCTGACAGGAAAGGGCCTCCCTGCACCCCAGACCAGAAACTCGCCCTGGTTGTGATGCCCCCAAGAGCCGTCTCGTTCCTACTGCAGGAGAGCTCACCGGTAGGGCTCCCTCCAACTCCCAGGCGTCTTCTCGATTAAGCCCAGACCTCGGCAGCCCAGTGACAACATGATGAGATCCCAGTGTCGTTAGAGACTTAGCAGTGATAATGCCCGTGTATTCTAAAGACAGTGAGACAGGAACACCACCAGTAAAGTGTCTCTAACCTATTGTACTCAGTGTGCTGTGTCAGTGCCTAAGTTTCCAGGACTAGAGCAATATACAAGTGTGTGGCGATACCTAAGTGCAGCAGACCAGTGTGCCACGCAAAGTCTGAGGAGACAGACTGTATGAGCAGTGTCACCATACCCATGTAATATTCTCTTGTACAATAACTCAGGTATAATCACAGTGTCTGTGTGACTTGATGTATTATTCATAGCCTGTCACTATACCCGTTCCACATCTAGTGCACCATTGTATGTATATTGTAAGGGAAATTGGATTAAGGCAATATATGTGTTAAGGTGTCTTGCCAAGTTTTTATGCCCTGTTCCTTCGTAAGTGTGCTGTTTCCGGTCTAGAAAGAGGACCCCGCTCAGTCGCTGGTGTCTTTAGGACGAGAAGTCGACCTAAAACACCCAGCATAACATACATATATAACTATTACGGCCAGGAATCGGTCCAATGTATAGTTGCCATTTCAGCCCAGTGTTGGAAAAAAAAGTTTTATTTATATATCAGCCCGACACAAGTTTTACATTACTTGGCCTGCTGATATAAACAGAATATTATGGCCAGGAATCGGTCCAGTGCATGGCTGCCATTTTCCCTCAGTTCCATTACATAGCAGTGCTGGCCCGCCATTTCAGTTTTTGCTGGGTACGTATCGATTCATGTAAATATGTACTGCTGTATCAGACCTATTCATAACCATTACAAAACCATCTGTTAGCCAGCATTGGTTATGTATCAGACCATCAAAGGCAAAACTGCATATCCGGTTTTCTTCTCTTTTTACAAGTTGAGAGACCACCTTTGAATTACCTTGAACTGAGCTGAACATCATTCATGGCTTTGTTGAACAGTGATATTCAGCACAAGGTGATTTAAAGTTGGTTTTGCAGCTTAGAAAAAGTTTGTGATAAGTCTGTTTACGTCTTGCGGCTCTCAAACATCTGCAGTTTATAATTTTTGGTTCTTTGTTGAAGCATGTCTGGTATATATTGGACACATAATTCTACTGAACAGACTGCCAGACCTGTATAGGAGCCAAAAAGTTTGAAATAATAATAATATTTATAATATTTTTAATGCTAGGTGAAAAAGGCCCGACTCCTCGATCCTAGAACACCTAACGTGTAGCGGGGTCCTCTTTCGAGACCGGGGCTTAGCGCAATAAAGAGAGGTAGGACACAAAAACTCCAGGCAATAACCTTTACATGCATATTACCTCAGTCAGACACAGGACAAAAACAGCAGATAATACAACACAGTATATGGTAGAAAATAAAACCTTAACTAGATAATTAGTATCTCGCAGGATACTAGCTTAACAGACACTGATGCTAACACTAGGTTTAGTGCACAGGTGTACTTGGAACACAGGGTCGCGGTGCGCGTGGGAGAGTAGGAGTGGGGCTTACACGGGGGGGGGGGGAGTGACGCGCGGAGAGTCAGATCAAAGTTATAGTAATATTGGGAGGGAATTGATGTTACGGATTCTGACTCAGCATTTTCTGATAGCAAGGGGATTTTGATAATTGAATATATTGCTAGTCCAGGTTCTTACATATGCACTGACTGCTGAGAGGAGATTTATTAAGGGAGGGTGGAAGACACTGAGAGTTTCGTTATGTTTATGGTAATGCGAGCGGGAGGGTATTACTAACACTTATTCTTCACTATTTCCTGGTAGCAAGGGACGTTTGGGTATTTTACTAAGGAGAATCTCTCGTGCTAGAGTCTTACTGATTTTACACAAGGGCGTCACTCGTGAGTCTGATTCACCAGAACTTAGTTTCTGCACTCGTCCTTATTAATCCGCCCCGTGATATCACGTATTCTCCTGTTATCTTCTCCTGAACATTTTCCCTGTAAATCAGCATATACTAAGTCACTGTATCACTGTTACACTAATTTTGTGGCAACATCACACTTAACATAAGTCACTTATATGATAGGGGTGGCGGGGAGACACGCCGGTGACAACTCTGCCGGAACAGGGGCACCGCCAGGGGAGGGCGTGCCGAGAGGGCACGGGACGACTCACAGGGGCGTCCTCTCTCGTCTGGGGCTGCAAGTGGCAAAGGGGCCCGTATTCTCTGGGCTGGGTACAGGGGTGTGGCCCTCAGGACTGGGGCCAAACAGGTCCAGGAATCTCTGGCTCAGGTCTCTGCCGGAGGTGGAGGTCTTCTGCCATCGGGGCGTGGAGAAGTCGTGCCAGGGCGTCTGGGGGAGGGCCTGGAGTACCCTAGGACTGCGGCCCCCAGAGTCAAGGGGCGCCGTCAGGGAGGGGCTGCGTCACCAACCTGAATTGGGGTCTGTCAGGTGGGTCTTCTCCAGGGCCAGGCGTAAGGAGCAGAGGCCAGGGGAGGCTGAAGGGCCTCTCTGGGGTCCTTCTGCGTTGGAGGTCTGGCCACTCGTCTCACGCTGGGGCGGTGACACTGCTCTAACCTCTTTCTGGCCGTGGGGCCCGGCTATTGGCCGTGGCTGTCCAAGGACGCGACTATAAGGTGCCAAGGCCCGGGTATTGGCCATGGCCTGAGTGGGGGAATCAGTGCGCCTCTGGACACCTTCGGAGTGGCTATCGGCCGTCTGACGAAGGTGGGAGCGGCCCCAGGCCATCTCCTGCAGGGAGGGGGAGCAGCTATAGGCCGACTTGGGGGCAGCACCTTCAGAGCGGCTATCGGCCATCTGACGAAGGCGGGAGCGGCCTCTTGCCATCTCCTTCAGTCGGAGGGAGGAGCGGCTATCGCCCGACTTGGGGGCAGCACCTTTGGAGTGGCTATCGGTCGTCTGGCGAAGGCGGGAGTGGCCACTTGCCATCTCCTTCTGCCGGAGGGAAGAGCAGCTATCAGCCGTCTCCTGCAGGGGGGGGTGTTGGGTGGCTATTGGCTGTCCCAGGAAGGACACCTGACGAAGGCGGGAGCAGGAGCAGCTATTGGCCATCTCCTGGTTACCCTCAGGTCGGTGAGACACCGATTCCCTTACGAGGGGCGGGCGGCTATCGGCAGTCCTTAAAGAAAAGGCACCTTCGGAGCAGCTATGGGCACACTCCTGTAGAAGGCGGGAGCGGCTATCGGCCGTCTCCTGAGGGGCGCTGTTTGGAGCTGGACAGACAGCTCCACCCTGATCTGGTCTGGCGGTCCCTCTCCCTGAAGGTAGTGTTGTCTTCCTGCTAGGGCGATGGTGAGGAGGCTGAGTGCTATAGGAGCGCACGGCCCGGGCTGACTTGTGCCGTTGTCTCACTGCATCCTGTGGTTCAGCTGCGGCTACTCCATGGGGTCCGGGTGGGGGTGTCGGAGTTTCCGGGGGCATTATGCTATAGCTCGCGCATGTTACCTGTTGGGGAGTTTTGGGGGGCACTATGCTGTAGCTCATGCATTTTACCACCTTCCTCCTGGAAAAAGTCATGACCCCATGACTGGAGGTGATATATGTGTCATGGGTGGCATACACAGGTTGGAGGTGCTGGAGAAGGGCCTGCCAGGCAGCAGTGGGGTGGTTTTCTTCTCACTCCACGTCGCAAGTAAGGAAGCGCGTGGAGGTGGTGGGGGTGGAGCGGAGAAGGTTCAGTAGGTGGTGTGGTCCATGGAGCCGGCAGTTCCTGCCGAGGGTAGGTGCCCATACTGCCCGTCGCACTTTCATCTTGCTTGGTGTTGCTGCTGGAGTGGTGTGGTGCTGTATGCTGGACACCGAGGGTAGGAGCCGGGTTTTGTGCCATGGTAATGTGGCTTAGGGTCTCTGGGGAATGTAGGTGGTGGGGATCTGTGCTTGGTGTAGCATGACATTGTGAAGCTGTGGGGAGGCGGGCAGTGTAGGAGAATGGGTGTATCGGGCGGGTGGGCGTGAGAGGTGGCCTGAGCGGGTGGTAGTGGTTCTGAGGGTGGGAGTGGGTGGGCAGGTGGGCGTGTGAGGTGGGCGGGGTTGGTTGGTTCGTGCCGCTAGGCGTGTGGGGGGCACGGCAGGGAGTGGCGCCATCGGAGTGGGCGTCCATCAGGGTGGTGGGCGGAGGGTAGTAGTAGTTGGTTGTGGTGAAGGTGTGGTGGCGTGGGCGGGACACGTGGGGCTGGGCGGTGAGGGTGGGGCGGCAGAAGGGGTGAGGGAGAGCGAGGGGAGGCTGGTGTGGCGTGTCAGATGTCAGGTGAGGTGCGGAGGGTGGGGGCAGTCGGGGAGGCCGAGGTGGTATGGGGGATGGAGGGGGAGGGTGAGAAGGAAATGTAGCACTCATATGTGGAAATGGGGGGTGGTGCAGGGACAGGAGGTGGTTGGGGGTGTGGGGCCAGGGTGGCAGGGGCTGGTGTGTGGAAAGGGCGCACATGGCGGTTTTGGAGGGTGCGTGGGGCACCGTGACAGTCCACGACAACTTGGTAAGGGTTGGGGACATGGGTGATTGTGTGGGGCCCTGTGAAGTGGGGGGGGGAGTTTGAGTGGGGTGGGGAGTTGGGTGACGACGACGGTGTCACCAGGGTGGACGGGGTTGGAGGCTGTATCGGGGCCGAGATCTAAATTTTTTTGTAGGTGTAGTCGGCCCTTCAGAAGGTGCAACGGGTCTGTGGTGGGAGCGGAGGTGGGTGGTTGCAGGTGTTGGCGTAGTGGTAATAGAAGGGGGGCCTCACCGAATATCCTTTCATATGGGGAAACCCAGTCTTCTCGGGGTCAGGAATTTATGCCCCACTGAACAATCTTTACGTGAGCAGGCCAATCATCGTCTTTCATAGCCTCAATGTGTGTGCGCAATTGATTCATGATAGTGCGATGGCTACTTTCGCATACTGCATTTCCCTGCGGCCAGTAAGGAGAGGAGTGGGAGATTTTACGTCCAAATGTTCTGGCGAGCTCTTCCCAGATTTTTCTGGAGAATTCAGGGGCATTATCAGAATGGATGGGCTGGGGGATGACGAAATAAGGGAACACGTGTCGGAGAAGGGCATCGGCGACGGCAACGGCATGATGCTCTTTGGCTGGGCAGGCTACTACAAATTTTGAATACATGTCCATGCAGGTGATCACATATTTATATCCAGATTTTGGAGGGAGGGGACCTACTACTTCTATCGCCAGGAGTTGCCAGGGCTTGTGGGCGGTGATGTGGCTCGAGGGTTCTGCGGTCCGGGTGATATCTTTCCCCAGTGCATAGGCGCGGCAACTTTGAATGATTTCCTTGGCGAAGGTGGAAGGGTTTGGCACCCAGTAGGTGTCATTGAACACCTGCAATAGTTTCTTGGTGCCCAGGTGGATGCCGTTATGGGCATGAAGGTGGTGCAGGGTGTCACATGCCGCATCGGGGGTCAGGAGGATATGCCCGGACGGGGTTAGGAGGTGGTCACTCTGCCGGCATAGTTTGCTGAACAGGTGGGAGGGGATCCAGGGGGGTCGCTCCTTGCGGTGCCATTGTTGCAGGAGGTCCGTGTCTGGTTGTACCGCGTGGATGGGGAGGCAGGAGAGGGCATCTGCGATGGTGTGGAGTTTTCTGGGCCTGTAGGAGATCTCGTAATGGAATTCTTCCAGGGTTTCCCGCCACCTGATGAGTTGGGCACTGTGAGAATCAGATTGGCATAACCACTGGAGTGACTGGTGATCCGTGATGATCGTGACTTGGGTCCCGGAAAGGTAAGCCCTGAAATGTTGGAGAGCCCATACTATGCCGAGGCATTCCCATTTGGTCACGGCATAATTCCTCTCGGCTTGATTCAAGGTGCGGCTGGAGCAGGCAATGATGTGCTCCCGACCGGCTTGTACCTGGGCTAGTACGGCGCCTATGGCGGTGAAGAAAACATCGGTGTAAAGGCAAAAGGGAAGGGCATAATCAAGAAAGGCTACGATGGGGGTGGAGACAAGCTTGTCTTTGAGTTGTTGAAAAGCACCTCGCCTCTCTTCTGTCCAGAGGAACGGCTCCCCTTTCTTGGTCAGATCGTGAAGAGGTTTTGCAATATGAGCGAACCCCTTCAAAAATCGACGGTAATAGGACGTTAGTCCTAGGAAGGCACGGACACCGTGGACGTCCTGGGGCAGCGGTATATCCGCTATGGCGTGGAGCTTGTCGGGGTCTGGGGAGATTCCTGCCTGGGAAATAATGTGTCCCAGGAACAAGACAGTCCTGGCAGCCAGGACACACTTAGAGGGATGGAGCTTGAGGCCTGCCTGGTGAATCCTTGTGAAGACTCAGCGGAGGCGCTGCAGGTGGTCAGCCCAGGTCTGGCTAAAGATGATGATGTCGTTTAAATAAGCCAGGCATATCTCCCAGGTGAGGCCGCTCATGACAGATTCCATTAGCCTAGAGAAGGTGGGAGGGGCGTTGCAGAGGCCGAACGGCAGGCCATTAAATTCGTAATGTTTGCCGTTGCTCTTGGAAAAGGCCGTCTTGCCTCGATGTTCTGGTTGTACAGGGACCTGCCAGTATCCAGATTGGAGGTCGAGGGTGGAAAACCAAGATGCTCCATAAAGGGAATCTAAGGAATCGTCGATTCGTGGGAGGGGGATGGCATCTTTGATGGTGACGTCGTTCAGGCGTTGGTAATCGATGCAAAATCGCATCGTGCCATCCTTCTTCATCACTAGAACGACAGGGGAGGACCAGGGGCTGGTGGAGGGGGAAATGACACCGACCTCTATCATTTCATGTACCTGGCGGTCCTCTTCCTCCCTTTGTCGGGGATTCTTCCATCAGGAAGGCTGTCTAATATGCGACAGGTACGTGGTGTGCCCTATGTCTGCTGGTCCTGTCGCAAACAGATCCTGGAAATTCAGAAGGCGACATAGGGTGTCTGACTGCTGGGTGGAGAGATGGTCAGGAATGGGGGGGAGGGGGGCAGGGAAGTGGGAGGAGGATGGGGCACAGAGCTCGGCTTCCTCCATCTCTCCGATGATGAGCCCTTTGGGGAGGGTAAGGGGGGAAGGGGCGAGGTTAGCGATGCAGACGGCGGTGCGATGTGGGGGGAGAAAAGTGGGAGATAAGAGGCAGGCAGAGAGGGCTCCCAGCGGGAGGAGGGGGGAGAACAAGACAGAGGGACCGGAGAGCTGGTTAAGGGGCACCCAGGTCTCGTGGTGGGGAGGAATGGTAACGGCAGCAGAGACAGTGGCGGGGAAAGAGGGAGGAGGGGTGGTGAGGGGGGGCACGGGAGGAGAGGGGAGCAGGAGGGGAGTACGGGGAGGGAAGGGGGCGAATCTTCCGGCCGGGGCCGGGGCGTACAGGTGCAGACGGCCTGGGTGGGGTTGGGTGAGGCACGGAACTGGAGCTGCCGATAGCGGCAGTCTATTGTAGCTCCAAGTTTCTGGAGTAGGTCTAGTCCCAAATACCCGACATAGCTCCGGCAGGAGGAGTCGAAAATAATGAATTGATGTCGGGTTGACACCGGCTGGTGGGTGTTGACCCATAGGGCCCGTGTCTCCCCATGGATGGGTAGGGGGCCATCCCCCGTGTCCACAAGGTGAGTGGCAGTGGGGTGGAGTGGGCCAAAGGTCGATTTGTGGCAGGAGAAATAGTGGCTGTAAAGGCAGGACCTGGCTGTTCCCGTATCGACTAACAGTCTGGCCTTCACGCCGTTCAATTTCATCTTGTGGTACACTGGGGGGTGATACTTAGGGGTAATGGCCCCTGCCACCGTGGGTTGGTGCGGGTGTGGGCCTAAAAATCCAGCTGTCTGGGGCTTTCATTTTCCTGTTCCTGCTCCTGTTCCCCAGGATGAGGCTCCTCCATGAGTGCTAGTTCATCTTCTGGGGCCTCGTCCTCCAGAAAGGACACCTCATGTGAACCCGGGGCCGTTGGCCTGCGGCGGGCAGCCTTAAGCTGGTCCCGTATGTCATGTAGAGGACACCGGGAGCTGCAGGCTGTGAATTCCCATGGATTCACTAGAATCAGATTCGGATTTTCCTGAGGGGTGGAATGCCGGCGGGAGGGGTGTGCCCTAGGCGGGCTGGGTGCCTGAGTGGGGTTGGTGTGAGGCAAGGGCGGACGTGGCGTGGTCAGGGGAGCCGGGGGGTTGAGTGGGAAATTTCTTCACCACATTAATTTGCTGGGGAGTAGGTCAGGCGGTCAGGAGGCGCCATATGAGCTGGACATCTCTATCCATGTCTCCTGTTGGGTCATGGATAGTAAAGTGTTGTTTGACAATACTCATAAGCACTCTGAGAAGAGTGTTCAATGTGTGTTGATCCTGGGTTTCCTTGTCTGCCTCCGGGTAGGCAGCAGTAACTTGGCATCTTGCCTGTATCAGGGTATTATTTAAATCTCCATCAAATGAAAAGCTATCCAGTTGGGATAGAGCCACCACTCTCCCTAATGATAGGGTGGTGGCTTGAATAACGAACTTTGTAAAGTTCTGCCAGGTGAGCTCCAGGACGATTTTCGGTGCTATGTTCACCACCGCTTTGCCCAATAGTGGAAGTGTGACTGCAATTTTTTGCTGATCATCATCAAAGCCGATATCCAGTAAGGGTTTAATGATTGCCAGATACGTGTGTATATCGTACTGGTCGGGGTCAAACCTGGGTTGTTGTATGTGAGGTTTTGTTGCCATTTTGCCAAATATTTCCTCACTACCTCTCTTTTACGCCTGGGTCAAAAACCACCACTGGCCACCAGTGTAATGCTAGGTTAAAAAGGCCCGACTCCTTGGTCCTAGAACACCTAACGTGTAGCGGGGTCCTCTTTCGAGACCGGGGCTTAGTGCAATAAAGAGAGGTAGGACACAAAAACTCCAGGCAATAACCTTTACATGCATATTACCACAGTCAGACACAGGACAAAAACAGCAGATAATACAACACAGTATATGGTAGAAAATAAAACCTTAACTAGATAATTAGTATCTCGCAGGATACTAGCTTAACAGACACTGATGCTAACACTAGGTTTAGTGCACAGGTGTACTTGGAACACAGGGTTGCGGTGCGCGTGGGAGAGTAGGAGTGGGGCTTACACGGGGGGGGGGGCGAGGGGTGACGCGCAGAGGGTCAGATCAAAGTTATAGTAATATTGGGAAGGAATTGACGTTATGGATTCTCAGTATTTTCTGATAGCAAGGGGATTTTGATAATTGATTACATTGCTAGTCCAGGTTCTTACATAATTATGCACTGACTGCTGAGAGATTTATTAAGGGAGGGTGGAAGACACTGAGAGTTTCGTTATGTTTATGGTAATACGAGCGGGAGGATATTACTAACACTTTTTCTTCATTATTTCCTGGTAGTAAGGGACATTTGGGTATTTTACTAAGGAGAATCTCTCGTGCTAGGAGCCCTACTGATTTTATACAAGGGCGTCACTCGTGAGTCTGATTCACCAGAACTTAGTTTCTGCACTTGTCCTTATTAATCTGCCCCATGATATCACGTATTCTCCTGTTATCTTCTCCTGAACACTTTCCCTGTAAATCAACATATACTAAGTCACTGTATCACTGTTACACTAATTTTGTGGCAACATCACACTTAACATAAGTCACTTATATGGTAGGGGTGGCAGGGAGACACGCCGGCGACAACTCTGCTGGAACAGGGGCACCGCCATGGGAGAGCATGCCGAGAGGGCACGGGACAACTCACAGGGGCGTCCTCTCTAGTCTGGGGCTGCAGGTTGCAAAGGGGTCCGTATTCTCTGGGCTGGGTACAGGGGTGTGGCCCTCAGGACTGGGGCCAAACAGGTCCAGGAATCTCTGGCTCAGGTCTCTGCCGGAGGTGGAGGTCTTCCGCCGTCGGGGCGTGGGGAGGTCGTGCCCGGGCGTCTGGGGGAGGGCCTGGAGTACCCTTGGGCTGCAGCCCCCAGAGTCAAGAGGCGCCGTCAGAGAGGGGCAGCGGCACTAACCTGAATTAGGGTCCATCAGGTGGGTCTTCTCCAGGGCCAGGCGTAAGAAGCAGAGGCCGAATGAGGCTGTAGGGCCTCTCTGGGGTCCTTCTGTGTTGGAGGTCCGGACACTCGTCTCAAGCTGGGAGGGGTGACACTGCTCTCATCTCATTCTGGCCGTGGCTGCCCAAGGGCGCGACTATAAGGCGCCAAGGCCTGGCTATTGGCCGTGGCCTGAGTGGGGGAATCAGCGCGCCTCTGGACACCTTCGGAGCGGTTATCGGCCGTCTGACGAAGGCAGGAGCGGCCCCAGGCCGTCTCCTGCAGGAGGGAAGGGGAGCGGCTATAGATCGACTCAGGGGCAGCACCTTTGGAGTGGTTATCGGCTGTCTGACGAAGGTGGGAGCGGCCACTTGCCGTCTCCTTCTGCTGGAGGGAAGAGCGGCTATCGGCCGACTCAGGGGCAGCACCTTCGGAGCGGCTATCGGTCGTCTGGCGAAGGCGGGAGCGGCCACTTGCCGTCTCCTTCTGCCGGAGGGAGGAGTGGCTATCGGCCGTCTTCTGCAGGAGGGGGTGTTGGGCAGCTATCAGCCGTTCCAGGAAGGACACCTTCTGACGAAGGCGGGAGCAGCTATCGGCCGTCTCCTGATTACCCTCAGTTCGGTGAGACACCGATTCCCTTATGAGGGGCGGGTGGCTATCGGCCGTCCCTAAAGAGAAGGCACCTTCGGAGAGGCTATGGGCGCACTCCTGTGGAAGGCGGGAGTGGCTATCAGCCGTCTCCTGAGGGGCACTGTTTGGAGCTGGACAGACAGCTACACCCCGATCTGGTCTGGCAGTCCCTCTCCCCGAAGGTAGTGTTGTCTTCCTGCTAGGGCAACGGTGAGGAGGCTGAGTGCTATAGGGGCACATGGCCCGGGCTGACTTGTGCCGTTGTCGCACTGGATCCTGTGGTTCGGCTGCGGCTACTCTGTGGGGTCCAGGTGGGGGTGTCGGTGAGTTTCTGGGGGCACTATGCTGTAGCTCGTGCATGTTACCTGTCAGGGAGTTTCTGGGGGCACTATGCTGTAGCTCGTGCATGTTACCTGTCAGGGAGTTTCTGGGGGCACTATGCTGTAGCTCACGGATTTTAATAATAATAATAATAATAATCAAACAGGTTTAGCATAGGAAGGGGGAAGAAAGTACAAAGTACACATAATCAATATTTACTTTACCACAGTAATAACGAAGCATCTATTGAACTACTAAGAAAACACGGAGTTTTGCTAAGTCAAATTTAGTGTAAAAAGTGTAATTTGCCCTGCAAATATCGGAATGTGGTACTGCGGGCGGTGGAAGAAAAGTCGGAAAAATAAGGGGAAAATCCAGTGCAAACTCACTGCTTCAGATAATAATAATAATAATAATAATAATAATAATAATAATAATAATAAATAACCAATTGTTATTCAGAAAAGTTATAATACAAGGCATAATTTTCTAACTTTCAAGTAAAAATAGAATATTTAAGATCATCTATTGACTAGACATTTTTTGTTTCAGTGTTCTCTACCTAAAATTAAGTTAACCCCCTCATGCACTATAAGTTTCCAGTAAGTTTTGTTTCCACGCACAGAACCAAAACCTGGCTCTAGATGGCTCCGTTCTTGCGGCAAGGGAAAAATTTCCATGGCCCTATTTACCCTCGGATAGTGCTTATAGTGTTATAAATCACTTCCCATCATCTTCGTTGATGTTTATACTATAAGGAAAAAAAAACATGAATAAACTCACAGAAATGAAGCCTGAATAAACTTTATTTACATGAAAACTAGCTTCATATAACTTCCCAACATGACCGTGAAAAATTTTTCTTGTGATGCGCAGTTGAAAAGGACATGTCTGTATGCTGAATTTCACGCTCTTTCATCTGTGAAAGTTTCAAGTTGATATATCCAATAGTTTTTGAGTAAATCTAAAAAACTATGAAAATCGCCTAAAAACGTCTGATTTTTTATTATTTCATAATTATGTTGTTAGAGACACTGTAACAAAGATATATGTAAATTCTATCCAGTTTTGTAGCCCAAAAGTTAAGGAAGCCCAAGATATAATTCAGTGTTATAACCCTTATTGTTATGGAGAAAATGAATTTTGAAAAGTTACGATGAGTTGCACGCGGTGACAGCACCTAAGCTCCGGCCCGTAGGTTATGTTCGTCTTTCGTAACTTTTCCCCAATTATTTTCACACATGGGTTACTTTCATTTACAAAAGTATGCATCAAACTTTCTTTAGATTTTTGATGCGACCTATACTTTACGAGTATAATGACTGAGAGAATAGCAATGAAATGCATCACATTTTCCTTATGAGAAATATATAATAAACACACATTTTATACCTTCCAATACAATAGTATAAAAATTTGACAAATAAGCTGGTTACTGATGTCCTCTAGCAGTGTTGTAGTGTTTCCTGAGAGGAGATGGAGATGCAGAGAGGACAGGTACGATCACAGCCAGTGTGTGTGTTCTTACCTAATTGTTCTTACCTAATTGTATCTTTACAGGAATAAGTCAAGCTCGTACTGTCCCGTGTCTTAAACCATATTTATCGTACATATCCTTAAATTTGTGAATTGTTTTGGCACACACTATTTCATTCGGTAGTGCATTCCATTGATCAATTGCTCTGTTTGGGAAACTGAATTTCCATACGTCTTTATCACCTCTCTTCTTATGCAGTTTTTTGCAGTGTCCTCTTGCTGATGCTTCTCCATATGTTAAGTAATCATTTATGTCTATTTTCTCCTTTCCTGATATGCACTTATATAGCATTATCATGTCACCTCTTTTCCTTCTCTCCTGTAGTGTTGGTAGATTCAGTTTATTTAGTCTTTCTTCGTAGCTTAGGTACCTTAAGCTTGGTATCCATCTTGTAGCGGCCCTTTGAACTTTTTCAATCTTGTCTATATGCTTTTTGAGATGAGGACTCCAGACTACTGATGCATATTCCAGGGTTGGTCTAATGAATGATGTTATTATCCTTCTTAGCATGTCTTCATTTATGTATGTGAATGCTATTCTCATATTTGCAAGCAGTGTATACATGTTCCGTACCTTCTCGCTGATGTGGTCAGCCGGAGATAGTCTGTTGTTGATAATCACACCTAGGTCTTTCTCTCTTTCTGATGTGTATAGGGTTTTATTTCCTAACTTATAATCCCAATCAGGTCTTTTTCCACTTTTACCAAACTTGATCACATGACACTTGTCCACATTGAATTCCATTTGCCATGTACTACTCCATTCATGAAGTTTATTTAATTCTTCTTGTAGCTCCCTACAAGAGTCTGTGTTAGTAATTCTCCTTTATATTTTTGCATCATCTGCAAACATATTCAGATAGCTCTCATTTCCAGTGTTACTGTTTATATCATTTATATACACTAAAAACATGATTGGTGCCAGCACTAAACCCTGTGGTACTCCACTAGTCACTTCTTTCCATGATGAGTAGTTTCCTCTTAGTACTGTCTTCATTTCTCTTTTTATGAGAAAGTCTTACATCCAACAAAACAGTTTGCCTCGAATTCCTCCTTGATGGTACAATTTCCACAAAAGTCTTTGGTGTGGTACTGTGTCAAAAGCTTTCTTGAAATCTAAATAGATACTGTCCACCCATCCTTCCCTTTCCTGTATTGTGCTTGTTACTCTGTCATAGTAGTTCAACAGATTAGTAACACATGATTTTCCTTTTCTGAAACCAAACTGTCTTTCTGTTATCATACTGTGTTCTTCTAGATGATTCACCCAAGCTTTTCTTATAAGTTTTTCTAATACCTTGCTTACAACACTGGTCAGTGATATTGGTCGGTAGTTGAGTGGATTTTGTCTATTTCCTTTCTTAAATAAGGGGACAATATTTGCTTTTTTCCAAATATCAGGTAGTTTACCTTGACTCAAGGATTTCTTGAAAATTAAAAATAATGGTTTACTTAACTCCTTTGCACATTCTCGTAATACCCATCATGAAATTTCATCAGGACCACTTGCTTTTCCTCTGTCTAATCTACTTAACTCCTCCTGTATTACTTTTTCTGCTATTTGTATATCTGGTAGTATGTGTGGACATGCGTGTTCCACATAGTCCCTCTCAAAATTTTTTCTTCTGTAAAAACTAATTGGAAATTCTTATTTAGTGCTTCACAAATATCTTTCTCTTGTGTATAAGTGATTCCCTCGTCCGTAATGGATTGTATTATATCTTTTACTTTGGTTTTGCTTCTGATATAGCTGTAAAACAGCTTTGGTTGATCACTACTTTTATTTATTATATCCTCCTCAAACTGTATTTGGGCTTCCCTCCTTATTCTTGTATAGTCATTTCTTGCCTGTCTGTAATTATTATACGCCCTTTCACTATTGTGTCTTCTGTATCTATTCCACAACAAATCTCTTCTTTCTTTTGATTTTTTACATTCTGTATTGAACCATTTCTGTATTTTCTTATCTGTTTCTTTGTGCTGTGGGATGTACTTCTGGACTCCTATTTCATAAAATTCACAGAATTTTTTATATACAGCATTTAAATCTTGTCCTCTAAGCTCATTTTCCCAATCAA
Organism: Coenobita brevimanus; assembly: GCF_032717465.1. Taxonomy (NCBI): domain Eukaryota; kingdom Metazoa; phylum Arthropoda; class Malacostraca; order Decapoda; family Coenobitidae; genus Coenobita; species Coenobita brevimanus. The sequence goes on from NC_137063.1 coordinate 13,000,883, forward strand.
CTTCTAAGAAATACTTCTTTAGGTCTTGATAATTTCCCTTTTTATAGTTTAAGCTCTTTTTGTAACTGTCATTGCTGTTTACTATGTCATATGCTATCCTGAAGTTATAATTTAGTACTGCATGATCGCTTTTGCCGAGTGGTGGGTGATATATTAAACTGTCAATATAATTTTCTTGCCTAGTAAATATTAGATCTAGCACTGAAGGTACATCGTCCTCTTTTTCTGTTGGTTTCCCTCACATGTTGCGTTAAGAACAACTCTTGTACGAGATCCAGGAGCATTTGGTTCCAACAGCTTTCTTGGCTATTTATATCTAGAGTATTCGAATTTATATTTGTATTGAAGTCCCCAGTTAGTATAATTCTTTCCGATTTCTCTTCCATTTTATGTAGTAATGATCTTATACTCTGAATTGTATTCTCTGCCAGGTCCTCATATTCGTCTCTTTCCCATGTGATTGATCTGGGTGGCATGTACAAATTGGCTACAATTACTTTACCTTCAGATGTGTCGATTTCTACTGCAATCAGTTCTACTTGTGATGGTATATCTAGTTTTATTTCCTTGACTTTTAGATTTTTCTTAGTTAATATTATAATTCCTCCTCCTTTTTTTAAATTTCTGTCTCTTCTCCATATATTGTATTCCTCTAAGTTTAGTATGTCACTGGATATCCTTGGTGTTAATTTTGTTTCAGTTAGGCATATTATTTGTGGTTCATTTTCTCTGACATAATCATTCATCTCTAGTAATTTAGATACCATTCCATCCACATTTGAGTACATCAACTTCATCATCTTGTTTATATATTTGTCATGACATGGTTCTACTACCTTCCTCCTTTTTCTTCCACCCTGTTTGTGTACCACTTTCGTACCTGCAATCCTATTACTTTGTAAAAAAATTTATTCTTTTCCTCTTCTGATCTTCCCTCATTTTTTGTTTTTGCTTCCTCCCTTTTCTCTTTCAGTAATTTCAGTTCCTCTTGTGTTAGGCATCTTTTTATCCATACATTTTTGAACTCCTCTTTTTCCATAAGATTCTTTGCATTTTTTAGTATCTCTTCCACAGTGTTTACACTCTGGAAAGTCACCTTCAGAGGTCTTGTCTTGCTTTTCTCGTATTTCCCTAACCTTTTGTGCTGCTCTATGTCTTTACTACAGATTTCCTCTGATACTTCTTTCAGTAAGCTCATTACATTTGCCATCTCCTTTTTGTCTCTTGTGATCTTGTTTTTTACTTCTTCCTCTTCTATACCAGTGATTACTATACTGTAGACTTGTTTATCTCTACTGAATCTCTGACTAACTTTGGATTGTTTTGGATTATTCTTGTCACTTCCTTTTTAATGCTTTTTTCCTCCACCCTTGTTTCTAAGTCTTTCTTTACTTTCACCATTTCAGCATACGTGGTTTCTACATCATTTTTGTAGCTTTGCACAGCTTCATTCACCTGTGTTATCTTCTCCTCAATATCACTGCTCTGGCCCATAAGACTGCTTGCTTGCCTAATTGTCTCTGTGTCATTTTTGAAGTCTTCCATAACACTCTCGTGATTGACTACTGTACTTGCCATTTCACTCACTTTCTTCCTAAGCGTACTCAATTCCACTGTTAGTTCACTGATGGTTGTGTCTTTCTTATTGGCCTCCCTTCCTAGTTTTTCTGTCTCTTCCTTTTGCAAGTGCATTTGCTTCTTTATTTCATCAATTTCATTTTTGAAAGCCATTTCTAGCTTGTGTACACGTTCAACCAGTCTATTGTGAGTCTCCACTTCAACCAGTTCTTGGTAGAAATCATCATTTTGCTTTTTACTTTTATCCCTTTTCTTTTCCAAATTTGTTTTACTGAAGTATGTATCCATTTTGCAATACTAAAAGAACAGAGTATGTACTTACAGAGTATGTACACTTTCCCCGTGTTGTTGTAGTCTAAACAAACCCAGCTGACTCAGCGCATTTTATTTTCTCGTGGTTCTTTTTTTTTCTGTTTGAACAAGTCTTTTTTAAACTTTTTTTTTTTTCTTTTTAATAATGAAAAATCATTTAGTCTAACCTGGTACAGAGCTTGACTCATTCAAAGATATTAATTTAGGTAATGCCACTGGCCGTGTTGGTCCGGTACGGAGCGCCGATGTCGCACGTCTGCCTCTTTTGACTGCCTGTGTGTGTGTGTGTGTGTGTGTGTGTGTGTGTGTGTGTGGAGTGATGGCAGTGGTGTCAGTTGTCACAGGAGTGATGGCGGTGGTGTCATTTGTCATAGGAATGATGGCAGTGGTGTCATTTGTCATAGGAATGATGGCAGTGGTGTCATTTGTCATAGGAATGATGGCAGTGGTGTCATTTGTCATAGGAGTGATGGCAGTGGTGTCAGTTGTCATAGGAGTGATGGCAGTGGTGTCAGTTGTCATAGGAGTGATGGCAGTGGTGTCAATCATCATAGGAGTGATGGCAGTAACAGGAGTAGTAGTGGTAACACCAGTGGTGGAAAGAGTGGTGGTGGTGATGGCGCTACTACTACCCTCTGTTGTGCTTATCGCTGCAGCCTTGACCATGGCTTTCTGCTTATCACCACTTGGGTCAGATTTCACCCTCGCTTTCCTGTTCCTCACTCTCTCCTCCTCGGCATATTCACTGTCTGTTTCACTATCACTTACCTCACTCTCACTGCCACTGAACAAGTATTTCATGTACTCTTTTTGCGCTAACCCCTTGTAAGACATTTTTCCAGTAGTGTATAAAACTGCAGAGGAACGGTAAAATCAGTTATGAATGTTCAGATCTGGCTTTCTTTGAAACTATATAAGAAAAATTATATACGTTCTTCACAAGCACACTGCACTACTGTCCATACAACACACTATCACTATACACACATAAGGTATGGACGGTGCAGTAGTGGGAAATGTAGATTTTTAAATGCCCAGCTGCAAGTTCACACACCCTTCCAGCCTGACTGACACGAGAATACTGAGCTAAATATAGGCCGCTTACCCTTCTGATAAGCTCCCGGGTGTTGGCATATATTTCCCCTAGACTTGGCTACCCTCAGCTTTGACTCAACCAAATTTGATGCAAATCCATCCACAGGAAAAGTTTCTAAGACCATTCATAGGGAAGTTGCATCATGTTATGTCATCGGTTACTCTTCAGAGTGCAAGGATTATGACTTACACTGCATCATCGTGCGCGAAGGGGTTACAAACTGTAAAATTTATGTATAGGTAAACGTTAAACAAACATATGGAAATAGCGTGATAAAGGGTTTGACTATATAGACCCAATTCAGGTATATGCTAGCATTGGCAACAATATTCTGTTTCAATTCTGGTTTGCCGGAAATGGAATGGAAGAGTACTTTGTGTATTAAGCCAATGCAGGTCACATTCGATTTGCCGCAAGCTGGCGGTACTGATACTAATCCGGAATGAGCCGATTTCGGCCCAATAACCCCATGTTATCAGGGATTTCACATAATTCAGAGTTATTATATCATTTCCTATTTCAGTCGTGGCACATGAAGATTATATTGTATATCATCCCTCCAACTGGTATCGTTGGGTCTAATAAACCCAGACCATAAGAACACAATGATGGAATTGGAGCACAGAGTTGCACACCCACCCTTGGCAGTAGTCCTTTGGCTGTATAGGGAGGTTCATGTGTGCATGAACTGCACCCAAAGTTGCTCTTTACATTAATAAACTATATCATTAAACTGTACAAAAATTTGAGGGCAGACTTTTGTTAGACCGGCAATAAGTTAGATAAGGAGCTTATTCGCGTCGCCAAATTTCTTACCCCTGTAGGATAAAAAAAAAAAAAGTAGTAGACTTATGGCATTTTAATACAGCACTTAAAACAGAAAAAAAAGAAGCATGCACTTTATATGAATAGTTCACATGCTAATATCACATGCAGGTACTAAATGTTCCATGTATAATCATATTTTATTACAATGCAACTTATATACATATATAAGGCACCATCACCCCAAATAAGTGAAAATACTTATTGTTTCTTCCTATCTTTGGGAACGACATTTGTACCTTTAATTTTTCCCTGGCCACTGCAAGTACATGATCATTATGGGAATACTTAGAAGACTTACTCATGGTATTTTAATAACAATATCTAGCTTAAAAAAAAAAAGGACGGACTTTATGTAGCTAAGTAGTTCACATGCTAGTATGACATGCAAAGAAGGACGGACTTTATGTAGCTAAGTAATGTAGTTCACATGCTAATATAACATGCAGTACTAAATATTCCTTTTAAAAACATATTTAACTATAATGTAACCATTCCCTTTAACCCGTGGTGTCCCATCGACGTGAATTAACGTCCACACGTTTTGTCACTGCCAATCCCGTCGACGTACATAAAAGCGAATCAATTGCAAGGTCCCTAATTTGCACAATTTTCAATTTTCGCGAGTGATTTTTGGTACATATACACGGGACACCTTTCTCTACAAGATGCCAGGCAGGGACAATACCTTACCCAGCATGACCTCCCCCCCCCCTGCATGCCATTGTCTCAGCAATTCACCTGTTATCAGTGACCTGCCCAGTAAAGCCATGTCATGCCACGGTACGAAATTCAGGGCCAGAGTGATTCCCCAATCAATGACAATGTGGAGGACAAACTTTACATAGCATCAGAGGAAGAAACAGTCAGAAATGATGATCAGGTAATGTGGCAAAAAAAGGTCAGGTATGGTGATGAGTTAGTGAATGAAACAATGCTTATAATGCCTATATTACTGTTTGAAAACCAATATACTCTCATACTACATATAAATTCGTACCAAGTAAATAAATAAATACCGTTTATAAGTGCTGTGAAATAGTTACCCACCCATAGAAGTCATTTTCTTTGGTTCCAGCCTGTTAGAAAACCCAGTAAGGTAAGGAGATACTGCTACCTGGCTCAAGTATTTTAAACCTCAAGTGAGCGATTTCTCTATGAATTTTCGATGTTTCTCACCAAAAGCGAAGGTTTGAGCCAAAAAAAAAAAACTTTTCCAAAAATGGTCGGGACTGGGGGGATTCAGTGGTGGAAAAGTGGTCGGGATGGTGCAGGTTAAAAAAGTAAGGCAAACCCACCTCAATTAACAACCCCCCCCAAAAAAAAAAAAAAAATTCTTATCCATTTTATGGTATTGAAATCTGTACATTCAAGAGATTTTTTAAAATACTAATTTCTCACCTCGTCACCACTGAGAGGGTGACACTGTTCATTGGCACTGTCCGGATATTTCTCCTCTACCTGTGTAGGTTTTATAAACAAAATTCTCTAAATTCATTGACAGAAGTAACGAATCTCTTTTTAAAGGCAGTAATATAATCTTTCATCATACCTGTCTAAGTAAGCAAAGAAGGATGGACTTTATGTAGCTAAGTAATGTAGTTCACATGCTAATATAACATGCAGTACTAAATATTCCCTTTATAATCATATTTAACTATAATGTAACCATTCCCTTTAAAAAAGTAAGGCAAACCCACCTCAATTAAACCCCCCTCTAAAAAAAAAAAATCCTCGTCCATTTTACGGTACCCGGTACTGAAATCTGTACATTCAAGAGATTTTTTAAAATACTAATTTCTCACCTCGTCACCACTGAGAGGGTGGCACTGTTCAGTGGCACTGTCCGGATAATATAAACATCTAAATTTTACATATACCCCAATGGATTACTTCAACTTGTGCCAGAATCAAGCTTTTCCTTTCGACATTTGCAAAACTCACAGCATGGTTTCTCTTTCCTTCTACAGTTGCACCTAATATTTACACATTTTAGGCAATTGCAACACATAGCATACTCATTCGGTATAGGTCTGAGTCCTACTACTGGCATCAAGAGTTCATTAACCTCCTCAAATCCAAAATGAGTGGGACCTAATGACTGCGGTTGACTAGATAGAAGAGAGACCATCTGATAAGTTGCCTAATATGCTCTCAAAATATGATGTCTTATGGCATTGCTAGTTGGAGGTAGCTCCTCTACTGTATACTTAGCCCTTTACTATGATGGTACATATGATTTAGTTGATTCATAATTTAGCACTTGGTCCCATTTTTCAGCACATGTTAGGTATTCCTCACCCACTTCCATCATCTTTTCAAGACTGGAATCATCAATGCTTAGTCCAAAACCCTTCAAGAATTAGTCCGGGTGTGCCCTCAATGATGAACATTTAGTTCCCACTTGTGTAATCACAACCTGTTAAAATGTGAACAGCGGGCAATACTTTACCAAGGTCTAGTCCTACAACAGAAGCCAAAACGTGTATACGAATGTAGCTTATTGAGTCTCCATGACCCCCTCTTTACCCAAAGTTCTGAAAGCTCAGAAGATTGAAACTCATCCCAGTAATACTTTAACATTACAAAACATCAGTGACAGGAGACAAAACTATAATCTTGGAGGTTCCTTTCTGAACAGCATGCATCACATGAGGAATTATATGTTGATCAGCTTCTTCAATGTCAACATTTAGCTCAGGGATAACTGTTGAAGAGCCTTCCAACATACCTTGGCAGAGCATTGCCCTCTCACCTGAAATGTTACATTACCAAGCATACAGATGGACATTTTTCATTACCTGTACAGTAGTTACAGTTTGTTCATGAAGCACTGAAGATTTTGTTTGTTTTTACTAGAGTCCCAGAATTTGTTGGTTTCTAAAGCAACGTTGGGTCTGGTTAGTATTTGGATGGGTGACCGCCTGGGAACACCAGATGCTGTTGGCATCCCTATGTGTCAAGTGGGGTTGGTGGAGGATTAGTGCCCCTCCCTGTAAAACAATTAACTCTAAGCCCTTGGCCACCCCGTTTGGGATACATGGCGTCTGGCAATGAATGAATGAATGAACTAATGGTAATGGTGTCTCGTCTTTGATCTTACTCAGTTCAGTGGGAGGTGATCTGACGTCTTCTCCTTTCAGAATCTTTGATTGACTTATCAAAGACTAAATCAAGTCTCTTGGCATACTGGGCTGACATTTTGACATAGTTCAATGCAGCGTCACAGAAGTCTCCAGAATGCTGAGATGTTTTGTTTCATCTTCCGTGCAGTAGCCGTCATGTCTATTATTTATGTTGAATGTAAGCAATATCCTTTATTTGTGGGGTTTGGATATTCTTCTCAGGAAGCTTTTCTTTTGGTCCAGTAACAAGAAAACTTTGCAGATTTCATCATACCCACACTATCAAAAAGATATGAGGATGTTGTTAAGCCATACTGCAATAACTCCTCCATTGGGATACCCCTATAGCTCGAGCAACTTCTATGACACGTTGCTGACAGCACTTATCTTATTGTTTTAGACAACTTTCTGGAACCCCTTCCACATTTCATTGGTTTGCGTATACTCTGGAATGTTCTCTGATTAGTTCTGTGGCTAGATTCACTGATTCCGATCGACTTCTCAACACGACGCTATCACATATTCTGTATGCCCAATGTCAATCACTCCTAAGAGCTGTTTACAGATGGTTGTTTGCTTTTGTGACTAAGCTAGTTGGTTATCAGAATGTTTAATGTTATTAAAGGCTTAAATTTTTCATCAGTTTTGAGTTCGTACAAACGCATTTAATATTATTAATGTAATAATAATGCCTAAAGATCCTTGGCGTACTTAAATTTATGTATTTTCGATTGTTTTTTTTTTTTTACATTTTATTATAGTTTCCAACTTACATTATGTCTTTGTTTTCTGTCATATATAATAACCCATTTTCATGCCCTTTATATATAACTATTTTATCTATAAATGCCAACCTTATTATGCTATTTTATCTCTTATTGCCATGATTCAAAGTGGCTACCCTAACTTTTATGCTACATAAATTGTTCTAGTTTGTGAATTTCAACAGAAAATTCGGGAACATTTTATGAACATGAAAACCCTCCCAGGCAATGGACTACACTGGAAACTGAAAGCAGACAGAACAGGGGCAGGATGCACTAACGCAGTTGAGGTCCCGTAACTCATTACGGGCGGGGTAAAAGGGAGCGGTGTTGGATGTTGGCATGCACTAAACACTTTCGGAGACCCTACGAGAGCCGGAGTTACGATCGCCTCTAAGGGTGAGCCCGACGTTAGCCTGACCACCCTTAACGTCTCCCGTATCTTTCAGCCACCCGGAAATAAACTGAATTAGGCATTCTCTCGTGTAAACGAAGTATTTCACTGTACGGGGTAGTTTATAGAGGTGCTTTACAACAATATACAGTGCGCTGAAATGTGCATTAGTGTAAATTAGTGGTTTCAGTATTAGTGTTCCTTAGTGTTCTACTGTATTATATGCTCATCAGTGTTGTGTAGTAGGCTACTATAAATTAGTGTTTTACAGTATTAACGTATGCTTTACGTTGGTAGAAAATTATAGTGTGCTTTAATGTAGTGTATAGTAGTGTACAGCAATGATAGTGTGAAATAGTATATATAAGGTGTAGTGCTGTAGAGTGGTATATGTTCTGCTGTGCAGTAGTGTACACCGTCAGGGCAAGATCCTCTAGGAGAATAGCCTAATAGGTCAAGCCCCTAGAACAAAATCCCCTTTCTAATATAGTTTCAAGATAGGTTTGGTTAGATTAATTTAAAATCAAGATTAGGTTATGTTTGGTTAGGTTAATTTTTGTTAGGTTTGTTTATTTGTGGATTGGATTATTGTAAGCTTAGCTTAGTTTAATTTGGGCTCATTTAAGGTTAGGTTAGTTTAAAAATTAGGTTAGGTTAGTTTAAGTGTTGGTTAGATTAGATTTATTTTTGTTAGGTAAGGTTTGTTTATTTTTGGATTGAGTAATGGTAAGGTTAGCTTTGTTAATCTTAGGTTAGGCTAATTTAAGGTTAGGTGAGTGTTTGGTGAGATTAGGTTAGTTTAAGAATTAGGTTAAGCTTTGGTTACTTTTAGCTTAGACTTGATTATTTTAAATGGTATTACTTTAAAAGTAACCAATGTTACCGATTTTCAATATATTACGTCCCTGAACTATTCTAACCAAGACTTACCTTTTAAGCCTAGTTTGAGTTGGGGGAGCGAATTTTGTAAGGGTAGTCATGTAGTGACAGGTTAGGCAAACGCCTATGGTCCGTCTATTTTATGAAGAGCGTTTGGGCGTTGTCCCTCTTGGGAGTTTCCTAGGCCGCCTCTCTGTGAAACCTGTACACCTCCCTGTCTCATGTCAGCTATTTACTACTTCTAAATGAAGTTTATTTACAATATATATATCTATATATATATATATATATATCTATATATATATATATATTATATATATATATATATATATATATATATATATATATATATATTTAATTCTTTAATAAGGCTATATATTGTCATAAATGCCTCTTTTTTTTCTTTTAATAACAATTACTTTTTATAAATACCACAACACTTGGCAACGTTGCTTTCCAACGTTGCCACGCTTGTAAGTGTATAGTGACCGTGTTAATCCAGGTCATTTCCACTCTGGCCGCCACCTGAGATGGATGCTCTTACTCCTGCTACTCGCTCTCGTGTGCTCCACAGTAGAGAAAAAGAACTTATTTACAACGTAAATAAGTATTTTTTAGAAGAGAAGGCAAACAGAGGACCTATAATTGTTCCCTCAAAAGCTGTTATAAACCACAAATAAACACACTTTAAGGAGAAAATAAGTCATAATAAAAATAATGTTAGAGAGACAGACAGACTGACAGACAGACAGAAACAGAGAGTAGGGAGAAAGGGAATGAATAAGAGCGCAACAGGACAGACAGTCAGTCTGGAGGCTTTTCCTCAAGTTCTAAAAATTCATAAAAGTGTATAGATCTTTTATAGAAATCTATAAAAAATGCAATTTCTATATGCAGAGAGAGAGAGAGAGAGAGTGGTGTGCTGGGAGGGAGAGTTGTCATTAGCGCCTTTATTCTAATCCGATTAAGTTGCCCAGTACAAAGTATGGCACCGCTGTGGGATGGGGAATCCCCAAGAGGGACAACGCCCAAACGCGCTTCATAAATAGACGGACCATAGTAGCGGATGAATGTTGTGCCATATTGGCTGGTGCAGGCGTGTGCACTCGGTCTGTGTCAGCTGGACTCGAGTGTACTCGGCTGGTACTTTCGTATGTATGGGAGTTTTAAAAGCAGCCAATCAGGCGTTCCCGAGCAACAGGGACTTTTGAAACCAGCCAGTCACAACAGTCGTAAGTAAAACCAGCCAATCACCTTAAAGTATTTGTGGGTGACGGTGGGACGCCCAACTTCCCAAGATTTGAAAGTCATAGTCATGGCCTCCGGTGGCGAAGAATGTGTTGTTGATTTCCAAGATTGTATCGGTTGTAGCAAGGATAACTGGCAGATTGTCAAGGACTACCACAGTAATAACGAAGCATTTATTGAACTACTGAGAAAACACGGGGTATTGCCAAGTGAAGTACAGTGTAAAGAGTGTAATTTGCCCTGCAAAGATCGGGATGGTAGACATCAGTGGTACTGCGGCCAGGTGGAGGAAGAGTCGGAAGAGTAAGGGGAAGATCCAGTACAAATTCACCATTTCCGATTATAAAGGAACAATTCTATACCCTTAAAGGTAGGTCAGGTCAGGTTAGGTTAGGCTGTGTTGGGTTAGGCTAGGTTGGATTAGATTAGGTTAGGTTTGGGCATATGGAGAGAATGGATAATGAGCGACTGGTGAAAAAGATATCTAGATCTGATGTGAGAGGTGTAAGGCTGAGAGTAAGACCACGAATAGGATGGATGGACAGTGTGAAGAGAGCGCTGGATGCGAAAGGGATGTCTGTTGAGCAAGGAAGAGTGGCTGTGCGTGACAGAAATAAATGGAGAGAAATTGTGAATGAATAACTGATGACGCAGCCCTGAGGGGATATTCTCCTGCATTTGGTCGGATCAGCTAGTCAGGTCAGGTGCGGGTAAGGGGATGGGTCTGTTATGATGTGGCAGGGGTAAACCAGTTCTGCTGTCGGGCCCTGCTGCGGATGTCACTGATTGCATTGCGCAGTTGACCCTTGTGCGGTGTGGTGCAGTGAGGATCTGTCCGTTCTCCCCTTCGGGGCTAAGATGCGAATGAATGTGTTTGAATGGATGAGTAAATGGGGAGTGTGTCGTCCTGTCTCAGCTACCTCCCTTTCCTTGGGGGAAGCAGCCTAGGTATATAGATAGATAGATAGAGGTTAGGTTTGGTTAGGTTAGGTTTGGTTAGGTTAGATTAGGTTTGGTTGGGTTAGGTTAGGTTAGGTTGGGTTAGGTTAGTATAATGCAAAATAGTGTGTTTTTTATTAATCTTGATCTTGATTTGGGCGGATAAACCCACTTTTGGAATTCTTACTCAAACTTTCAAAGGGGGGATTTTACCCCAAACATGAAGGTCAGAATTAATTAAAACACACTATTTTGCATTGGAACACAAATTTTCATTTAAAAAACCGTTGGTTACTTCTAAAAATTTACCTTTTAAATTTAGGTTATTTAAGTTAGGATAGTTTATTACTGGAATAGGGTAGGTTAAAATTAGCTTAATTCATTAGGTTAGGCCAATTTAAGTTTAGGGTTATGTTGAGTTAGCATATAGTTGGGTGAAGGGGGCATGGGGAATTTTGACATTTCAAGGGGGCATTAAAAAAAAAAAAAAAAAAAAAAGGTAATAAAAGCCTGTTATGTTGGTTAGATTTTATGGTTTTTGGCTTTTGATTTGTGCCTTCTAAGAGTAAGGACAAAATTTGGATCTTCACATACTTGTTATGCCCACAATAGTACAAAATCTTAATATAAACAGAAAATACCAAAAACTGTCCTAAAACCACAAGATTCCATGCCATAAAAATTTAAGATTAACTCGAGTATATATTTATTCAAAACTTCCAAGGAGGGATGGAATCCCCTCTTAGAAGTTAGAAAGGAATTATTCAGTATTTTCTGGCAAAAGCGAGGAATGACTGAGAATAGTATGTGAATCTCTGACCAAGGTTAAGGTTAGATGAATTTAGCTTGTTAGGTCAGGTAAAGATTATTATTATTCTTTTCTGGCTTAGGTTAACTTAGGTTAGATAAATTTAGCTTGTTAGGTCAGGTAAAGATTATTTTATTATTATTATTATTTTTTTTTACTGGCTTAGGTTAGCTTGTTCAATGTGGCTCTTACGTTTATTCAGCAAAGTTCTGTTAGGTTAGGTTATTTTGGTAGGTATGGTTAGATTGTTAGGTAAGTTGTTTGGTTAAGGTTTGGTTAGGTTAGACTGGTTGGCTTAGCTTAGACTGTTCAGTTACCTTAGGTCAGGTTACTTTAGGTTAAGTCAGGATAGGTTACTGTTGAGCAAAAAAAAAAAAAAAAAAAAAAAAAATTGCTGGAGCTTTTATCCCAGGGTGCTTTGTTCGACTTAAAATGTCAGGTACAGTACTGTACAGTGTACAGGAATGTCAGTTTAGTTTTGCACAACACACATTAATATCGTAATAGTGTTGTACAGCTGAAGTATTAAATATAAGAGCAATTCAGTCTACAGTATACTGAAGGTAATGTACTCGTATATTATTGTATAATAGTACAGTACTGCATGTTGTTATGCTGGTAATAATGTGAGTAATGCTTTCTGTTCACTGCACTTCCCAAACTGACAAACACTTCATATAATTCATTCATGCCTGTCCTCTGTTTTGTCTTTGAGTTCTTGTCAGCTGAGAGTCATCGTCACCAAACACGATGATTGGCTGAAGTGTTTAGGCAGAGAAGCATCCTGCATTGTGAGTGGCCAAAGCGACCATCAGCTGAGCGGGGAAAAATTCCCCCAAACACAGCAAGTTTTTCCCCGCCCTTAGCCTTACGGTCACCGTACGATGGTGGGAGAAATGTTAGTACATAGCAAAACACCAACCATCGTATGGGGACAGTATCGGCGGCGCACTTATGGGGACACTTTAGTGCATCGGCCCCCAGGATGGTAGTACTACCGACGTAACCCCATGAAACAAAGAATTGTCAGGCGTCGTCAGGTCTGTGAGACTCAACGATACTGTTCTAGGGTAAGGATTTCTATATACATTTATTCTTGTGTGTATCTGACAAGTTAGCAGCATACTGCATGCAAATTCCTTAATGTTGGGTAGATGTCGTGGCTATTTACCACTCATTTGGTGTAACACTGCCTCAAGGTGACTAGCCTACTCTGAATGACGGGGTCAAATTGAAATGATAACAGCGGATGACGACATGAAACCCCCAGGAGGTGACAACAGAGGATTAGATGCAAAGTACGGGGTGTCCATACCATATGGGCACAAGCCCCGGATAGCTGTGCGCCCCTACTCCCTGGAACTGACCCGACCCATACACTTCAGTCCACGCGCACTACCTTCTTGCTGCCTGCATCAGGATCGGGGTGGAGCTGAACCTTATGCTCCTAACAGCCCCACAGAGTTGGCCTCAAGCCGCTCCAATTTAGAGACGGCCTCCAGCCGCTTCACAGCAGAGACGGCCTCCAGCCGCTCCACATCAGAGACGGCCTCCAGCCGCTCCACATCAGAGACGGCCTCCAGCCGCTCCACATCAGAGACAGCCTCAAGCCACTCCTCAAACGAGACGGCCTCAAGCTGCTCCTCGTGTAACTCTCGATTCTTGTAGTAGGAATTAAAGATGAATACAGGGAGTTTATCTTGGTTTATTATCTTCAGAGAAAATCTAAGTTGAGCAGGGTATGTCTTACAGAGACTTAATATACTAAGTAAGTCTAGTTGGACCCCTCTTCTTGTTCACTCTCTCCACTACCTGTCGGTTCTAATGCTAGCCTCCTTCTCAGCTCTGCTTCCTAAATTCTGGTGTAGCAGGGGTCGTGTCACGTGTGTTACCCTGTGGTTGGAAAGTTCTAGAAACCTGTGTGTGAGTATGTGTGTATGTGTGTGTATGGTCAATAGGCTTTGTTCGTATGCTATCTCGCTGACACACTACCTATATCATCCCCTGACTTGCTACTTCCTGTGTATTGTCAACATTTCCTCAGTTAACTTGCAAGATCATTTCCCTTTCCCAGGCTTGCCTGGAGCTCTGTCTATCTATCTATTTATCTATCTATCTATTATGATTTGTAATTATAATATGGAGTCCTAACATTGCTCAGCCACGCCGCTGAAGGTCCTCTGACAGCAATCATCATTGACATATGCTAATCTATTAGTACATAATATTGATTATAATAATGTATACATATAATATTTATAGTAAATTGCAATGATCTAGTAATATTACATTTTAAACAAGTTGTATACATATTTGAATAAATGCACTAAAGGTAAACTATTTAACTGTAATACAGTATGTACATGGGTTATTGTAGTGAAATGTATACATGCAAGAAAAAAAAATAGTTTAAAATTAAGATTATGGAAAGAGTTATTAATATTTCATTTAAAGATAATGCTACTGGTATGCCATACTTTTATATCATGGGTCATTCTTTGTATTTTTTTTTCATATATATAATTAATACTATATTCAAAATATGTACACTTCATTCAGGGGGGTTAACTTGGATGTTAACTCTACCCCCACTAAATACTGACTCCAAATTTGCAATTCTTGCATGCATTCTGTGCATTGCGAACAGCAGTACTGCAAATACAATGCAGAAGATTATAAAGACAGTAGGTGCTGGGCTATACACATAATATGGGTTGAACATACTGAAACTCAAATCTTTCCAAGGCTTCATTGTTTCATTGATCAGTTGCATAGTTTCAAACTTAGGTGAAGTCAATACTTGCGCTCATGTTTAAGTCCATATCAGGCAGTGGGTGGAAATGTTTGTGTGTATGATTGAGGATGGCGTAGTGATTGATGGTGGATAAAGTGGACATGGATGGTGTAAATACCACACAGTAGTCTGATGCTATGTATAATCCTGAGGCTGAAGTATGAGATGGTGGTATATCTGGACAGACTATGTAAACTGATGTGTTATGAGTGAAATAAAAAAACTGTGAGTGTCCGATGCGTTGATGGTGTACAAGCTTATCTGGAGCAAAAGTGAAGTTGCAATGATTATGAATATTGTTATTTCTGATGACAGCCATTTCACAAGGGACTGTATTAGTAGGCTGAAACGTGAAAATGTACGCAGGACAAAGATGAACAGCATGTAAGGATGTGCGGCACTTTCGTTCATTCGTTGATTCACTTGTGAAAGTGACAGTGTTCCGTCTCTTGGAGACCATGATGAGTTCGGTGTCTGTTTGATGTTGATGATGACCAAAGTGTTGTTATTTTTAGAGGGGAAGGGGTGTATTTGGTATACTGTGAACAGGTCTTCAGTTATGAATGGTACATGAACTACTACTGATGTTGGTGTTAGTGTTGCTTCTAAATATGGATAATATTGCATGAATTCCCTACTTCGGAACAAAGGCTTCAATTTATGTTTATGTATGCCTTGACTAATTATCTGACGTAGCTCATGAACTGGGAGTAAGTCAATTGTGATCTTGCCATCACCAGCATTCGAAATTCCTTGCATAAGTGCCCTGTAACTAACTCGTGTTATCTAATTGTAGTAGAACTGTGTCAATATGTTCTGTGATGATCGAGAAGTGTTGGAAAAGTGCTATGTTACCTTCCATTTCATTTATTTTATCTACACTTTCGTGAGCTATGTTTTCTGCCTTTTTCAGATTTTTCACAATTGTCTTCATTGCTGAGTTATGTCCTGTGATGAATTATCTTGGTATGTTAGTACCTGAGCTATTTTATTAAATTTGTTGTTTATTTCTTTAAGGTCATCCTCTGTAGCCAATCCAAAGATGTTCCCAAGAACTGCGCCAACCAGGTCGAACAAACCGCGCTTTTGGCGAGTACGTGTGTTGTTGTTCCTGTCGCTCAATACCTCCGTTCCATAAGATGGGAGATCTTGGATCATGATGAGCATAGTTGACTTTGCCTGTTCTATTTTCCATTTCCCTAACTTCACTATTTCATTCACTTCCTTTGTGTTATGTGCTTGTGAAACATATCTTCCTGTCATGAAGTCCAGGGTTCGCATGGGTTTCGCGAGATTTTCTAGATAAGATGGTAATTCATACAAGTAATCCAGACTTATTTCAGTACTCATGATGTCTTTTACGATTGAAGTCGTGGCCGTTGGAGCTGAGGCATCCTTGTCGTACTATGTGTTGGGGGTCTAAGTGCGCATATCCTCTTGCTATGTAGAGGAGAATCTATAGCATAACTCCATCGCTACCTACCGAAAAAAAATCTATTAATTTCCTAATATGGTCATGCTGTGGTCGATGGTAGTGCTGATGTGCGTTACGGTTGATTGTTATTTCATTTATAGGAGTTTAAATCGACATTTAATTCTCGTAAATGATGTACTGTAGATTTTATTGGAACAGTTGCACCTATGTTTGATTGGCATATGACCTTAATTTCTTTTCGTAATCATTGTTGTTTTCTTGCTTGGTTTCTTGAGGTACGTTCGCCAGTTCGGTTGTATCCGATGCTGAATAATTATTCAATAATTCCCTTGAAACTCGTTTTAAATGGTCAATATGAACTTGTTTCTCTTCGCCAGTTGACAGTGACTTAATTAAAACTTCTTGCTTTTATGTTAATTATTCTGTATGGGCCCTCAGATTTTGGGGATAATTTATTGTCTCGTATGAATGATACCATAAACAATGTCTCCTAAGCTGATAGGTGAATCTCTTGCCTTCTTGTTAAATGCCTCCGTCATTTCTTCCTTGGACATCGTTAATTGTTTTTTTGACTCTTTTGTGTATGTCCTGGAATTCACGTAAACGGAGTTTAGAGTAATCATCGTAATTGTATATGGGCAGACTGTCACCTTCTAGGAGCTCATATGGTAGTTTTTTATCTGTGCCATATATAATGAAATGTGGTGTGTCACCTATGGATTTATTTATAGATCCATTAATAGAGGCCTCTACTCTGGGAGTCCAATCATCCCAGCTTGCATAATTTTCACTGAGAATGTGTCGTAGCACATCTAATACTTTTTTGTCTTTCTACTAACCCATTAGATGCTGGGTGATAGGCTAAAACGTTAACCTTTTTGATGTTGTATTGTTTACATATTTCTTGTAAGATCTCAGAATTAAATTCACCTCCATTATCACTTATTAGTACCTTTGGGGTAGTAAAGCGACATATCACATTATCTGTTATTGCCTTTGCTACTGTCTCTGCTGTCTTATCTTTAATTGGAGCTAAAATGACATAACGGGAAAAATGATCCGTTGCTACGAATAGGTATAGGTTATTATTGTATGATAATGGCATCTTGAGTAAATCAACAGCGACAACGTCCCATGGTTGATGTGGTAGAGGGTAATTACCCATCGGTGCAGGTGTGATTGGGTATCCTTTGTGTTTTGCACATGATTCGCATCTGTCTATATGATTGTTTATATCTTTTTGTAATGAAGGCCAGTAATATAACAGCTGGGCCTGTTTGAATGTCATCCTTTCCAGGTTATCCTGTATGTGGGCTATCGTGTATCGTTCGTAATACTTGGGGTATCATGTCATTAAATACTACCAACTGGTTAGTATTTCTTTGGCGTTTTGGTTGTTTAGGGTTAATCTTGTATAATGTATTATTGACCATTGTGAATTGTTCGAGTGGTACATGCAGTTTGGGTAATTGTATGTCATCTCCACTTTCTGACTTGTATATAACTTTAGACCATATTGGGTCAAGTCTTTGTGCTTTTGCGATATCATCGTGGTTTGGGATATTTCATTTGAGATCTAATGCCGCGACCTGAATGGTGTTCGGGTTCCTATATAATGGTCAGTTACTATGTTCATTTTACCTTGTATATAATGAATTTGTACATTGTAGTTTTCAGCTTTACATTTCCATCTTGCTCTTCTCCCAGAAAGGAGTTTTTCTTTAAACATACCCATTAGTGGTTTATGGTCGGTGAATAAGTGGATTTCGTAACCATATACCAAATCTCGAAACTTTTGTAATGCAAAAACCACTGCAAGTGCCTCTAAGTCTGTAGTGCAATAATTTTTCTCTGCACCTTTTGTTTGTCTGCTGGCAAATGCAATTGGTTGATTCTTTCCTCTTTTATCTTCCTGCATCAGTACAGCCCCTAATCCTTTAACTGATGCGTCTGTACAAATAAGAAATGATTTTGTGTAATCCGGATATGCCAAACAAGGTGCATTTGTTAGTTTAATTTGTAGATTGCTAAATGCCCTTTTTTGTTCTTCCCATTGAAATATAGCATCTTTTTTGAGTAGTTGGAATAGAGGAAAAGCTATATGAGAGAATTGTGGTACGAATGACCTATAGTACCCAGCTAGACCTAAAAATTGTCTAACTTCGTCAGTCATAGTGGGTTCAGGAAAATCTCTCACTGCCTGTATTTTGTCATCAGTGGTTTGAATACCATAAGAACTTAATTTGTGGCCTAAGAAATTTATTTCCTTAAAGCAAAATTTGCATTTAGAAAGCTTAATTTTTAAACCAGCATCACTAAGCTTTTGTAAGAGTAAGTCTAATTTCTCGAGATGATCCGTAATATTTTTCGTTGCGATTATAATATCGTCAAGATAAACAAATATCCTTGTCCTAAAATTCCGGACAATACGTAATTCATAAGACGCTGGAATGTGCCTGGGGCTGTCCTCAGTCCCATCGGCATCTCGTATATTGGTACTGGCCTCTGTCTGTGGAAAAGGCAGTGTATTTACGTGACTCCTGTGCAACCGGTATTTGATAATAGCCATTTAGGAGGCCGATTGTAGTGAATATATTATTCTCCGGTCCAATATTCTGTAGAACGTCGCTTAGCAATGGCATGGGAAATCGGTCTGGGATTGTGTGATTGTTTAGTTTACGGTAATCTACTACCGCATGCATTTCTCCATTTCGTTTGGGTACAAAGAATAATGGAGCATTCCACGGGGAGACTGAAGGTTCAATAATTCCAAGTTTTAACATTTCATCGACATACTGATTTGCAAGTGTACGTTGGGAGTGTGGGATGCGGTAGGCTGGTACAAAAATTGGTGGTGTTTCTGGGTGCACATTAATCTTGTGATTAATCAGGTTAGTACACCCTAATTGTTCCCCGGGTAATGCTACGGTGTCCCTGTGTGTTTCCAGCAGGGTTAACAAATCATTTTCTTCATCAAATTCACCTGAGTGAATTAAATTCTCTTTTATGCTTTCTCTATCCGTAGATTTTATCTCACTTGTCACTCCAGCTATAACTATTTCCTTCACAGGGGCGGGACATTTTTCAATATTAACTATGCAAGTCCCCTTTTTCAACTGAACTTCCCCATTCATGTGATTAATTATGAATATCTGAGTTTGCCCTTCGTCGTTCATCTGACATAATGCGTTTTCTACTGACAATCCCTTTACATAATTCTTCTAAGACAAGAACAGTACTATTCCGTAATTTGCTCTTTATGGTAACTTTCATATAGGAATTAGGTGGTATAACTAAATCATTGGTGAGATGGGCTGGAAAAACTGATAAATCAGTACTGTTATCTGGGTCACTAATTCTGGAGGCTGGGGCTGGTGGTGGGAGTGGATCTATACACTCATCTGTTTGTGTATGTTTGTTTAAGCTTTTAATATTACCAATTCTTTTTGGTTCTCTTTTACTAATCGGTGATTGCTCTGATGGTATTTCCTCTATGAATTCATTGTCAAAGTCTATTCCATTCATTTGTGGGTGTATAGTTATGTTCTCTGCTCTCATGGATCTTAAGCCCAGTAACATATGAGCTTTAATTGCTAAGTTTTCAACGATATAGAAAAATGCAGAGATTGGTCTTGTAGTCTCTGTGAAACTGATATCTAACCTTATCATACCTTTTACTGTAATTTTTTTCCCATCTACCGTATATAAATCTAAACCAGCTTCTTCCAGAAAAGTTACTTTCTTCTTATTTTTAAGAATTCTATTTATTTCTTCTTGTGTTATTAAGTTCACTGGAGAGCCTGTGTCTAAAGATAAGGAAACGTTTTGATACTCACATACAGCTGGTATCAAGATACACTCATTTCCCAACATGCCTCCTATGTGAATTTTAGACTTGCTTTTCTTTACGTTTGTTCGTTTTTTGTCATGACTTGGTCTTCCCCCGATTTGAACACAGACACAATTTTTTCTACTGTTTTGCAGTTACTGGTCCAGTGCCCTTGGCATCTATGATGCCTACAGTAAGGACCAAATCCTTGTGTCTTTTGTCTATCCTCTTTTGCTTTGATAAAGCATTCATACCTTGTGTGTCCTGGTTTTGCACAATAATGACATAGAATGGACCTATCTCTTGACTGTGACCTACGAGGTGACTTCCCATGTTTAGTGTTGTTTGTGGCACGAGAACTGCTCGGGCTGTAGCCTGGTGTTTGTGATCGAACTCTCGTCACGTTTAGTTGTTTGCTCTGCCTGCTTTTGGGTCGCTATCGATTTTGTTCTCTGTTTGGAGTCGGTGTAGATGTTTTCACAGCTGATACTGTCTCAGGTACTCTCATTCTACTAGAATGTGCGGGTGTGTCGACCGTACCTGCTTTATTGCACTGCATCTCTACCTAGTTCATTAAGTCTAGTAAGCACATGCCTGGGGTGTACGCGATCGTCTTGGCGATCTTAAGGGTCCTATCAGGTAATTTACACAAGGCAGCTACATAACCATTGATGTCCACGAGGAGGTCTGGGGACATCTTTCCATCATCTGTTATCCAATTTGAGTTTTCCAAAGTAACTAATGTTCTTTTGATTGTGGAGACATCAGTAGCTATTTCACTGAGCACATGGTTTGTAGTGTGCTCCCTTACAAGATCTACAATCTTATGTAATCCTGGAATTATACCTGGCAAGAAGTTCATACCTCCAGAAAATTTCTTCAAAAATTCAGTTTTAATTTCATCATATGTCCTAGCCTTGAGGAGGTTGTCTGATCTCAACAAATTGCTTGCTGGACATCTTTCCTGGCTTATGCAAGGTGAAAAAATGGCAATTTTCTCTTGTTCATCGAGTATGTGGCGCTTGATGAACATTTGTTCGCACTGACTGACCAAAGAAATGACGTCAATACGATCTTTTTCTGTGCCAGAGAATTTTGGGGCAGTTTTATCTTCATGGTAAACATAAACATGAGATGGGGATGTTTGATCCGCGGTATTTGTTCCATTATTCATTTTCACTGTTTGCTTTGTTAATTTAACTTGGACTTGTTTATTGTTGTGTGAGGGAATGGTGCAATAGGTTTGGCCGGAACGGTGAACCCTGTTAAGTGTATTGGCATACGTGTGCAAGTCAACGACAAAGTCCTCACTTGCTACATCAGAGGGGGTTTGCCACTCATCATCTGGAACTGACATATTTTGTTTCTTGATCTTTAGTTTGTGTTGAGTTTTGTACAATGGGTGTGTTGCCTTGGTGCTCTCCTAATTGTGAATCTGTTGTTGGAGCTAATTGATTTTCATCTGGTATTAACGTGGGTGGTGGCAAAAATATCCCTGTCATCAAGATATGGTGTTATGAAATGCACCTTTTTTTATTTATGTCCTAACTAAATAGATGAGTAAACGAGTTGTAATAAATGATAGATAGTGAGTGTATAAGTGTATATATATAAATTAGTGAAGGAGTTGAATATACCTAATTTTAGCACTGAGAAGAAATGAGTATGTATAATTTCACCCACTTGATACAAATCGGAGAGGCGTGTCGATGCAACTGTCGATCTCGGAAGAAAAATGCAGGGTTGATTGAAGATCTCTTGATAATTCTAGTGTTGTGTTGATGGACGATATTACTCAGGAAATTCCATGGCCTGGTGCTTGTGGTGGTTAACACAGGCAAACCTCAGCATAGAACGTCGAATTTCCAACTCAATACTGTGGAAATAAATGAGTATGAGTAGGAGCTATGTGAATAATGAGTAATGAGTAGTGGGTGAGAAGTGCCTGGTGTCAGTCACACGTTGCTTGGCGTGGCCTTATGTCAGCAAACTCGCGCTGTGATGTCATCTCAGCATATGGTGACGTTGGCTTCCCACACTGGTAGTTGTGGTGAGTAACTGAGTAGCAGTGCGTAACCTGGGTGAAGAAAGGTGAGTAAGACGCGTTATAAATGTGGTTCTGGTGTTTTGCTGTGTGTCTTGACCTCTGCGTCAGCGATGGAGGTAGGCGGGAGTGAGTGTTGGGGTTTTGTGTGCTTGTTGCTTTGGTCTTTCTTTTTCTTTACTTGCTTTGTTTTGTTTATTCTTCTTGCTGCTGCTTGAAGTTACGTGAAGATTATAGAGTTGTTTTGTAGACTTGTAGGCTCATTGGCTTGTAGGCTGTATTTTGTAGGAATTCACTGTAGAACTGAAGCTAATCCTGTAGAGTCTCACCTGCTTTTGTAGAAATTCACTGTTGATTCAGAGATGATGTCCGTACGTTCGCTGGCCACCAAATGTAGATCTCAATTCTTGTAGTAGGAATTAAAGATGAATACAGGGAGTTTATCTTGGTTTATTATCTTCAGAGAAAATCTAAGTTGAGCAGGGTATGTCTTACAGAGACTTAATATACTAAGTAAGTCTAGTTGGACCCCTCTTCTTGTTCACTCTCTCCACTACCTGTCGGTTCTAATGCTAGCCTCCTTCTCAGCTCTGCTTCCTAAATTCTGGTGTAGCAGGGGTCGTGTCACGTGTGTTACCCTGTGGTTGGAAAGTTCTAGAAACCTGTGTGTATGTGTGTGTATGGTCACTAAGCTTTGTTTGTATGCTATCTCACTGACACACTACCTATATCATTCCCTGACTTGCTACTTCCTGTGTATTGTCAACATTTCCTCAGTTAACTTGCAAGATCATTTCCCTTTCCCAGGCTTGCCTGGAGCTCTGTCTATCTATCTATTTATCTATCTATCTATTATGATTTGTAATTATAATATGGAGTCCTAACACTCGAACGAGACACCCTCATGCTGCTCCCCACAAGAGACGGCCTCCTGCTGCGCCCGCAGATGGGAGATGGCCTCTAGCCACTCTACACCCGCACGTCATCCTCCCGCATCCACCTGCCGTAGTACCAGTCCCCAGCCAGGGAGCCCACCACTGACAGCCTGGTGGCAGGGCCCTGTACTGTCCCCAGGGTTATTCTCCCTGCAGCCAGCCACTGAGGAGGACCTGCCTCTGACGGACCCTTCCCCGGAACGATGCCGCAGTCCCCTCCTGATGGCAAAGTCCCCCAGAGTGGACCGCAGCCCCCGGGTCTCCGACAGTGCCCCCAGCTCCCTGGGGTGAGACCCACCCCACTCCTGGTTGAGGCAACATGGCTCCTCCACCCAGCGGCTCAGAAGGCGTCTGGAGGAGTTGTTTGGCCCCTACCCAGCCAGCCAGACCTCTGCCCCCAGCCCCCAGCCCCCGGGGCCTTTCATCACGCCCACGGGGGATGACATCAACCTACCTGGACTATAAGACTCAGATGTGGATCAGTACGAGGACTTAGAGCAGAGTGCCAAAAGTGGAATCATTAAGTGACCGTGATCAGACACTGACTTAAAGTGCAGTGTGATAAAACTAAAGCTCATACCTGAAGTAATGATATCAATATTCAGCAACCCCCCCCCCTCTCCCTTGCACCTGTACCAACCTATGCTCTCCCCCCCCCCCTAGTGTGCTCCCTGCAACAAGATCAAGTCAGTGTCCCCCCCTCCCAGTCATCATCACAAGGTTGGATATAAGAACTCTCATGTGACCTGGAGCCAGTGTTCCTAGAGACTGAAAATAAATAATAACCCCGAGGCACCTAGAACCACACTGTGAACTGTACCACCCTGAATTGTGAACTGTGACTGTCACATATCCTGTGAGATAAGCTCACCCCTGTTCAGGAGCCCCAGAATTGATGAATCAGAAATATTGTGAGACATTACCCTTGTGTACGCTTAGTGAACATACATGTAAGGTGTTGCCTCGAGTTTTTATGCCCTGTTCCTCCTATATTTGTAGTATTGCCACGGTCTTGAAAAGAACCCAATACTTGGCCAGGCGTTCTTAGGATGGGAAGCCGCCTAAAAACACCTAGCATAACACTGGTGGCAATGGTGGGATTCGAACCCATGCCTCCAAAGAGATTGGTGCCTCAAACCAGTCTCTTCAGAGGCGTGCGTTTGAATACCACCGCTGCCACCAGTATTATGCTAGGTGTTTCTAGGGCGGCTTCCCGTCCTAAGAACGCCTGGCCTAGTATTGGGTTTTTTCAAGACCAGGGCGATACTAGAAATATAGGTGGAACAGGGCACAAAAACTCGAGGCAACACCTTACACATATATTCACTAAGTGTACACAAGGGCAATAAGATGTCTCACAATATTTCTGATTCATCAAGCCGCTGCTCGATATCGGGTTTGAGGATGATGGACAGAAAATCACTGTGACATTACCACTGCTGGGCAAGGCAGCAGCCAGCATTGCCCCCAAAGTCATCCCCGACCTCTCCTGGGCAAATATCATGACAACAGTGACTGAAGCAGTCATGCCTTCTCTCGGGAAAGTTGTAGCATTATCACAATTGGATAACCTAACATACAACAGGAACCTGGATGATACACTGATCCAGGCAAGGCAGATTGTCACCGTTGCATACCCGGAAGCAAATGCAGAGACCCGGGAACAACACACTTTCAGTACCTTGATTAGAGTCCTCCCCAACATGGTCAAGGAGTGTTTCACAATTCACGACCCAATGGGGGACCTAGACAGGGACATCTGGCTGATACGACGGCTGTTAACCTCCCACTCCACCTCCCAACAAATAAATGCGGTTAGCAAGTTCCCAACCAACAACCCAGCACCGCACAGCAAACCCCAATCCTCACCAACCCACATCAGCCCCACACCAGTGCCTTCCTCACCCAGGGCCTATCCTCCGAGCAAACCCCTCAGCCAGAGGGAAAGCCAGAACCTCATATCGATCAGCCCCCGGGAATTCTCCACATGTAGCTACTGATGCCCATTCTACGACATACGGGAGCAGCTCAAGGCTGACCAGCAAAAAAGGAACATCCCGGGGTAACACAAGGTATCCTCTCCGGGAGATGAGGACCCTGAGGATGACACCCCGCCCATGGAAAACACCAACGTAGAGGAACCAGAGCCAGAGGAAGAAAACATGCCCCAACAGCTGGATTTTTAGGACTGCCCCTCCACCTCTCCACAGTGTCGGGTGCCACCTCTCACAAGTATTGCTGCCCAGTCTATGACAAGGTGAGACTGAACGGGGTAAAAGCAAGGCTGCCGGTCGACACAGGAGTGGCCAGATCCTGCCTTTACAGCCACTTTTACTCCCGTCACAAGTCTGCCTTTGGCTTGCTTTTTCCCACTTCTGCTCAACTCATAGACGCGGGAGACGGCCTCCTGCCTATCAGTAGGGAAATATGGGCCCTACGCACTGACACTCACCAGCACACATCCACTCAACACAAATTTATTATCTTCGAATCTATCTGCCACAACTATGACGGATACCTGGGGCTGGATCTCCTGCAGAAATTACGAACCATAATAGACTGCCACAAGTGGCAGCTCCAGTTTAGCAATAGTCCAGCCCCTGCCCCCCAACCCCTGAAAGCAGTATGCACCTTCCCTCTGCCCCTGCCCCCCACATTCCTGCCCCCCCTCTTGTCTCCCCCCTGCTCCTGCTCCTACTCCCCTCCCTTTTGTTTCCCCTTGTCCCCGCCCACACCACACACCCCCACCCCTAACCTCCACTCCCCTCCCATCCTGCCCCTATTGCCTCCGCCATAACAATTCCCCCGCATCACGAAGCTTGGCTCCCCCTGAACAGGCCCACTGGAACATCCGTCCTCTTCTCCCCTGGACTGCCACCAGGAACACTCTCGGCCTGTCTCCTACTCCTGCAAATTGTAGCAGTAAGAATCGTGAACATCTCCATGACCCCTCTCACGCTACCAAAGGGGCTCACTATGGAAGAAGCAGAGCCATGCTCCACTGCCCCCCCCCTGCCCCCACCCCCTTACCCCCCATACCTGATCACCTTTCTACCCACCAAGCCGACCCTTCTTCACCTCCTCCTGGACTTTCGGGACCTTTTTACGTCAAGTCCCTCCGACATCGGCCACACCATCTACCTGGCGCACCAATACACACCACAGGACCACCAATCCACCAACCATCCAGATGGAAAAACCCTAAACAGTGGGCAGAGGAAGACTGGCAGGTCCAGGAAATGCTCGATGCTGGCATAATCTCACCCTCCACTAGCCCTCGGTCCTCCCCTGTTGTCCTTATCCAAAAGAAAGATGGTACCATAAGCTTCTGAGTCGACTACCACCGCCTTAATGACGTGACCATCAAAGATGCCACCCCCCTTCCCAGGATAGATGACTCACTCGGCTCCCTGTATGGAGCCTCCTGGTTCTCCACACTGGACCTCCAGTCGGGTTATTGGCAAGTCCCTGTGCAACCCGAGGACAGACAGAAGATGGCATTTTCCACTAGCAATGGGAAGGACTATGAATTCAATGTCCTTGCCTTCGGCCTCTGCAATGCCTCTGCAACTTTGTCCGGATTGATGGAGTTTGTCCTCAGTGGCCTGACCTGGGAAATTTGGCATACCTGGACGACATTATTATCTTCAGCAAGACATTGGCCGATCACCTTCATCAACTCAGAAGAGTATTCCAGCAGATCCAGCAGGCCAGCCTGAAGCTCCGGCCCTCTAAATGCATCCTGGCAGCCCGGACCATCTCTTTCCTGAGGCACGTGATCTCACAAGATGGTATTGCACCCGACCCAGACAAGTTGCTTCCCCCATCCCGGGACGTCCACGAAGTTTGGGCCTTCCTGGGTCTTGCTTCCTATTACCGGCGATTTGTGAAGGGCTTTGCTGATATCGTCAAGCCTCTCCATGACTTGACCGGGAAGGGGAAACCCTTCAACTGGACCATTGAACAACAGGAAGCATTTCAGGCGCTGAAGCGCAAGCTCACCACCGCCCCAATCATTCCCTTCCTTGATTATACCCTACTCTTCCAGCTGTATACAGACGTCTCCCTGATAGCCATTGCTGCTGTCCTTGCCCAAGTACAAGAAGGGCAGGAACACACCATCACCTGCACCAACCGCACCCTAAATCAGGTGGAGTGGAACTACGCTGCCACTAAGAGGGAGTGCCTGGGCGTCATCTGGTCCTTGGAGCACTTCCGGGCTTATCTCTCAGGCACCTGCATCACCAACCACGAGTTGCTCCAATTGCTTCACCAATCAGACACTCATAACACCCAGCTCACTAGATGGAGGGAGACCCTAGAAGAGTTCGACTACGAGATCTCCTATCACCCTGGCAAACTCCACACTAATGCTGACGCCCTCTCCTGCCTCCCCATCCATGCACTCCAGCCCGGATCGGACCTCCTGGCACAATGGCATAGTAAGGACTGGCCACCATGGATCCCACCCCATCTATTCAACAAGCTGCAGCAACAGGGCAACCATCTTTTCACTCAGTCTGGACACATCGCCCTTGCCCCTGACGCCGCCCGGGACGCCATGAGATATCTTCATTCCAGCAATGGGTTCCACCTCGTGACAAAAAGGCTTCTGCAGATATTCAACGACATCTATTGGACCCCCAGCCCCTCCCAGCTAGCCAAGCAGACCGCCCAATCCCGCCAAGCATGCGTCCTGGGCAAGGACATCACCCGCACATCCGACTGTTCAGGAAGCATCACTGCCCATTAGCCCTGGCAGTTGCTATCCGTGGACATGGTGGGGCCCCTACCACCCAAGGCAGGCTATTGGTACATTATCACCTTTGTGGACACCTAGTCCAGGCTCCCCATAGCATGCCTAGCCAAAGAACACCACACCGCCGCCGTAGCCGAGGTCCTGGTCCGCCACGTTTTCCTTTACTTTGGAATTCCACAGGCTCTGCACTCGGACGACGCCCCCGAATTCACCGGTGCCGTCTGGGAGGAGTTAGCCAATCTATTCGGCTACCATATATCTCACTCCTCTCCATACTGGCCGCAGGGCAACAGGATATGTGAAAGGAGCCACTGCACTCTAATGAATCAAATCCAGGCCTGAATAGAGGAGACAAAGAATGAAGACTGGCCAGCCCATGTTAATATCATCCAATGGGGAATTAACTGCTCCAGGGAAGATGGCATTTCCCCACATGAATGCATCTTTGGGGAAGTGCCACTCCTCCTTCCCCTATGCCAACACCTGCAACCACCCTCTACTCCCATGTCTGATCCTCTCCACCATCTTGAGAGATGCCTTCACCGTCTACAGAACAACCTAGACTTACAGCCGGATGCTACACTTTCCAGCCCCTACAAGCCAAGCGACACCGTGATGGTGGCAAAGCTGCCTCTCCCCCACAAACTTGCCTCACATTTCATGGACCCCTACACAGTCACCCATGTCCCAAACCCCTACTAAATGGTTATAGATTATCACAACACTCCCTGCACATACTAAAACCGCCATGTCCATCCTTTCCATTCCCCCACCCTCTCCCCTGCCGACCCCACTCGCCCTAACTGCAGCTCATCTTCCTCTGCCACCCCAACCCCCCTTCCAATTCCTATAAATGTTGCATCACCCCCTCCTCCCTCCCCACCCTTATTGACGCCACCCTCTGCCACGCCATATCACACCTCACCGCTACCTTCATCAACGCTGCATCACACCTTACCGCCACCTTCACCAACGCTGCATCACACCTCACCATTACCTTCACCAGTGCCACATCACACCTCACCACTACCTTCACCAGCGCCGCAACAACCACCCACCCCACCACCGCTCATCCCTCCCCACCACCCCACCCACAACCTGCCCTGCCCACACCTACACCACCCTGGATCCAGATGCCCTCAGCTGCCCACTTCCTGCCCCCGATCATGACCACACATCCACCAGCACACCGCCAACCCACTAACACCACCACCAGGCATACCACCCTAAACACTGTTACGACACGAGGCCGCACACCCACATCACCACCCACCCCCACCTTCAATACCACCATCACTCACTTCGGCCGCCTTTCATGTCCACCTGCAAGATACACCACCACCCCATCCCCCCACCCCTCCACTCTCCCCTCCCAACTTTCTCACTCCTAACACAACACCTATCACTTTTATGATACACGAAGCTCAGCCATCTCTCATCTCTATCCCCAGGGTAAACCGACACTCACTGCCCTTACATAAAAGCACCACCACCTCCTTCCTCACAAGCATTCAGCCGAGGCTCTCACCACAACCACACCACCACACCATGAAGATCAGGCATGTCACCTGGGCCCCAGCCTTTGGGGCGAAACACCACGTCTGCGGGCCCCACCACCTACTCTGCCTCCTCCAGGCGGCTACTCAACCTTCCACCCTCTTCCTCATTTATGACCTACACCATAACCCGGACAAGATGACCGACCACTGGACCGTTCTGCAACACCTGACGCCGGCACACAGCACCAACACGACCCACACATACTACCTCCGGGCACGGGCATGTGACTTTTTCCACGAAGGTGATGAAATGATAACAGCGGACGATGACGTGACACCCCCAGGAGGCGACAGCGGAGGGTTAGATGCAGCGTATGGGGTGTCTGTACCATATGGGCACAAGTCCTGGGTAGCCACGCGCCCCTACTCCTCAGAACTGACCCGACCCGTACACCTCAGCCCGGGCGCACTACCCTCTCACCAGCCTAGCCTGCATCAGGATTGGGGTGGAGCTGAACCTTACGCTCCTTACAGCCCCACAGAGATGGCCTCAAGCCGCTCCAATTTAGAGATGGCCTGCAGCAGTAGCTGTTCCAGGATTTAGGAAAGGGGGGGTCCGTTTGTAAATGTAAGGGGTGCCGAGTACCGAAAGAGCGAGGCAATAAGCTAAGGGGTCTGGGGTGAGAGGTACTATTATTATTATTATTATTATTATTATTATTATAGCTTTTTATTTTTACTGACAATGATATTTGATAATAATCAGCTTTTAGGGGCCCCATTCACAGATGAAGGGGGGCAGCCGCCCCCCCGCCCCCCCTGGATCCGCCACTGGCCTGCAGCCGCTCCACATCAGAGACGGCCTCTAGTCGCTCCACAGCTGAGACGGCCTCCAGCTGCTCCACATCAGAGATGGCCTCAAGCCACTCCTCAGAAGAGATGGCCTCAAGGTGCTCCTTGAACGAGACAGCCTCAAGCTGCTTCTTGAATGAGACAGCCTCAAGCCGCTCCCCACAAGAGACGGCCTCAAGCCACTCACCTACTGAGACGGTCTTAAGACGCTCCTCCAGGACTACCTGCAGGGTCGGTAGCGGTCCTAAGGACAAGACACTGGCGACGGCCTCCTGCTGCACCCGCAGACGAGAGACGGCCTCTAGTCACTCTATGCCTGCACACTGTCCTCCCACGTCCACCTGCCATAGTACCAGTCCCCAGCCAGGAAGCCCACCACTGACAGCCTGGTGGCAGGGCCCTGAACTGTCCCCGGGGTTATTCACCCTGCAACTGGCCCCTGAGGACCTGCCCCTGACAAACCCCTCCCTGGAACGACACCGCAGTCCCCTCCTGACGGCGAAGTCCCCTGGAGTGGACCGCAGCCCCCGGGTCTCCCACGGTGTCCCCAGCTCCCCGGGACGAGACCTACCCAACTCCCGGCCGAGGCGACATGGATCCTCCACCAGCAACTCAGAAGGCATCTGGAGGAGTTGTTTGGCCCCTACCCCACCAGCCAGACCTCTGCCCCCAGCCCCCAGCACCCGGGGCCTTTCATCACGCCCACGGAGGATGACATCAACCTACCTGGACTATAAGACTCAGGTATGGATCAGTACAAGGGCATAGAGTAGAGTGCCAAAAGTGGAATCACTGTGACCATGATCAGACACTGACTTAAAGTGCAGTGTGATAAAAATAAGGCTCCCGTACCCGAAATAGTGATATCATTATTCAGCAACCCCCCCCTCCCTTGTACCTGTACCAACCTAGACTCCCCCCCCCCCCGTGTGCTCCCTGCATCTCCCTGCATCAAGTCAGTGTCCCCCCCCCACTAGTGATCATCCTTAGGGTTGGATATAAGAACACTCATGTGACCCAGAGCCAGTGTTCCTAGAAACTGAATATAAATAATAACCCCAAGGCACCTAGAACTACACTGTGAACTGTACCACCCTGACCTGTGAACTGTGACTGTCACGTATCCTGCGAGATACACTCACCCCTGTTCAGCAGCCCCAGAATTGATGAATCAGAAATATTGTGAGCCATATTATTGCCCTCGTGTACACTTTGTGAATATACGTGTAAGGTGTTGCCTCGAGTTTTTATGCCCTGTTCCTCCTATATTTGTATTATCGTCCCAGTCTTGAAAAGAACCCACTACTAGGCCAGGCGTTCTTAGGACAGGAAGCTGCCCTAAAAACACCTAGCATAACACAAATGATTTCATACAACCCAAGAAACTACTTGCTACACTGTGTGGTAACCTAACCATACAACCTAATAAATGCTTGGCAGTCTAGTGGGTTTAGGTGCTGCAACGAGATATGGCTTACAAAGACTTACATCAGAGGTCTGGCTAGGGTTAACTGCTGACAATGCTACTTTGGGAAAAAGACTGGTCATTTGCCTTAAATGTTAGGACTAAGCAGCCTAGTCCTAGGCCATTACGCTCCTGATGGACAATAAAGGCATGGATCATTGAGAAGTAGATCATTGAGAAGTAGATAGATAGATTCATCATGTGTTACTCAGTGAAATAAAGTTTTAGAGAACATGGAGCCCTCTTCAGACTTTTCCCTAGGGCCCAAAAATTCCGGTCAAATTTTACACGTTGCCCGCATCTGATTTTCGACTTTCCGTTAATATTTTCTATTAGAATTGGTCATTCTAAAATTCTTTTCTTCTATGACATTTCTCTCACAAATTGATAATAAACGAGTTACACGCGATTTACTTCCGCCAATCACAATCACAGATAGGTGGTATTATTTCGTACTTACATCCAACTCACTGACAACAAGAGTGGCTAACTCACCTTATACTTTACGCAATTCTAAGCATTTTTTCTTCTATGACACTTCCGTCTTAAATCAACCGTTGATGAGTTATGCAATTTATTACATTTATTATTTTCTATGGGAGAGAGAGATTTTCCCTGCCGTGGTCGGACAGTTGTGTGTGTCCGTTGGTACGTGTTGTGTGTGTGTGGGTGGATAAAGCGCATGCGTAGCACATGAATAAGCCAATCACAAAGTAGAATTTCAAATGCCCCACACTGGGGCCCGCAAGATCTGAAAGTCAGTTTGTCTCCAACCATGGACTGGGAAGCCTGCAAAATTTATTACTTCACTGCTATTTCACAGTTCTACCAGCAACAAAATAAAGCTGTAGCCATTGTGCGATCGCATGGTATTTTACCATCAACAGGAACAAAGTGCCCAAATCAAGGCAAAAGTCTCATTTTACGTGAGGATCAGAAAGTGTTGCACTGTCGCCTGTCACCAGTTGCCGTTACAGCTACTGACGACTCTTCAGATGCAGACGAGGAACTGTAAAATAAGAGAAAAAAAGGATAGTCCACTGAAACGTCATAAATTAAGCTCCGCCCAAAATTCATGACGTCACGAGCTAGGCTCTCGTCATCTGGTGAGTGGCGCGCATCACTCACCAGATGGGCCTATCAATCATATCCCTTTTATTTGCCATTAACCAATCACTCCAAAAGCTATTCTCATTGCTATAATATATTGTACCTTGCCTCTCTAATTGCATTTATTTTCTCACTGCATTCCCGCTCAACCACTCCTTTGTTCATCCATCACCAGATATTCTCCCTTATCACTCTCATCCATAAAACTTAGTTCAATTTCCTTTCCAGTCATGCATGCTACTTCCACTAAAATGCTGATCGTTTTCAGTCTTATCGAGTAGACATACAGAGAACGTTAGTACATAACCAAGGAGATTAAAGACAAATTAATATTTTATGCTTTATAACATAGCCAGGTAGGTCACAGACAATCAAATTAATATTTAATGATTTAATTTATAATTTTCCATATATCATATTAGTCTCACCGAACAGTATTATTGAACATGAACATTGTATAGGTTAGATTATTGCTTCACGAGAGAGAGAGAGAGAGAGAGAGAGAGAGAAAAAAAAAAAACTGACAATAAGAAGGTGGAGGGTGGAAGCGAGGGAAGAGGAAGGGAAGCAGGAAAGAAGAGAACAGGGACATGCCAAAAGGAATGGGAAAAGACATGAATAAAGTTGAGAAAGGGAGAGAGATACAAAAACACAAAAAATATAGATAGTGAAAATGAAGGGATGGGAAGCAGGGGAAAAGGATTAGGAAAGTAGAGGGAGGGAGGGAAGGATAAAGGTAAGGAAGAAAGTGGAAGGAGGGAGGTGTGGGACGAAGTGGAGTGTGGAATGAAATGGTGAGAGGTATAGGAGACAAAGAGATGAAGGTAAGAGGGAAGTAACACTTGGGAGAAAAAGGGGAGGAAGTGGAGTGGTGATAGGTTAGGGAGGGAAGGAGACAGGTGAGAGAGTGAGGTTGATGAGAAAGAGAGGTAGGTTATGGAGAAAAGGAGAAAACTACTGAACTGTGAACAGCACTTACTGCATTAAAATGATGCAACTCAAGTTATACATTGTGCTCACTTACTAGGACACTCCAAACTTAAAATATTCTATCACATAATAACATTGTACAGTACAGATCATTGACAACATAACTTGCAATCGTCACTTAATACATAATTACATATTAATATACAGTATATTATATACGGTACATACATACATAAAATAATATACCTATGATACATTTTCTTCTCAAAACTGTTCATCCAAATTATTAATACATCTACCAAACTGAATAGACTATTTTGTCATTATTACTCTTAACTGCTCAACATAGTTAATTTACAATTTTCTTCATCTTTTTTCCAGCATTCTTACAATTAACACCCTTACATTCTTTAAGTGCACGATTAAGCTCCCTAATCCTAAAATTTATTCTGCACCTAACAAAAAAAGTTGCTACCTCTTTTGGAATGTATGGAGGCAGTGTAACCATTTGCATAACATGCTCAACACTTCCTTTTCCCTCCTTCAGTGATGTGCCATGGTACTTTCTGAATAGGTGTTCTAAATTAAGGAAGAAACTTCGATGTTCAGGATTTATTTTTTTCAAACCACCTTTGTTTATAAATGCATCCCAAGAGCTGCAACTATCATCAGTTAATGAGGTTCCTAATTCTGGATATTTGAATTTGAATTTGTGTACTACAAAACCAAGGAAAAGGTCAAATGCTTCTTTCTCGGGAAACGTAATATGCAACACCTCCTCACATTGCTCAACATGGGTTTCAAGTTCATCAGGTGTGGGACTAATCTCTGGAGTGAATACATATGATACAAGATTTCCATCACCATCTGCATTTTCTAACTCTTCTTTTGAAACTTCCTGTACACCACTTGCAATTAAGGGAGTAGATTCCACCTCTGCACAGTTTGTACTAGGTGAAATTACTGAAGTTTCTTTTCCCAGTAGGTAAATTTTCAAGCGATGTTGGAATGACAGTGGTGATGGGTGATCATAACATCTACCCATCTGGCGTATTACACTAAAAAAATGCTCCAGAACATCCTGATTTAACCTCCTTGTGAGTATTGAGTACACCGCTTCCAGTCCGATCAGCGAAGTTAAGCAACGTTGGGTCTGGTTAGTACTTGGATGGGTGACCGCCTGCGAACACCAGATGCTGTTGGCATCCCTACGTGTCAAGTGGGGTTGGTGGAGGATTAGTGCCCCTCCCTGTAAAACAATTAACTCTAAGCCCTTGACCACCCCGTTTGGGATACATGGCGTCTGGCAATGGATGGATGGATGGAGTATATACCTTACATTAAACCTTTCAGAAAGGGAATCATACAGTGTCTCCAGTGACCTACATGAGAGTAAGATCCCTTTCTGAAATGGAAGAAACTTCCCTTTCACTCTTAAAGATTTTATGGTGGACAGTGTGTCAGAGTTTTTTCATTTGCTCATCACTCTTTTGGAAGGCATGTCTTTTTCCATTTAAGTCTCTCTTAATGCTGCTATTTAATATATCAAACCAGTCATTTATTACTTGAATAAATTCAGAGGTTGAAGACCAGTTACTGCTCTTGATGGTACCACACTGTCCAAAAAATGATATAGCTTTTGAAACAGTTTCTGATAGCAGCTGAACTGCAAACTTTACTCTTTGTCTCTGAGCTCCTTGTACTGAAATATGATGATTAGTAAGTTTGTGAGCTACTTTCAGATTTCCTGTATCTACCGTCATGAGATCTATGACTGGGTTGGTATTAACTATGACAGACTTATCTGGAGTATGAAATCCACTATCTAAAAAATGATTTCTCACAAGCTTGATGAGGTGTGGAACATCGGCAAAAACATGAATCTTTCGGCTGGGATCAAATGGATTGGTGAATGAATTTTGATTTTCATTAATACCCATCTTATTCAAGAGGTAGCTATTTGAACCACCCATGTCACATACAATAGCATGAACTTCATACCCACTTTCTTCTACTGCTCTAATAATTGTGTTCAATAATTCTGGTATCAAATTCATAAAATATGACCTGCTTCCAGCAGCCTAATAAGCCTCTCACCATGACAACTTGAACATAATTATGGGGTGACAGTACACTTTCCTCAGCTCTATTAAATTCCCAGGCCTTGGTAACTTTCATTTCATCAAAGGAGCGTATACACACTTTTTCTCCTGGAGACATAGTTTCACCTTTCCTCTTCATTAGTTTTAAAACAATATCTAGCAAGCCAGGTTGGAAACTGAGGCATTTAGTCCACCTTTTCAAAGTTGAAACTGAAGGGTATGGTAATTTCAAATGTTCTCTAATATACTGATATCCCTTTGGACTTACAGCTCTTAAGGTAAGGGAAGATGTTATATCATCATATGACCACTTCCTAACAGGTTCATTGGTCAAAAAGTATTCAATTTGAGTATCTGTGAAATAAGGAGACAGTATATCTTTGAGAACAGATGATATTTCTTCATGCAAGGCAAGTGCACTTTTATTTTCCAAATTGGCTTTGCTAGCATTCAACTCATGTGAAGATACAATATCCTTATAATTATTATTACTGTTTCTTAAACCTTGCATTTCTAAAGCCATTTTATTCAACTCCTCTCTTAGTTTCTTGTTCTCTTCCTTTAGAATTTCAAGCTCTGTCTTAACTACTCCTAATTCACTCTCAAGTTCTGATTTCCATGGCATACAAAAACATTATGACCAGCAGATTTTCTGTGTAGACATACCATCACTTTGGGATTCAACTGTATCCTGTTCCATTGGCTGTAGCTGGGAAGGTTGTGCTGAATGATAATCTGCATGATCTCTCCCAAAGTTTTCTGATGTCTGCTCTTGAATAGAAACCTCTGCTTCCAATGGAACAACATCTGTAAAGTAAAGCAATTGTCAAAAAAGAGAAAAAAGAAAGTATATATAATATAAAATACTATCGAACTGTTTATTCCCTCCTTACAGCTACCTAACTAGATATGGGTATGAATACAATACTGCCTGTCTAATTTGCCCTGCAATCTATGATTGCAACTTAGGTCTAGATTGTGTTGTTTCCTGTTAAAATTTTTCGCTTATCACCCTCAAGTACATTCCCCACCCCCTGCTTCATTTCGATACTGATACAGTATTAAAAATAATGTATAGTTACCATCAATGTTGGTGTTCACACACTCTTGCAGAATCTGGCGCCTCTGCGTCCTCTCTGCTCTCCTCCTCCTGTCAGAAGCACTGGTACCGTACCTGAAAATAAGTATATCATCTTTTTAAGATAAAAATTCTGTTTGCTTCTCTTTCCCTATCTCAATCATAACCTACCAGGCTTGCATCACCTATGCAAGAGAGGTAGCCAAGACATGGTAAAACACACTTCTCATATCAGTCACACCATTATAAGGCGAAATAAAGTAAGCAAGTACAGTAAAAATACCAAAAAGATCATACTGAAAATACAGGGCTGGCATAAAAAGAAAGCAATGAAACTTATGGAACATATGAAAATCTTCCCCCCCAAAGTGCCCAACTGAAGCTCCCCCCCCCCCCACCAAAATTTTAATGTAAATAAACTACATAAGGATTAAATAATAAAACATTATTCCTAACCTAACCTAACCTACCCCACCCCAACCTAAGCCAACCTCACCTAGGGTTAGGTTAGGTCGGGTTAGGTTAGGTAACCTAACCTTACCTAACCTACCCTACCCTAACCTAAGCCAACCTCACCTAGGGTTAGGTTAGGTCGGGTTAGGTTAGGTAACCTAACCTTACCTAACCTACCCTACCCTAACCTAAGCCAACCTCACCTAGGGTTAGGTTAGGTAACCTAACCTAACCTACCCTACCCTAACCTAAGCCAACCTCACCTAGGGTTAGGTTAGGTCGGGTTAGGTTAGGTTAGGATGAACTGAAGGTTTTCCCATACAGGCAAGATCATATGAAGATCCTCCACCCCAGACTAGATCATATGAAGATCCTCCATCCCAGACTAGATCATATGAAGATCCTCCATCCCAGACTAGATCATATGAAGATCCTCCACCCCAGACTAGATCATATGAAGATCCTCCATCCCAGACTAGATCATATGAAGATCCTCCACCCCAAACCTACTTAAGGGGGAGGATCTTCATATGATCCAAACTTATTTTTATATGTTTATATTTTCAGTCCTTAAAAGTACCAAAATTTGCATAAAGTGTAGTTGTATATTGACAAATGAAGTCCAGGCATATAAAATAATCCTTTTGAAATCAAACATGCATTTCTTTTTAATCACTTGCTAGACTTCCAACAGGAAGATTTTGGATGTGTGCTCCCACTCTTACTATTTTTGCAGTAATTATTTGGTAACAGTAGTGCATTTGGAGGATGCTTCTTCATCCCACTCATATGCCTATTTTCTCCCACTACCACCAAGTAGGTCTTACTACAAGGGAAATTGGAGAAACAATTCTCAGCATAGCAAAAGTTAGGTCCAACCTGTTCAATTCTCATACTAACATGTACAGTAAAAGACTTTAAATGCTTCGTTCAGCAGTCTCTTATCACTCAACACATTTTACTGTTAATACTGCATTAGGTGAAAAGGCAACCAATCAATATCCTACATTTTACTGTTAATGCTAAGTTAAGTAGCCTATAGGTGTTACCCGAGTGCAAGTTAAATATTACATACCTTCAGCTGAACTTCGTTGTGTTGGAAGTTCAACACTTGGAACAGCCCATGGGTGGAGTGGTCTGCATTTTTTTGGAGAAACATTTGCCTCTTCTTTCCGTAGTAAATACTCAAGTCTGTAATCAGTGTCCTTAAAAATGGCGCGAGCACATGCGTGCAAAGTTTACGTTTATCTTATCTTTCCGTCTACATGCTCTTATCCACTTTTCACATGTTTCTTTATTTCTACGAAACCTGAAGTACTTAATGCGTTGGTCTGTATGTTTTTGAGCATCACTTGAGCAGCCATAAACAGCACAAATCACCATTGTTCTGCACAAAGTTCGAGGCGACGTACTTGCTCACCAGATGAGTAATGTTTACTGGTGTGACGTCATTGCGGGAAAAACAAATGCTTCGCGGACCATCCTTTTCTCTCTCTTATCCTTGCTGTAAACTGCTAGGTAAATGCATTATTTCTTATTTACACCCGGTTAGGTTAGGTTAGATGAGGTTTGGTTAATGTCATGGGGGTCTGTGGGGCGAAGCCCCCCAGTTAGGAAGCACGGCCAGGGTTGGGGGGTCTGGGGGGCGAAGCCCCCCAATTAGGAAACACGAACTCTCTAAGAAGCTTAAAATTATTTTCTTCCGAAGGATTTTGGTGTTTTTTGTTTGATTTTGATAACAATTCCAGTAGGAAATCACTCGCTTTTGTGTTTTTCCCTCCACCCAAAACCCCGGTTTCCCACAGGTCCCCCAGTATTCTTCGGGGGAGGGGGAAGAACTGCAAAAAAATACGTTTCACGTGATAACAGGCATCCAACCTGAGTGTTTCCTGTTGTTTTTGGTGTGATTTTTGTTGATTTGGACTGGTCCTTTCCACCGGAAGTCGCTAGTGGCTTTCAACAAAAACTAGCGACTTGCGATGGAAACGAAGGTCAAAATCGATCGAATCACACCAAAAACAACAGGAAACACTCAGGTTGGATGAAAAAATTGGATTAGGGCAACGTGTAAATATTGACCAAAATTCCTTGAGCCACCAATAGAGAAGGTATTAAAAACAGTAAGTGATATTGCCAATATAATGATGGTGATATCACATGCTTCTGTCATATGGGCAAATGTGTCAGCACTACAGGTATTTTTATATCTTAAGTTAATATCACTGACCTCTTTTTCCCATCTAGGAAAGGGTTTCGACAGGATTAACGTGGGAGAACTATCAGAAGTATGCCCAGTGAAGTGACTCACCTAGTCATTCACAATTCAGACTTCAAGGAACCTGACTCCATCTCACAGACATAACCATTTGCACATTTTTTTTTCCTGTTTCTTTATGAATTGGTTTCGTAATACCTGTTAGAGGTTAAAAATGGGGTTCCACCCTTGTCATACATCCCTTTGTACACATTTCATCCAACCAGCTTCATCTCTTGTCAGTTCCTCATCCTCATCAACCATTGTACCGTGCACAGCTTTCTCATACACTCATGTACCACATATGTACACTTTCTTCTTGACCTACTATGCCTCCCCACCTTCAGACTCATTCACACATACCGTTTTCATCATCTTATTTTGGTGGTAGATGGTGTAACCATCATCCACTCAGTGTAGTGCTACATTCTGTCTTTACTTTTATCATTCATTTTCTATGACTCTTCCCTTTTCCCTTTTCTCCCATCCATCTTGTCACTTTTTATAATTCATCTTTCCAGCTCTGGTGTCCCTACACTGAGTTACAAGCTTAATGGTTTCCTATAACTCAGGAAACCATTCGCAATGCAGGGTGTTAACTCTAAAACCAAAGAACGGGTTGATGTGCTGAAAGGAAGAATGTGGTATTTAAGGTGGCAAAACAGGTGAGAGAAAACATGGATATTACTGGTGCGCAGTGAGTGAGGAATGATGAAAAGTAGTGAACAATGAGGAAAGATGCTTGGGGAGAGCGTTATATGTGATTACTGAACGAGGAGTCTGACTGGAATAGAGAAGGTTTGGAGTCAGCAGATCCAGAGTTTGGCTCCTGACCTTCGATTGATGCTGCTACTGTGAGTTGGGCAGTTCGCAGGATGCAGCTGGGGAAGACGGCAGGTGTGTCTGGGCTGACTGCTGAAACATTGGAGGCCTCAGGAGATGTAGGAGTGGGTTTAGTTACCGATTTGATCAATTCTGTTATATACCTTATAAATGTTCTAGATGATGGTCTGAAGAGCATGATTGTAAATGTGTACAATTACAGTAGTAGGGAAGGATGTTGCCCTGGCAATAGGAAGTGTTAGAGGCAAAAATCTTTTGGACCAGATAATGCAGGTAATAAAGGAAGTCCGTGATGGTACAGTTACGTCCACACCCCACACTGCCACAGGCTCCAACAGCAGTAGTTCAGAACAGGAAGGACGTTGCCCAGTGAGTTGTTCTTCCTTTGGTCAGCCTTTAGGTGTACAGTACACAAGATCAGCTGAGGCAAATGTAAATGCTGGCTCCTTAAAGTTCACTGTCTTTATTTTCCAAGTAATTCCACTTAATGCTTTCCAACTTCACTTCACTGTTCTCACAAGCACTGAGCTATACAAACTTTACTAATTGCTGTTACACTTAATGCTTGACAACACTTCACTTATTACAAGTACAGAAAATAATCTTCACTAACTGTAATTACACTTAATGCTTGCCAGCAACACTTCACAAACTTCACTAACCACTGCACTAGACCTACGCTCAAACTGAACTGAAAACCGACTGAACTCGTTCTGGTGTCTTATCCATCCTTATATGAGCTTGCATTGAACTAAAAACTTCTACATTTTTCCATATTTCTGGTGTATTCTAGAGAGAGAGCACAGTTACCAACTCAGAGACAACCCAAAACATGCCAGTTTTCGTACATTACATAACACTGTAAAGTATTTACCATTCAAACTTAAATTACATAACAAGAAATCACTTAAATAAAAAAAAAAAAAAAAAAGAGCAGAAAAATTAATGCATAACTTACGAAATAACTACGCTCACAAACAGCAGGCAAACTGGCAACTCTGACTCGTACCGATACCGAACTACCGTACACGAAACGCCGAGAAGCTTCTCGAGCATCCCGCTTCTTAACAGTATGGTAATAAAAAAGGTGAACACTGTCGAGATACAGTATAGGTTTATACCAGGCAAAGGGACGACTGACTCAATATTATCTGTTCGACATTTTCAGGAAAAATACAAATGAAGGAAAAGGGAGCTGTACTTTGCTTTTGTTGATCTGAAGAAGGCCTTTGGCAGAGTTCCTAGGGAGATGGTGAAGTGGACAATGAGAAAGCTTGGGATCGGGAAGTGGCTGGTTTGAGTGGCTTGTTATTGCAGGTTAGAGTGAATGGAGGTTTGAATGATGAGTTTTTCATGAATGTTGGCGTGCTTCAGGGTTCAGTCTCTAGCGTCTAGTTTGTTTGTCATGATGCTTGAAGCTCTCACGTGACTCCAGAAGTGGACTCCGATGGGAGAGGTTTGCTGATGTCTTGATGTTGATCGTGGAGAATGGGAGGGAAGCGGATGAAAGATTTAGGAAGTGGAGTGATAGAATGGGATGCAAGTGTTTGAGAATAAATGCAGTTCAGTCTCTAGCCCCTAGTTTATCATGATGCTTGAAGCTCTCTCACGTGACTTCAGAAGTGGACTCCGATGCAGTGTTGCCAACTATGAAATACAAATCCCGCTAGATGGACCTCAAAAACCCGCTAGACTAGAGCATAAAAAAGCTAGATATGTTGACATGACGAAATATTAATCTTTTATTGCACAAAAATGTTATGTAACCACAGATTACATTTCATTATTACTGTAGCTAGGCAATAAAATATTGATACCAAAAGAAGACTGTATATGTCATCATTTGCTGTGTACTAGTGCTGATATTTTAATTACACTCACCCCTTATTTAAGAAAAAGCTAAACTACAAACACTCACCTCAAAAAAAAAAAAAAAAAAAAAAGCAACTTTGTGAAATCATCATCATCATTATCTTGAGTTTCTGCTGTGCTGGTACTTGGTTGCTTGGCTGTAGTTCACCTTCACTGTAGGTTTGGAGAGTTCCGATCTTGCTTAGAGCATCACCTGGTATTTCGTACTCATGACCAGATTTTCCAAGTCTTCGTAAACCAGCTCGAACTGCTTTGTACTTTTTCCACTGGGAAATAATACTCATCCACTCTATGAAATTTTAACACATTTTAACTTACGTTGTGCCGTACATCTGAGACGATTATGTGTACCGGTTAAGTAGGAGGTGGCTACAGAGAGGAAGGTGAAGGAGGCAGGGTTGGTGGATTTTGGCTGATTATGTGTTGGGTGAGGACACTAATAATTCTGCGTCTGTCACTGAAGATGAAGCCAGGTGTGTGGGGGTAAGTTACAAAATATAGCTGAGTATAATAAGTTCGCGGGTTGGAGATGAAGAGAGAATAGGTTGGGAAGGATCTCAGGTTGGGGACGAAGTGGAAGGAGGTTGAGAAGGAACTGGATTGGGAATGGTGGTTGGGAAGGACAAGGGATTGGGGATGGTGATTGAGATGCAGATATAATGGCGTCGTTTACCAGATCACACATGTCCAAGAACCTCCCTGTAACCTACTGTACGTAACCAGTCATTATAGCGACGTCAGAGAAAATGGTCGACTAAGGAATAAGCAATTTTTACTGGCTAGATACAGGAGTATTTAATTTTCAATTTTACTATTGTACTTTGTGGTTCTGTATTTCTATTATCAATAACACAAATTATAGTTTAATCGCTAGGTAAGTCAGATTGCTTATTTAAAAAAGCTAGAAAAAAAGCTAGCCGCCAGATAGAAAATCTACCCGCCAGATTCCAAGGACCAAAGTAGAGGACGAGTTAGAATTACTGAATTGGAATGAAATGGATCTGGACAGACTGTGGCATGCATATAGGGATTGCTTAGTTAGGAATGCTGAAGCGGTGTGTGGTGTGGCAAGAAACAACAGAAAAGAAAGGTACGGCATGGTGGGATGAGGAGGTAAAGAGAGCGGTGGAGGAAAAGAGAAAGTGGCTAAAGTGGTTACAGGATAGGGGTTCAGTTGAAATAACTGAATATGGTGAGAGCAAGAAGCACGTAAAGAGTGGTGAAAAGGAAAAAGGAGGTAAATGAGGATATAGGAAGAAAAATGAATGCGAACTACTCTGAAAATAGAAAGTTATTCTGGAAAGAAGTGCGGAAATGTAGAATTGAAAGCGGAAAGAATTGGGATGGTGTGAAGGATGTAGGTGGTAGATTATTAACCCATGGAGATGAAGTAAGGACCAGATGGAAAGAATATTTTGAAAGCCTGATGAATGGGGATTGAGAGAGCAGAGCGGCAGTAAACATAATTGGTTTTGGTGGTGTGCAGAGAAGAAATGCAGTGCCAGGAGACGTGACACTCGCACAGGTGAAGAATGCTGTGAAGCGACTGAAAAATGGGAAAGCAGTTGGGGTTGATGAGGTGTATGCAGAGATGCTTAAGTGCAGTAGAGAGAATGGAAAGAAGTGCTTGTTGGAGATATGTAAGAAGGCATGGATGAGTGAAACTGTGCCTGCAGAGTGGAAAAAGGCTGTGATTGTACCCCTGTACAAAAATAAAGGTGAACGATGTGAGTGCAAGAGTTATCGTGGCACAAGCTTACTGAGTGTGGTAGGGAAGGTATATGGAAGAATTATTATAGAGAAAGTAAGAGAGATATCAGAAGTCCTAGTGAGTGATGAACAGGGTGGCTTTAGGAGTGGCAGAGGATGTGTGGACCAAATATTTGCAGTGAGACAGATAGTAGAGAAGGCTTGTGAGAAGGACCATATGGTGTTTATGGCATTCATGGATCTGGAAAAAGCATATGACAAAGTGGACAGAGAAGGATTGTGGAAAGTTTTGCGCATGTATGGCGTAGAGGGTAAGCTGCTAGGTGCCATCAAGAGTTTTTTTGATGGTAGTGAAGCATGTGTCAGGGTTAATGGGCATCTAAGTGCATGGTTCACGATCAGTGTGGGCGTGTGACGAGGTTGCGTGATATCCCCATGGTTGTTCAATGTACAGTATATATGGATGGGGTGATGAGAGAAGTGAAAACACGAGTAATGGAGAGAGGGATGGCATTGGTAATGAATGGTGATGGATGGAATATCTCAAATTTGTTGTATGCTGATGATGCAGTACTGCTTGCAAGTACCGGACAAGAACTTGGTAGGCTAGTGCAGAGTTTTGCTGATGTCTGTAAGCGTCGTTTGTTGAGAGTAAATGTAGAAAAGAGTAAAGTGATGGTTATTGAGAGAGAAGGTGACTCTCAGTGCAATGTAACAGTGAATGGAGAGAGACTGGAATTGGTGAGAGAGTTCAAATACGTGGGTACAGTGATAGAAAAGAGAGGAAAATGTGAAAAAGAAGTTGAAAGTAGAGTGACACAAGGAAGAAAAGTAGCTGGTGCAATGAAGGCCTTGAAAAAAAACAGAGGCTTGAGTGTTGCAGCTGGATGAGGCTTACATGAAGGAGTGTTAGTGCCAACTTTAACATATGAATGTGAGACTATGGTGTGGCATGAAAATGAAAAGTCA
Source organism: Coenobita brevimanus (assembly GCF_032717465.1). Lineage (NCBI taxonomy): Eukaryota > Metazoa > Arthropoda > Malacostraca > Decapoda > Coenobitidae > Coenobita > Coenobita brevimanus. The sequence continues at coordinate 13,045,784 of NC_137063.1, forward strand.
AGAGTAAAAGCAGTGGAGATGGGACTGCTGAGGAATGTGTGTGGAGTACAGAGGGTGGATGGGATACGAAATAATGTGATTCGTGAAAGATGCGGAGTGAGGAAGTCGGTGGACGCCAGAATTGAAGAGGGTGTACTGAGATGGTATGGTCATGTGGAGAGAATGTACAACAATAGAGTGGTGAAGAAGGTATATCTGAGCGAATTTGAAGGAGGGAGGAGGCGAGTAGGCCAAGGAGAAGATGGAGAGATATGGTGGATGAGTGTGTGAGGAAGAGAGGTTTGGAAGTCGGTGAGGCTAGGGAACTGACAGGAGATTGAGCTGGCTGGATGAATTTTGTGAGGAGAAGTGCATGATCAGGGATTTTTGGCACCCCTTTTTAAAGTGGCCGCGTCTAGATTGACTCTGTCCGATACGATTATGTGAAGCTACAGAACGTGGTGAATGTTTTTGGCGTATACGATAGAGCCAGGATTCCGGGGGCTTGAATGATGAGTGAATGGAAGCGTGGCCAATTGGGTTGGGCAATTTTGGGCTGTCTGGATATTGCTACTCCTCACCCTGCCCTTGGGTGGGAAAGGAGGTCCGGATGATGATGATGATGACAGATTACAAGGAAAAGAGCTAGATCTAGCGGGAAAAAAGCTAAATTGGCAACACTGCTCTGATGGGAGAGGTTTGCTGATGTCTTGATGATGACTGTGGAGAATGGGAGGGAAGCGGAAGAAGGATGTAGGAAATGGAATGGGATGCAATTGTTTGAGAGTAAATACGGAAGAAAAAAAAGTCATGATATCTATGGCTTGAGGTGGTAGCCTAGTTGTCAAAACAAAAAGGAGTGTGGCCATGTGCAACTTGCAACAAGGGTGTGGGAAGTAACACGATCTTGTGCAGTGTTTGTGATAAGCTGATCCATGAGAGATGTAGTAGTATTACAGGTAGGATATGAAACAATGCTGATTTCATGTGTGTGGTGTTCTCACCTAATTGAATCTTTATAGGAATGAGTCAAGCTCATACTGTCTCGTGTTTCGAACCGTTTTTATCATACATATTGTTGAGAAGCGCGATTTGCTAGTTAGGTAGTACTGGAAGGTTCACAGTAATTCTCGTGGTAAATCTAAATCATATTCCTCCACAATTTTTTTTTTTTCATATTTCTAAAGATCTTCTCTAATTCCTTTTGTGTTATTAACCCGTGAATTACAAGCCACAGCTCAGGCTGGGTAATGTCGCGTTGTGAGCCACAGCTCAGGCTGTGCTGGCTGTGGATCTCTGTTAACTACTCGACCCCTACGCAATCTTATGCATGGCGCTAAGCAAAGACGGAGAGAGAGGGAGATTTTTTTCTTTTCACCAGATGATGCACTGGATGTTTATCTTCAAGTTTATAATAAGCAAAAACAATTTGTTTTTTTTCATTTTTTTCACTACTCCCCTACGTAAACTTAAGCATGACCCTACGTAAAGACGGAGAGAGATTATTATTATTATTTTTTTTCACCAGATGATGCCCTGGATGTTTATCTTCAAGTTTGTAATAAACAAAAACTAAAACAAAAAAAATCCTCCATTTTTTGTGCACCACAGGGTGGGATGAAAGAAAAAAGGTAATTACGCAATCCATGGGTTAAACTCACTGGTGAGCCTGAATCCAAAAATAATGAAATCTCTTCATCATCACAGGAAGCGGAAACCAAAATACACTCATTTCCATGCATGCTTCCTATCTGAACTTTAGGTTTGGTTTTCTTTATTTATGATCGTTTTTTGTAGTGTTATGACCTTCCCCCAACTTAAAAAACAGATAATAATCTCTCTACTCTCATGCAGTTTGATGTCCAATGTCCTGTGGCCTTATGCCTTCTGCAATAAGACTCATCGTTTTTCTTTTTCCTTATGCTCTTTGGTTTTACTGTAACACTCTGATTTTGTATGGCCTGGGTTAGGACAGTAATAACAGAGTATAGAAGGGTGGGTGGTGAACTGAATGAAAGGAAGGCAATGATTATGTGTGTGTGGATGAAAGGATGCGAAGATGTGTAATGGATGCAAGAGCTTATAGAAGTTGGAGGAGTGGACTTTCTGACCACTGCTTGGTGGTGGCCAGAATCATGATCCAAATAAGATGAAGAAATAGAAGGACGGGAGGAAGGAGTAGTTGCAAAGAGTGGAAAGGTTACAAGAGGATGAGAAAAATGCAGAATATAAGAGAGAAGTGGAGGAACGATTGGGTAGATATGAATTAGAGCAGATGGGGGACGTGGAAAGTGTGTGCAAGATATTCACAGAAGAAGTATGTGCAGCATGTGATGTGGTGTGTGGGTTGACGAGAAGACGGAAGGGGCTGCAAAGAACAGCATGGTGGAATGAAGAGGTGAGACAGGCTGTGGCACAAAAGAAGAAAACATACAATGACTGGATGATAAATAGGGGTGTGGAAGAAGTTGAGAGGCGGAGGAGAGAGTTATATGTAGAAAGGAAGAGAGAGGTGAAAAGATTAGTAGGAGAGAGTGGGTGAGGATTTTGGAAGGAATTTGAGTGTAAAGTGGAGGGACTGTAAGAAAATGTTCTGGAAAGACGTGAAGAGAGTAAGACAGGGTGGCAGTGAAGTTAGTAGGGGAGTGAAAAATAAAAATGGTTGATTACTAGTGGAGAAGGGAGAGAAAGTGAGCAGATAGAGAGAACACTTTAAGGAACACAGAGAATGGAAGTAATGCGAGTATAAGTGGCTGGGGAATGGCTGGGAGAAGGAGGGAGGTGAGAAGACAGGAAAAAATCAGTAGGATAGAAGTTGAGGAAGCAATGAAGAAAGTCATTTGGGGAAAGCCCCAGGAATTGGTGGAGTGTGTGGTGAAATGTTGAAGCATGGGGGAGAGATAGTAGTAGAATGGATGAGGAAGATGTGCAGATTGGCCTGGGAGGAAAGTAGAGTCCCGGAGGACTGGAAGTCAGGTATAAGTATTCCCTTGTACAAACGAAAAGGGGAAAAAGAAGTGTGTGGTAATCAAAGGGCATTTATCTTCTTAGTGTAATAGGAAAAGTGTATGTTAGGATACTTACTGACAGAGTCAGGGAAATAACAGAGGAATTAGTTGGAGAGGAACAGGGAGGCTTTAGGAAGGGAAGAGGTTGTGTAGATCAGATATTCATTCTTAGATCTTTAGTGGAAAAGTTTCTAGAGAAGGGAAAGAAGTTGTATGCAGACTTCATGGATTTGGAGAAAGCATATGACAGGGTGGATAGACAAGGATTGTGGAAAGTATTAAGAATAGATGGAGTAGACTGTAGCACCAGTCGAACAGGGTAGCACTCCCATGGTGGATGGAAAGCTGATGACAAGGAGAGCTGGAGCTCCCGTTTCATCAGCCCTCGGGACTAGGTCCCGACCATCCCCCTTTGCTGAACTTTTTCAATGTCTCAGTAACACAGAGAGTAGGCCAGCATGTTCCCCAATACAAGTTTCTCTAACTATCAACACCAAACTACATGCACAGTACACACTTCACTTCCTTTCTCAAAATAAAAAACATGGCAGCATTACATGTGGACTCGGAGTCCCCAGAGGGGGGGGCCATAAATGCCCCCACCTTCCGCCCCTCTCCCGGTGACGACTCGAGCTGCCTGGAACCACTGTCTGACTCTCTTCTTCTTCATTTCTGCAACATTCGCAGCCTTTCCTCTAACTTTCACTCTGTTGAGCACCACCTCTCATTCTCTAAACCTCACCTTCTTTTTCTAACTGAGACTCAGTTGTCTGAGGCAACTGACAGCAAACCCTTTTCTGTATCCTCCTACTTTCTCTATACTCATTTCAAAGCCAAAGGTGGATGTTGCATATATATATATATGCAACGACCTATCTTGTTCTCGTGTTCCTGAATTCGATTCTTCTGAATTCTCTACACTCTGGCTTCGGCTTTCTTGTAATTCTCTGACTAAATATATCTGCGCTGTTTACTTATCTCCTAATTCTACTGACTATCAGAAATTCTTTGACTATCTTACTTCTACAATGGAACACGTTCTATCCATTTCTCCTTTCTCTGAAATCTCCATTTTAGGAGATTTCAATGTTCACCACCACCTTTGGCTCTCCTTTCCTTTCACTGATCCACCTGGTGAACTAGCCTACACCTTTTCTATCCTTAATGACCTAGGGCAGCTTGTACAGCACCCTACCCGTATCCCTGACCACCTTGGAGAGAGCTCCAACATACTTGACCCCTTCCTTACTACTAATCCTTCTTCTTACACTGTTAATCTTTTCTCTCCGTTGGGCTCCTCCGATCACAACCTTATCACCTTAACCTGTCCTATGGCTCCAGTACAGCCTGTGAACCCTCCAAAGAAACATCGTCTGTGGCACTTTGGAGCTGCGGATTGGGAGGCCCTCAGGCAATACTTCTTTGATTTTCCCTGGAATGATTATTGCTTCCATGGCCGGGAGCCATCTGAGTGTGCCTTGCACATTACGGAGGCTATTCTCTCGAGCATGGAAGCATACATTCCTTTTTCTTATCCTCTGACTAATGCAAGAAAGCCTTGGTTTAATCACGCTTGTTCTAGTGCTGTCCGCAACAAGGAGAGGGCCTATAAAAGGTACCAGAGCCAACCCACCCCGGAATCACATCTTTTATACGTTTTTGTCCGGAATCGTGCTAAATCTGTTCTTCGCTTGGACATTGTTGGAAGGACACAAGTCAAGAGTGAGAGCAGTGGAAATGATTTATTTAAGAGGAGCCTGTGGAGTCACATGGAGAGATAGGCTGACGAATGAGGATATAAAGGAACGTTGTGGTGTTGATGTGGATGTGATGGGAAGCGTTAGGAGGAACATACTGAGGTGGTTTGGCCATGTGGAGAGATGGAGGGTGAGAGACTTACGAAGAGAGTGTATTTGAGTGAGATGGAGGAGGGTAGAGGGAAGGGGAGGCCGAGTTTGAGATGGAGGGATGGAGTGGAGAGGTATATGAGAGAGAGGGGGTGTGAGTTGGGAGCAGGGCAGTGAAATGGCGGGGGACAGGGCGACGTGGAGGCTACTTGTTTGTGGCCACCCCGTGCGCGATTGAGGCGTCTGGCAATAGATAGATAGATAGAGTTCGATAGGTCTATCTCTCGAATGTGACCTACGAGTTGTTTTACCATATTTTGGTTTTTCTGTGGCATGGTTTCTGCCTGGACTAGGTGCAAATTTTTGAGGCTGCTTGTAGCCTGGTGTTTGCGAATGGTACCTAGATGTCTGATGTTGTTTTGTTTGTCCTTTGGCCGAGATCCTTGTTCTGTACTTGTGCTAGATATTTTAAAGCTGCCACTGTGTCTGTAATAATTCTTATCCCTGTTTTATTGGACTGTTGTGTTTCACCTAATCCAGCTTTGTTGCAATTCAATTCCACGTCATCAAAAAAGTCAAGTAAGCATATTCCTGGATTATATGGGATTGTGATGGCGACCATCATCCACTCACTTGATGTAGTGTTACCTACTTCTTCCTTAGCCTTTATCATTCTTTTTCTATGCCTGCCCTCCTCTCTTCCTATTTCTCCCATCTTTCCTGTCACTTCTTATTGCTTTTCTTTCCTTTACAGGTGGCATTACATTGAGTGACAAGCCAAATGGTTTCCTTTAAGCCAAGAAACCATTTACAAAGCTGGGTGGTAACCATATAACCAAACCATACGTGCTCCCTACGTGTCAACAAATGGGTTGGTGGAGCGTCAAATGGCCACCCCTTACAGGATTATGGCGTCTGGCAATAGATAGACAGATAGATAGTCTTTGCAATCTTTAAAGTCCTCTCATGCAGTATGCATAACCCAGCAATATAACCAATAATATCAACTACATGCATTGGTGATATTCCTCCATTAACTGTGATCCAATCTGAGTTTTCTATGCTGCCTAATAAAGTTCTCTTAACCATGGACACATCATCTATGATTTCACTTAAATCATGAGAAGTGTGTGTGTGTGTGTGTGTGTGTGTGTGTGTGTTTGATGAGATCTACGATTTTATGTAATTCTGGAGCTATATCTGTGAAATAATTCCTACCTCCAGAGAATTTCTTAAGGAATTCTGTTTTCCATTCACTATATTTCCATTCTCATAAGAGTTAATGAGATTTGAGCAAGTTTCCAGCTGGACATATCTTTCTTGATTAATTCTAGATGCTATTATCTCTTTCTCATCCGTTATACTTCTTTTAATATAGCTAATGACACTCATTAATGACTGTGTGGACATCAGATCTCTCTCTCTCTCAGTGGGCCTGGCAGAAAATTTAAGAAAATTTTTGTTTTTGTGATACACACATATTGGAAGCTGATTTCTGTGTGGATTGTGTGGATTCTGTGAGGAATGCAAACTGCTGTCACCTGTTGCACTAACCATTGTGTTTGTTCGGTTATCCAGGTTCACTTGAATTGATGTGCTATTGTAATAAGGGACTGTATCATATGTGTTTCCAGATCTATGTACTCTGTTGTTTAAACTAGATGTCTGGGTTTACTAAATTTTCATAAGTATGTAAGATTTGTCTATAATCCTTGCTATGTAGATCTGAAAAACCTGGTCTTAATACATCATCATCCTCGATTACTCCTACAGGTGATGTGTTTGTTTCTTGATCACGTGTTTGTGGAGAGTTGTGTGTGTTATTTCTATCTTCTCATTCTGCTAAATGTGAGTCTATATTTGTTTGTTGGGGATTTTCTAGACATACTTATTCCCTCTAACTGTGTATCGTCACTGGGTATCGCTAATGCTGGTGCTTTCTTGAACATACCATAATAATACTAATCACTAGATCTCATTAACCCACCCCATCCCAGCAGAGTTTTAAGCAATGACCTCCCCCAAGCCCGGCAGGTTTTCTTTTTTTTTTTTTTTGGCTAAAACCTCCGCTTTTTATGAGAAACATCGAAAATTATAGAGAAATCGCTCACCTGAGCTTAAAAATGCCAGTAAAGGTGACAATACCCTCACCTGGCTGTTTTGTATGGGGTCTGGCTCCAGAGAAAATGTTTTCTATGGAAGGGGTAACTATTCCAAACCACTCATAATAGGTATTTATTTATTTATTTATTTGGTACGAATTTATATGTAGTACGAGAGTATATTGGTTTTTACACAGTAAATATACCGGTAGGTGATTTAAGCATTGTTTCACTCACCAAACACATCAACATACCACACCTTTTTTGCTGACATTACCTAATCATCATTTCTGATCATTTCTTCCTCAAACACTACGTAAACTTTGTCCTCCACATTGTCATCAACTGGGGCATAACTCTGGCCTTGAATTTAGTACCGTGGTGCGACATGTCTTTACTTCCCAGGTCACTGGTAACAGGTGAGTTGCCAAGACAATGGCGTGCAGGGGGGGAGGTCACCGGGGGGGGAAAGGCATTGTCCCTGCCTGGCCTTGGGTAGAGGAAGGTGTCCTGTGTGTATGTACCAAAAATCATGCGCGAAATGTGAAAAATGTGCAAATGACAGACCTTGCAATTGCAGTGCATTTATAAACGTTAACGGGAGTCACAGTGACAAAACGTTTGGGGGCAGGTTAATAAGCACATATTGTAGGATGGCAGGCTGGTGTTGTCAGGCACTTGGAATGATTGACGTGTTATGCTGCAGTCATCATGGCTCATCAACACACATGGTAGTGAAAGAGTGGTGATGGTGATAGAGGTGTTGATGATGACAGAGGGTGGTGCTGGTGACAGTGGTGGTGGGAAGTGAAGGTTAGCTGAGCCATCATTCCCATAGGCACAACACTTGGTCAGCGCCTCCTTCCTCACTGCTTGCTTGTTGTTGTTTGTAGTTTCTCACTTGGTGTGTAGTTTTGTTCCACTGTATTTGCTTGTAGTCTGTGGAATTGTAGAGTTTTGATTGTGGAGTTTCAAACCGCAGAGTTGTGTCAAAGATAAGTAGTTTGATTGTTGATTTTTGCTTGTAGAGCAGTTGTAGACTGTTTTGGTTGTGAAGTTGATTCATAATTTGTTCGCTGACTGTTGATAGAGACATTAATCAGCTTCATTTATCGCTTGCATGTAAAGTCTTGAGGCTTGATTGATTGTTGTCAGTTCGTTTTTGCCACTTGCCACCAATGTCAAAGGCCACCAGATGTCAGGATTATGTGACCTTTATTTTGTTATTGAGAGAGAAGATATATTATCTTGTCTGGTTGATTGAAGAGACCCAGGTAGAGAAAGAATAAATGTTTCTGTTGTCTAGGTAGGCCGTTTCTGTCCCGTTATCCTCTTCATATTATAAGTGAGGTAAGGTGATGAATAGGTAGATTGGGGTCAACGGAGGTTAATTGTGAGACGCTTGACTGAAAAGTTAAATGGTTTGATTTGACCCGTGTTTGGTTAGTAGCAGTTTGTACTTGCTAATGTCTTCCCACTCTTTCTCTAGCTCCTGCTCTCCTTGACTCTCTCCTCTTCCCTGGCAGTTTCTGGTGTCGATCTCTCTGGTTCTTTAACTGTCCTACCTGTGATTTTGGACTTATATCCCCTTCTGACTTCCGGCGAAGGTGCGTGGGCATGTGTGCACATATGTATATAGTTGTCTGTGTCAGTCATGTTTCCGGCACCTGATCAGAGGTGTTTGGCATTCTTGATTAGTCTAGGCTAGGGGATGTGTAGTTGTCTCTTCCTGGAGAACTCAGACATAACTACCTGTTTTAATATAGCTATACGGTTACATAGTTACACATAACATACAGTATTGTCTCATAACATATTAATGCCAACACCTGCACCTGCCATTGGGTCCCAATGATATCCAGACCCAAGGCCATCAATGGGTTTCAACCCCTCACCCAGCCCAGGGTCTTTGACCAATTTTGATGGAAACCAATAGGCTTCTATGGTTTATGGATATCTAACTTCCAATTTTTTTTTTTCAAAACGACTGGTGCAAAATTATGGCCTTTATGAAGCAGACAATCAAATAAACAGACTGACAGATGAAAGTGCTATAGGTAGAGCACGTGCTGGATGGATCCAACTGTGTCTTCTTATTTTTCACTAGCATTAATGTGTTCATGTGTCTGCTTACATTTCACCAGAGTGTAGGCAGTCATTTGGCGAAATATTTAGCACTACATTGCGAAGCACAGGATGAGTTTTGGATGCTAAAAATTGCATTGCCAGGTGCACCAGATGTTTTTCTTCAATTTGGTATTAAAAAAAAAAAAAAAAAGATTTTCAACATTTGAAAAGAACAGTGCCTAGGCTGGCCACTGGGTCCCAACGATTTCTAGACTCATGGCCAGTGAGGGGTTTCAACCCCCCACCCAGCCCAGGTCCTTTGACTGATTTTGATGAAAAACATTAGGCTTCCAGGGTTTATGAATATCTGCCTTCTGGCTTTTTTTTTTTTTTTTTTTTTTTTTTTTTCAGAATGATTGGCAAAAAACTGTGACATGTGGAATGCAGCAAACAAAGAGACAAACAGACAAACTGATGAACATGTTTGCCGATCGAAAGATTCTGGCAAGCAACAAATATACAAAACTGAACAACATGCTTTGCTGAACCGAAAGATTATGGCAAGCAACGAACATATGAAACTGACCAACATGCCTGCCAAATGAAAAGGTTCCGGCAAGCAACGAAACTGCCATAGGCAGAATGCTTACCAGATGGGTCCGACTGTGTCTACTTAGTTTTCACCAGCATGTAGGGTGTCATGTCTGCCTAGTTTTCACCTGTTTGCAGGTAGTCATTTGGCAAAAATGTTTGCACTTCATAGCGAAACACAGGATATGTTTAGTAAGCTAAAAATTGCATTACCAGGTTCACGAGATTTTCCTCTTCAATTTGGTAAGAAAATAAAATCGATTTTTGAAAACTGAAAAAATGGTGCCTGGGACGGCCACTGGGTCCCGATGATTTTCGGATCCATGGGCATTGAAGGGCTGCAACTCCCCATCCAGCCCGAGGCCTTTGAATGCTTTTGATGAAAAACACTAGGCTTCCAGGGTTGATGGATATCTACCTTTTGGATTTTTTCAGAATGATTGGTGCAAAATTGTGACCTGCACAGTGCAGACAAAGATCCACCCATCCATCCATTGCCAGACGCCACAATCCCGTAAGGGGTGGCCACTTGACTTTGAGTTAGCTGTTTAACAGGGAGGGGACCTAACTCTCCACCAACCCACTTGTTGACATGTAGGGATCACGTATGGTTTGATTATATGGTTACCACCCAGCATTGTAAATGGTTTCCTGGCTTCCAGGAAACCATTTGGCTTGTCACTCAATGGAAAGCCACCTGTAAAGAAAAGCAATAAGAAGTGACAGGAAAGATGGGAGAAAGGAAGAAAGGAGGGTAGGCACAGAAAAAGAATGATAAAGGCTAAGGAAGAAGTAGGCAGCACTACATCAAGTGAGTGGATAATGGTCGCCACTACCTACCACAATACCAACAGAAAAACAAACATGTGGAACTCACCGACATGCTTTGCCAAATCGAAAGAGTCTGGCAAGCAACTAACAAGTAGAACTGACCAATATGCTTGCTGAATCAAAAGATTCTGGCAAGTAGTAAAACTGCCACAGACAAGGCGCTTGCTGGATAGGTCTGATTGTGTCTGCTTATTTTCACTGGGATGTAGACTGTAGGCACTTATGTGTCTGCTTAGTTTTCACTGGAATGTAGGCAGTCATTTGGCGAAATTTTTCACATTTCATTATGATGCACAGGATGAGTTCAGGAAGCCAAAAAAAAAAAAAAAAAAAAAAAAAAAAAAATGCACTGCCAGGTGCTCAAGACGTTTCTGTTGAATTTGGTAGGAAATGAAATATTGTCAAAACTTGAAAAACATGGTGCCTGGGCAGGCCACTAGGTCCCGACGATTTCTGGACCCACGGTAATTGAGGGGTTTCAACTCCCCACCCAGCAAAGGGCCTTTGGCCAATTTTGATGAAAAAGAATAGGCTTCCAGGATTTATGGATATCTACCTTCTGATTTTTTCCTTTATAACGATTGGTGCAAAACTGTAACCTGTAGAGTGCAGATTAAAAAAAAACAAGAAAAAAAAACATGAAACTGCCATCAACAAACCGCTTGCCGGATGGATCCAATTGTGTTTGCTTAGTTTTCAGCTTCATGTAGGCAGTCGTGTCTGCTTAATTTTCACTGGCATGTAGGCAGTCGTGTCTGCTTATTTTTCATTGGCATGTAGGCAGTCGTGTCTGCTTAATTTTCACTGGCATGTTGGCAGTCATTTGGCAAAATTTTTCACACTTATCTGCGAAGCACAGGATGGGTTTAGGAGGATAAAAATTGCACTGCCATGTGCGCCAGACATTTCAGTTTGGATAGAAAAAAAAAATCGATTATTGAAATTTGAAAAAATGGTACCTGGGCCGGCCACTGGGTCCCGACGATTTCTGGACCCATGGCCATTGAGGGGTTTCAACCCCCAACCCATCCCAAGGCCTTTGATTTTGATGAAAAAGAATAGGTTCCAGGATTTAAGGATACCAGTATCTATTCTGAATGTTTTTCAGAACAATATGCACAAAATTTCGACCTGTAGAGTGCAGACAAATGGACAGACAGACAGACAGAATGACAAACATACGGAAATGACCAACATATTTGCTGAATCAAAAGATTCTAACAAGCAACGAAACTGCCATAGGCAGAGCACTTCCCGGATGGATTTAATTGTGTCTACTTAGTTCTCACCAGCCTGTAGGCAGTAATGTGTCTGCTTAATTTTCACCGGCGTGTAGGCAGTCATTTGGTGAATATTTTCGTGCCTCATTGCAAAGCACAGGATGGGTTAAGGATGCTAGTTGCATTGCCAGGTATGCCTGACATTTCTAATTTGTAAAAAAAGAAATTAATTTTCGAAATCTGAAAAAAATGGCGCCTGGGCCGGAAACTGGATCCAGACGATTTCTGGACCCACAGCCACTGAGAGGTTTCAACCCCCCATCCCACCCAGGCCCTTTGCCTGATTTTCATGAAAAACAACAGGCTTCCAGGGTTTATGGATACCTACCTTCCGATTTTTTTTTTTTTTTTTCAGAACGACTGGCGCAAAATTGTGACCTGAAGAGTGCAGACAAACAAACAAGTAGACAGACAGACAGACATACGGAACTGACCAACATGCTTGCCAAACTGAATGATTTAGGCAAGCAACAAACTTACAGAACTGACCAACATGATTGCCGAATCAAAAGATTCCAGCAAGCAACAAGGAGGGGTGAATACCTTCTCCAACTCTGTTGACGAAGGTGGTAAATATGTTATGAAGGGAGATTTGCCAGTTAGGTAGTCTCGTACCTTCGAGAGTCAGACGTTTCTGGTACCGTAAGTTCCTGTACGAGTCATCAGAGTTGCCAGTTTGCCTGTTGTTTGTGAGCGTAGTTATTTCGTAAGTTAAACATTCATTAATTTTTATGCTCTTTGTAATGTTTTATTTAAGGGATTGCTTGTTAATATTATGTAATTTAAGTTCGTATGGTAAATGATTTAGAGTGTTATGTAAAGTGAGACAACTCTAGCATGTTTTGATGTCTCCTAGTTGGTAACTGTTGTTACTAGGGGTTGATGCAAGACCAGCACGTCCGAGAATGTTTGAGAAGTCTTACTAGAAAAATACAAGCTTGTATAAGATGTGGTAGAGATTATTACAAGTTTAGTCGGGTTTCAGGTCAGTTTGAGTGAAGATCAGTCGGTTTTGGTGTAGTGTCAGTGCAGTGCTGTTAGTGAAGTTTGGGAAGAGTTGCTTTGCAAGCATTAAGTGTAATTATTGTCAGTGAAGACTGTATATTTTTGGTACTTGTGAAAACAGTGGCAAACAGTGACGGGTAATTGAAGTTTGTATATCAATGGAACTTGAGAAGACGGTGAAGTGTATTAAGTGTAATTACTGTCAGTGAAGATTATTATCAGTACCTGTGTAATAAGTGAAGTGTTAGCAAGCATTAAGTGTACTAACTGTGAAGTGATGTTAAACATTAAGTGTAACTGCAATCGGTAAAGTATGTATAGCTCCAGTGCTTGTGTGAACAGTGAAGTTGGAAAAAATAAGAGGAATTATCTGGAAAATAAAGACAGTGACCTTTAAGAAGCCAGTGTTTATTTTCGCCTCAGCCGATCTTTTGTACTGCACACCTAAAGGATGACCATAAGAACAACTCACTGGGCAACGTCCTTCCTGTACTGTACTACTGCTGTTGGAGCCTGTGGCAGTGTGGTGTGGGGACGGAACAAGTATAACTTTCTCGAATGTAAGAGGTATAGTGTGGTATGCAAAATGCATCACTTAAGACATCTGAATAATGGAACATAAACCCTGAATTCTAGGTGGCACAGATGATTTTGTAGTTCCTCTTCCCAATAGACATTTATTGATATATTTTGCACTACCAAGGGTGCCTGGCATTGCCTGGGAATAACCCAGTGATCGTGCATACGAATGAGACCCTGGCTGACCACTCCCCCTGTGGGAGAAGACTCCCCTTATACCCCATTTTACACACTGAACCTGTATTCTTCCTTGGGCCCACTTCCCCATGCCATGGACATATTTTATCACAACCCACCCACCCCTCCCGCCCTGTCCACCTTACCAATCTGTCCACCCACCATGTAGTGAATAATGATATGGTTGTAGAAGTAAAAAACTTACGGTAATTGGCTACCACGTTGACGAATAGTTTTTATTAGCTTTAACCTTGGCCATCAGGGACGCCACTTCAGCAACAGTAGTCTAATGTACACATATGAATTCGTCAAAAAAGTTGCACCAGTTAGAGTTGTTTAAAGAGTTCATTATATGCATCACCCTCATGACAGAGAGACAACGACAAACCGATTAACAAACATTCTCTTTTACATATGTTTGGGTACGAGACTAATATTTCATTACATGTTATTTTTGACCAGTTATCATGCATAAATGATACATAACACCAGTGTGCCATATACAGAAAACTGGTAAAGAAAATGCGTTGGGAAGTCATATACAGAAATAAACTGGTTAAGAAAATGTGTTGGGAAGTCTCCCACGTGAGCCAGAACACAACGAAGACTTCAGTAAAGCCATCGCATACCCTAATGAAAGTGCTTAAGTCCTTAATAAGACTTAAACATAGTCTGAGTTAGATGTGAAGGAGACCTGAGTAAGATCTGAAGAAAATCAATAATACCTAAATAAGACCCTGGACGTGACTATGGCCGTATGATCTTAAAAGAATCTGAAAAAGCCCTTTGGACATCTTAATACAACCTGAATAAGACCCTTGGACACCCTAATATGAAAAGATTAAGACCTAAATAAAGCCTCTCAGCAATGCTTATATAACATTAAAAGAAATAAATGCCTCTTGATCATCCCCATAAAATCTGAGACCTGAATAACATTAGTACGACCTCAATAAAAGCCTCCAATACTCTCATATAATCCGAATAACCCCTGGATAAAATGTGATTAATCCTGGTAATATCGTAAATGGCTGTGTCAGGAGCTCGTATTGAAGAACTTGGTATTCAGCGTCTTGGTTCCATAGCAAATCCTGGGAAAGACACATCAAAGGCCACAAGCTGGAAGTCCAATACATTCCAACGTACATGTCTCTTGAATACGGAAGGCAAGGAAAGAGAAAGTTGAAGGAGGGGAGAGAGAGAGAGAGAGAGAGAGAGAGAGAGAGAGAGAGAGAGAGAGAGAGAGAGAGAGAGAGGAGGGAAGAAAGGAGGGTGAAGAGGAAGAGAAGGGAGGATGGTAGAGGGAAGAGTGAGAGAGGAAAGGAGGGAGCAATGGACGGATAAACAAATAGAGGGAGGGAGGGCAGGAGGAGGATGTAGGAAACTACGGAAGCAGGAAAGGAGAGAAAACGAAGGGAGAGAGCGGCCTGAAAGTTTGGCCTTTGACGTCGCTGATGATTAGCGAATGTGAAGGCTGCAGAGAAACTTGGTTGGGGATATAAGGTGATCTTCTACGTCTTCTCCTACCGTTTCTGCTCCAGTCGTGAGAGGGTGAGCGGCATTCACAGGGAGGGAGGAGGAAGAAATAGGCGAGAAGAATATAGAAGTGGGAGGAGAGAAGTGGGAGAAGGAAAATAAGAGAGATTCTGGACGACTCGAAGTTGCAGGGAAAGTAGGTTGTATGTGTATGAGGTTATTTACCATTCCTCCTCTTCCCCTCTCTCCTCCTCTCCTCCGAGGTGAGTAGGAAACACAGAAGGAAAGAAGGTAGAAATCTGCGCGCAGAAAATAGGAGGGAGATGGGAGGAGAGGAGAGAAGAGAAAAACAGGTTATATACTGTACAGATGGAGTCTTGAGAACTGCAGGGAAGTTGGTTGCATGTTTTCCTTCTCCCGTCTCCCCTCCCGTCCTGAAAGATAACAAGGAGACAAGGGAAAAATATTAATAGGAAACAGGCAGTCCCATATTACCCCGTTCTAGGTGCAGGGGCCCAGGGCTTGGCTAGGAGACTGAAGTCCAATACAATTGGGGTCAGATGACCAGTCTACTTCCCCTAATGGTGTAATATTTAAAAACCTCAGTCGCCTCCTGTTACATTTTGGGAATAGAACCTATCCAAGGCAGTCTCTCCGACTTGGGTGTTCTAGCCCCTAAATCTCCAGAGGTTAAAAAAAAAAAAAAATAAAAAAAGGCCATGACGGAAACAGGAGATGGACAGAGTCGGAGAGGGTAGGAAATACCCTGTAAGTGAGAAGCTGTGAGACGGGAAGGTAAGGAGGATAAAGTGTGAACGTAATTCGAGAGACTACTGAGTAGAGACGAGAGAGAACGGGAAGTCACAGTGGTTTTGAAGAGGCCAGGGCCAGGAATAAAGAAAAAAAGTTGGAAGAACTTAGTATGAGGTGATGGGAGAAGGAAGGTGGAAGCGTAACAAGAGGAGAGAAATGGGAAAGAACGAGAAGAGATTACTGGCAGGGTTGAGTGGAGTGAGTCAGAGGCTTAAGAGAGTTTTTGGTGAGACACGTTTGAGGAATACGGAGAAAGAGATGGGCCTAAATCAATGAATATTTTTGATAGCCGCAACCACCCTGCGATATTTTAAGAGGAAATAATTGATTATTTACGGGGAAGGGGGGAAGGGCGAACCCCGGAGTTTCCACACACTACAAACTTTGGTCCGGGTACATGTCTAATACTTACAATATCTCGAGTGCCAACGCAAAAACTATGGCACTGTCCTCTCTTGGGGGAGTCCCCCATGGGGAGTGGCCATCGGAGTCCCAATCATCCTAAAGCGTGGCCACAGTGAACGTCTACCAGGATGTAAAATTTCATGTTTCTAGGTTAAATACCACGACAGTGTATAAAGGCTTTGGCCAGGACCCAGGGGGCCGCCCCACAAGGTAAGTGGAGGCCACTGGGGTCTCATGCCGCCTAAAACGTGGCCACACTAAACAATTACCATTGTGCAATATCTCATGTTTTTAGGTAAAAAAAAAAAAAAGGAAAGAAAGAAAAAAAGAAAAGCAACTAAACATGACATTGTTTGCAACTAGGGAGGCTTTCCCTTTCCGTTCATTGTGGGTGGTCACTGGGGGTCCCACTCCTAATAAATGTGGCCGGGATAAACATCTACCAATATGCAAACTTTCGTGTCTCTAGGTTAAAAAGTTTAGACGTGCATAATGGATTTGCTGGAACCATCTAGGGCTGACTCCCCTGTGAGGATCAACTCTCAGTGTCCCATCCATTCTGAAACGTGGCCAGGATGAACATCCATCAGTATGCAAAATTCATGCCCTTCAGTTAAAAACTTGGCCGTGCATAACAATTTTGGCTGACATCACCGGGGTCTGTCCCCCCACCCCCCTTATTAGGAGCAGCTCTCGGGGGTTGCCCCCTTTTTACAAACTGTTGCGGGTAAAGCTATACCATGGAGCAAAAATTCGTGTTTCTAGATTAAAAAAAAAAAAAAAAACTAGCAGGACCTAATGCTTTAGGGCAGGACACTCAGGAACCCCCTGGGGTCCCACACTGCCAGAAACCTGACTTGGGAAGGGTGGGGTCTACTAGGCGCAATATTTTTTCATAACGCTCCTTCCATAACGCCTGGATCCGATTCTTCGAAAAAGTACAGCAACCCAGTGAGTGAGTTACAGCGTGACACAGACAGGGAGAAGTGCAATATTTATCTGCCCCTGTGACTGTGTCAAAAATACACAGACACGAGACTAAGGGAGGACAGAGGAGGAAAGTGAAAGAATAAAATGAAAAACTAATAAGAAGGGAAGAACAGTTAGATAGCTAGAGGCACCAATGGAGAACGATTTTGAAAATAATGTTCAGGAATTGGAGGACTTAATTTTGAAATGGCCTTTGTTGACTTTGAAGGCCAAAGTAACAGCCACTGATAAAACTGGTTGCACATAAGGGGGGGTCTATGTAGTGACTTTTTTACCTAGAATGCCTACAATTACATTACTTCTTCTGGAACATTATACTCACATAAATCGCGAGGTACCTGTACTTTACCCTCTAACCCTTAAATAGCCGCCAGCATCAAACAACGTTGTACTGGAGCATGACCAGTGGTGTCGATACAGTGAGATCTGTAAAAAGCTGCAATGAATTTTGGGAAGTGAACGAACACCTGGGACATGTTGACACTGACCTATCCCACCCTCCCAAGCACCCCATCTGTTAATTCAGCACGTGACACAGTGAAGAGTGGATGTTCAATTCTCGCTCCTAGCAAGGCCAAACCCTCTCCAAAGTTCTTAGTGCCACGGGGGCGTACAAGTGCAATTCGGGACAAAACAGACAGTCTTGCTGCAAAGGAATGGGTTGCTGTGCATTTCCTGGGAAAGATGCTACAACCCGGTGAAGGACAACTGCCTACAAGACTTGGCAGGAGTGCACAGATGCGTTGTTACATATGCACATGCAGCCACAAGAGAGAAAACTCACCACCTGGCAGTGCCACAGATGCAAGGTGCCTCTCTGTCCTCGCTGCGCCCCTGAGTACCATTCCATAGTAAAGGAGTGAGTACTGAAGGAAGATCTTGTAAACAGTGTTATGCAGCGTAATATGAGTCCTGACTTCTCGGGTTCAGGTACGGTGCAACCTTGGGTTCTTTGTTCTTGACCGGGTCAGCCACAGGCAAGGAAGGAAAGTCCAAACACAAGTGGTCAAAAGGCACACTTATATATTAACAATAGACAATTACACATGCAATCCGTGATCAAAACTATGGGACATACAATAACAAGATAATCTCAGAAGGCTAGCTCTTACAATTAATATTTCCACCTAGTTCAGTGATTTCGACCTTTACATGGTGTTCTACCTTACCGTACATAG
This sequence comes from Coenobita brevimanus, assembly GCF_032717465.1. Taxonomy (NCBI): domain Eukaryota; kingdom Metazoa; phylum Arthropoda; class Malacostraca; order Decapoda; family Coenobitidae; genus Coenobita; species Coenobita brevimanus. The sequence continues at coordinate 13,064,112 of NC_137063.1, forward strand.
AATAATTCCCACACAATGTCATATACATGGTTCACACAATACACCAGGCGTGCTGGGTCTCAGGTATATGACAAAGACAGTCAATTATATCTCAGTATACCCAAATGCGTGACATAGTCGGCAGTGTATACTCAAGTCCTTATATATATATTTGCGTAACATAAATGGCCTCCTATGCTAGTTATATGCACCCGCATGACACAGATGATACCCTAGCTATCCTTATGCTACATGCGCATTACATAGGATGAGAGAATGTAGCACTTACAATCTATCCGTGCGTAAGGGGCTGAGGGGAGGGAGGGGGAGGGGAAGTGGTGATATAGACTTTCTTACGAGACAGGTAGCTGGGAGTATACCTTATGTATTACTTTTGATTCACTTCAACAAGGCCAAAACAAAGGGGGGGGGGAGAGAATGGTGCGGCACTGATGCTGTCTGTCCATATGTAATGCTGGGGGGGGGTAGTCACACTTGGGGGCAACCCGTGGCCAAGCACCACACACTCCACGCATAAGGTTATTGGTGGGAGAGTTCACAGTTCCACACAGGGAGGTAACACTGGGGGAAAGACAGGGAGTAGGGTGCACTGAGGGCGAGAGGGGGGGTGAAGGGGCTGGTCCACTGGGGTCGGGGCTCACAGACACCAGGAGACAAACAACCTCGGAGTCATCTGATAAATTACCAATATGCTGGGAATCGAACCAGGGACTCTCAGGTGAGAGCTAGGCAGCATACCACTACACCACAACCAGGATTTTTCCTGTGTACAGTACAGGTTTCCCTCTTCAACCTCAGAGTCGCTTATTCACGGCACTGGCAGAGAGGAGGGCTCGGGTCACGGGCGGCAGAAGGCCCTACGCCGGGAACCACAGGTGGCTGCTGGGCATTGAGAGTGGGCCGTTCGGAGTGTAGTCCAGGGGTAGATCACCTGTGGGGTCGCTACGAGTCCTGCAGCTGGTGGGTGGCGCCATGGGAGGCCCTCTTTTTGCAGAGGCCCTGGGTGATGCAGGGCTCTCTGGGCTAGGGCTGAAGAGGGCCAGGAGGTGTGCCACACGGCGCTGGCCCTTAGTCGTCATCAGGGTCCTGGGGGCGGACCTGGGGAGGCCCGGGCTGAGGGTCAGCTGTGGCAAAGGCGGCGCCCTGGCTAGGCCGCGGTCTCGTCCAGCAGGGGCGGCCGTCAGGGGAGGACTGTGGCTGCCTGCACTGGGGGAGGTCTGGCAGCAACAGCAGGCATCATGGGTGGCCCGCTGACTCCCGGGGCTGCAGCCTCATCTGTGGGAGGAGGCCATCAGGGATGGACTGCGGCCTCTCGCTCTGGTGGAGTCCAACAGTGCCTGGGGAGAACGGGGCTGCAGGGACAGGACATCTGGCCTCAGGGACATCTCGCCTGGTCTGGTCTCTGGCAGGGTACCTGCAGGGGAGCAGATCCCACCCTCTTGGGGAGAAAGGCGGGGAGAGCGGTGCCTCGCTCTGCCACAGGAGGGGTGGCCGGAGCAAGAGGCACTACCCTCTGTAGGAGCTCCGGGACTCAAGGGGGGAGAACGACCGAGGGCCCGCACTCCTACTTGGCCGGCCTAACAAGCCCTGCCAAAACTCCGGTCCGGGGTGTGTGTGAGAGGTCTGGGGGACCCTCCCTCCGCCAGGCAGCCCTGTTGGGCACTGTCTGTGCTCCTACTTGGGACAGAGGTGGAGGAGGAGTCTTAGGGGACTCCTTCTGGGGCCATAGGCCCTGGCGATGGGAAGAAGGCACCCAGTGGGCATTCCCGGCAATAGCCACAGTTCTGCTGGTGTCTCTTCTTCCGCCGTAGGGACTGAGACGCCTGTCCCGGGGACGTTGGGAGGGAGAGGCCCGGTGGACACTCCTGGACTAAGCTGCAACTCCGGTAGAGTCTGTCCTCCATCCATCAAGGTTAGGCAGCCTTGGGGGATGACAGGTGGTCTGTCCCAAGTGGTATCTCCGATGGAGTCTACCCCGGGTCCTGCCTCCCTCGTGGGGAGTACTGGCGAAGGTCATCTGATAGACGTGCCGATGTGCCGGCTCCTGAACATAGGTGGCAGAGGGTGGAGAACCGGTGGTCACTCCACCCACAGTACACCCTGTGGGTTCTAATGTGCCGCTGCTCCCTTGGGGTGTAACAAACCTCGAGGCTCCTCCTGAGTCCTCTTGCCTGGTAGAGGTCGATCTGGTGGACACGGCATCTGAGGGTTTGTTTGGGACCTTGCCACTGCAAGTCCCACCCCGATTCTGGCGTGCTTCCTCCATCAGAGTGTAGTGCACTCAGAATGCCTACTGCCTGGTGGTCTGGCTGTGAGGAAGAGGGGCTCGGGTCACGGAGTAGATGTGTTGTTTGTGCTCGGAAGGTTCGGCAGGTGAAAAAAACCTCCCCGTCATCTTACGGGTTGGGGACCACCTCCCTGTACCCTGCTCCTAGGGTGGTGGTGTCCGGCTTGCTCTGCTGAGCAGGTATTTCACCACCGTCACTGGGGTGGAAGTCACATCCCTGTGACTGGAGTTGGTAAAAGCTGACGGTGGGGGTGCGGTGCAAGGGTGTGAGGTGGTGAAGGAGGGTTGTCTGGTGGAGTGTTTGCTGGTTGGGCTGCTGATGCGGGGAGTAGACCAAGATGAGGGTGGATGATAGGTGTGTGCGTGGCAGCAGGTGGAGGAAGTGGGCGGTGCCCTTCAGGCAGAGCTTGCGTCATAGGTTTGGGGTCCACAAAATGTTTTTGATCCTCATCTCGGATGGTGGAGGTGGAGGGACACGATGGTTGGTGTCTCACTGTGGACTGGAGAGAGGTGAGGCTGCCTGGTTTTTAAGAGGCCACCTCTGGTTAAGCGGCTTAGTGGGGCATGCAATTGGGATGTCCCATGGGGCATGGTGGAGGGGTGAGGAGAGTGGTGGTAGGAGGTGGGGTGGAGGGTGGAGAGGGTGTGTGGGTATATCTGGGTGGGGGATGGGATAGGCGGCTTGGTCTAGCCCAGGTGGCGGTTAGTACTGGCGTGGGAGGTGAGGGGTGTGTAGTGGGCGTGCTGGCTGGGGGTGCTGTGATTCTGGGGGGTGGCGATGGTGATGGGTGTGAGGGTGTGGGTCAGGCAGGTGGTAGGGGAGCGGTGGCATCAGATGCGGGAGGTGACGTGGCTGGGGACAGTGAGTGGATGGAGTGGGCGGCCACTGGGTGGGCTGGTAGAGTAGTGGCTGTGGGTGGTGTTGAGGGGGTGGAGGTGGGGGACGGGAAGTCGGGGTCAGTGATGAAAGCAGGGGATGAGGTGGAATGAGGAGTGGGTGGCGGTGATGGGCATGAGGGCATCAGACAGTCACTTGGTGTCGGGTTTGGTGGTGGTGGTGTGGTTGGGGAGGAACGTGCGTGAGGTGGGGTTGCTGGAGGCCGCATGCTGGTAGAGTGGGCGGTTTGTGGGTGGGTGGTTAGGATTGTTATTCGGGGTGGTGGTGGAGGAGTGGCGAGGGAGGATGGGGAAATGGGGTGGCTGCTGGAGCTGGGTGATGGGGTGGAGTGAGGAGTGGGTGAAGGTGATGTGTGTGGGGGCGTAGGTTGGGAATGTGATGGTGTGGTGGTGATCGAGGATGGGGAGCTGGTCTGGGGTGTGGTGTAGGGTGTGGGTGTGGAATGAGGAATGTGTGAAGGTGTGGGTGCAAGGTGGCCTATCATTGGGGTGGCAGGGGTGAGGGCGGGTGTAGGTGGTGTGGAGCACTGGTACGGGGATGAGTGGGGGGTCTGTAGTGAGGGTGTGGGGTTGGTGAAAGGTGTGTTGGGGGTGTGTGATTGTGGAGGTGGAAGTGAGTGAGGACAATGAATGTATTGGTGAGGGATAGCAGGTGTATGGGTCGGTTGTGTGGCTGGTGGAGGCGGGTGGTGGTGCAACGGGCTTGATGGGGAAACGAGTGTGGCGCAGTTGAGAGGTGGCGGGTGGGGGGCGATGGTGATTGCAGAACATGTTGGAGGCAGTGTGGTAATGAATGGAGGAGATTGTGTGATGACTTTGGGTAGTTGTTTTTCTACGGGCAGCTATCAGTTGCTCCCACGTCGTGAATTGGGCACCGGTGACTGCATACCGTGAACTCTCATGGGTCCACGGAGATCAGGCTGGTATTTTCCTTGGAAGGGGGGCACCTTTTGGTGGGGGGCAGCCTGGTGCACTTGGTGGTGTTGGGGAGACATTACGTGTGGGGGGCGTCTGTGGCTTTGAGGGCTGTGCTCCACTCGTCAGGATTGTTTTTGCTGTGCTGATGCGTTGTGGGGTGGTGTGAACGGCTAGGATGCACCTGACAACTTGAATATCCTTGTCAAGGTCTCCCACTGGATCAAAGATCGTGAAATGATCTCTGATGGTTACGGGGAGGATCCTAAGCAGCGTATTGAAGGTGAGTTGGTCCCGGGTATTTGGATGCACCCCCAGGTAGGCAGCAGCGACAAGATGTTGGGTTTGGATGAGGGTGTCGTCTAAATTCCCATCATATGTCAGTGTATCCAGTTGGAAAAAAGCGACAACTTTCCCTAGTGAGGGTGTGACAGACTGTGTCACAATTTGTTGAAATTGGTCCCATTTCAACTCCAGGACTATTTGCGTGGCTATACTCAAAACAAATTTTCCAAGGTGGGGGAGTGTAATGGCTATCTTCTTGCGGTCATTTTCAAAGCTTATATCTAGTATAGCTTTGATCATGGACATATATGTGTGTATGTCATAGAGTGAACTTGGGGAATTGCACGTGTAGTTTGGCAGCCATGTTTGCGATTTTCTCCTTTCTTGCTGTTCCACTGTTGGATCAAGAACCGCCACTAGCCACCAGTGTTATGTAGCGTATTCTGAGTCCCAGCTTCTTGGGTTCAGGTACGGTGCAACCTTTCTTTGTTCTCGACTGGGTCAGCCACAGGCAAGGAAGGAAAGTCTAAGCACAACTGGTCAAAAGGAACACTTATATATTAACAATAGACAATTAAACATGCAATCCGTGATGAAAACAATGGGACATACAATAACCAGATAATCTCAGAAGACTAGCTCTTACAATTAATATTTCCACCTAGTTCAGCGAGTTCGACCTTTACACGGTGTTTTACCTTCCCGTACATAGAATAATTCCCACACAGTGTCATATATATGGTTCACACAATACACCAGGTGTGCTGGGTCTCAGGTATATTACAAAGACAGTCAAGTATATCCCAAGATACCCAAACGCGTGACATAGTCGGCAGTGTATACTCAAGTCCTTATATATATATTCGTGTAACATAAATGGCCTCCTATATTAGTTATGTGCACCCGCGTGACACAGATGATACCCTAGCTATCCTTTTGATATGTGTGCGTTACATACAGTAGGATGAGAGATTATAGCACTTACGATCTATCCACGCGTGAGGGGCTGAGGAGGGGAGGGGGAGGGGAAGTGGTGATACAGACTTTCTTATGAGACAAGTAGCTGGGCGTATACCTTATGTATTACTTTTGATGCACTTCAACAAGGCCAAAACAAGGGGGGAGGAGAAGGTAGCAGAACTGATGCTGGGGGGGGTAGTCACACTTGGGGGCAACCCGTGGCCTAGCGCCACACATTCCACGCGTAAGGTTATTGGTGAGGGAGTTCACAGTTCTACATCGGGAGGTAACGCTGAGGGGAACACAGGGAGGGGGGTGCACTGAGGGTGAGGGGGGAGGAAAGGGGCTGGTCCACTGGGGTAGGGCTCGCAGACACCAGGGGACAAACAATCTCAGAGTCTCTTACAGCACTGGCGGAGATGAGGGCTCGGGTCGCGGGCAGCAGGAGAGCCTAAGCTGGGAACCGCAGGTGGTAGCCGGGCATGGGGGGTGGGCCGTCCAGGGGTAGATCACCTGTGGGGTCGCCACGAGTCCCGCAGGAGTTGGTGGGTGGTGTGGTGAGCGGCCCTCTTTCTGTAGAGGCCCTGGTTGATGTGGGGCTCTCTGGGCAAGGGCCGAAGATGGCCAGGAGGCGCGCTGCACAGCGCTAGCCCTTAGTCATTGTCGGGGTCCTGGGGGCGGACTTGGGGAGGCCTGGGCAGAGGGTCGGCTGCGGCGAGGGTGGCGCCCTGGCTGGGCCGTGGTCTCATCCAGCAGCAACGGCTGTCAGGGGAGGACTGTGGCTGCCTGCACTGTGGGAGGTCTCGTGGCTACAGCAGGCATCGGGGGTGGCCCGCTGAGTCTGGGGGCTGCAGCCTCATCTGCAGGAGAAGGCCATTAGGGATGGACTACGGTCTCTCGCTCCGGCAGAATCCAAAAGCATCTGGGGAGGACGGGGCTGCAGGGACAGAACACCTGGGCTCGGGGACATCTCACCCGGTCTGGTCTCTGGCAGGGTACCTAGAGGGGAGCAGATCCCACCCTCTCGGGGAGAAAGGTGAGGAGAGGGTCCCCTTGCTCTGCCACAGGAGGGGTGGGCGGAGCAAGAGGCACTACCCTCTGTAGGAGCTCTAGGACTCACAAAGAGAGAATGGCCGAGGGCCTGCTCTCCTACTTGGCAGGCCTGACAAGCCCTGCTGAAACTCCAGTCCGGGGTGTGTGTGAGAGGTCTGGGGGACACTCCCTTTGCCAGGCAGCCCTGTTGAGCACTGCCTGCACTCCTACTTAGGACAGAGGTGAAGGAGGAGTCTGAGGGGACTCCTCCTGGGGCCACACACCCTGGCGATGGGAAGAAGGCGCCCGGTGGGAACTTCAGCAACAGCTACAGCTCCGGTGGAGTCTGTTCTGCTGTAGGGACTGGGACGCCTGTCCCAGGGATGTCGGGAGGGGGAGGCTAGGTGGGCATTCCTGGACTAAGCTGCAGCTCTGGTGGAGTCTGTCCTCCATCTGTTGAGGTTGGGTCAGCCTTGGGGGATGACCAGTGGTCTGTCCCAAGTGGTATCTCCAATGGAGTCTACCCCAAGGCTCGCTTCCCTCCTGGGGAGTACCAGCGAAGGTCGTCTGATAGACTTGCCAACGTGCTGGCTCCTGAACGTAAGTGGCAGAGGGTTGAGAACCGGTGGTCACTCCACCCACAGTATACCCGGTGGGTTCTACTGTGCCGCTGCTCCCTTGGGGTGTAACAAACCTCGAGGCTCCTCCTGAATCCTCTTTCTTGGTGGAGTCCAATCCGGTGGACATGGCATCCGAGAGTTTGTCTGGGACCTTGCCACTGCAAATTCCACTCTGATTCTCGCAAGTGCTTCCTCCGTCGGAGTGTAGTGCATTCAGATTGCGTACTGCCTGGTGGTCTGGCTGTGAGGAAGAGGGGCATCGGGTCATGGGGATGTGTCGTTTCTGCTCGGAAGGCTTGGCAGGTGAAAAAAGCCTCCCCCTCATCTCCTTGTGGGTTGGGGGTCACCTCCCTGTACCCTCCTCCTAGGGTGGTAGTGCCTGGCTCACTCCGCTGAGCAGGTATTTCATATAGTAAGAAAATACTGTCTACGGAACTTTGTATGTAAATAGGTTCATGGTTGTGATAATGTAAATATAACTGAGGAAGTGCGGTAGTATACGACTGAAGTAAGTGTTGATGTAAGTAATGAGAAGTAAGTTAAGAAAAGATAGTGAGCTGTTTCCCAGACAGTGGCTACTTATCAAGGTTTACTTTTGACCTGGGAAGGGAGGGCAGAAAAATAAACTTCCCTCTCGCTCAGCCTAAACTCCACAAGTCACAACTTAAAACCCTAACTTAAATTTAAGCCAACATAGAAACTAAATCAGTCAAGAGACCCACTAGGCTTAATTTACAGTCAGAGACAACTATAATATTAAAAACCAAACTTCCACTACGTAGTACAAATGTAATGTTACAGGACCAATAAAATGGTGGGGTTGTCATCAGCAAATATTTCATTTCCATATAAGATAAAACAATTCATGCTACGTTATAATTACATTTTAGTGATGTATCGGATATCCGTCTCTGCCTCCGCGGAGCCTCCGCAATGAAAATAATGTCCGCAATACTATCCGTGTCCGTGTCTTCAGACAACAAAAGCTCCGCATCATTATCTGCCACCGCGTTTTCAGATAATAAAAGCTCCGCATAATAATTCGCCTCTACGTCAAAGAACTGCAGAGGTTGCTGATCTCCACCCATCCAATATTTCTCCTTTCTCTTTTTGTCATAATTCTTTTTCTCTCTCCTTTTCATCCACAGCTCTCCTCTCCGTTCCTCTCACCTACCAGTCCCTCTTCCTCTTTCTGTTTTCTTCTCTGTTAGCTCTCTTCCTCCTTCCGTCTCTCATTGTTCCTTTTCACTCTCTCTCTCTCCCCAGTTCAGCATATATCAAACTATAATTTACCGGTGACTCTCAGTGTACAGTTGGCAACAGTACCATGGTGTACAGACAGGCATCAAATTTTGGACGAGGTGGCAGTGATCTATTTATCTATGATGCATGACGAGTTGGGTCCCTGTCCCGCATCCTGGTAACACACTTAAGTGTACACTTAAGTGTGACTGAAACTCGTCACTCTATACTGCATAAATGTACTGTAATATGTGTAAAAAAAATCCGCGTCCACATCCGCAACTGCAGACATGGAGGTAAAAATAATCTGCAGTTGTGTCTGCATCCGCAAAAATTAATATCTTAACCTCTGCAGTTTTATCTGCAACCACATTTTATGAGAAATAGATATCCAGCTTCTAAAATTTGGTATCCGATACATCACTGTTACATTTTCTATTTGTATTATTTATATTATGGAATGTGACATTACTGTCATTCACAGTTTCACACAACAATGTTGATACTTAACAAAGAGAAACAGGCTTTTTAAACAGTGCAGGACTGTGTTAACCCTTTAACCGCGAGTGTCATCCCAGAATGACATTGCAAAAACTGGACCAAACCGCGGGTGTCATTCTCGAATGTTTGTGAATATTTTGAATACCGCGCATTTTTTCCATGCGCCAATTGTTTCAAGGGAGAGTAGCTATTAAGTTCTTTCACTCCAGCCAACCCCCACCTCCCTCCTCCCACCCCCCGGGCCCCCCACCCCACCCCTGACCAAACACGCATCAGTATCTGTCCAGCTGTGTGAGTGACAACACTGCTGATGTGGCAGTGAAGTGTGGGCAATTACAGTGCCTTTTACCTGCCTCAGTGAACACAGAGTGCGTGTTTATCGTATGTGCAGTGTTCATATATGTTTATAGTATTATTATCAAAATGAGGTTGGCATTTGGTAATGGTGTGTGAGTGAAAAATAGTGATTACAACACCGCTGATGTGGCAGTGAAGTGCGGGCAATTACAGTGCCTTTTACCTGCCTCATTGAACAAAGAGTGGGTGTTTATCGTATGTGCAGTGTTCATATATGTTAATAGTATTATTATCAGAATAAGGTTGGCATTTGGTAATGGTGTGTGAGCGAAAAATAGTGATTACAACACCGCTGATGTGGCAGTGAAGTGCGGGCATTTACAGTGCCTTTTACCTGCCTCATTGAACAAAGAGTGGGTGTTTATCGTATGTGCAGTGTTCATATATGTTTATAGTATTATTATCAGAATGAGGTTGGCATTTGGTAATGGTGTGTGAGCGAAAAATAGTGATTCTAGATCTCTCACTTCTAATGGTACTGCCCATCCAGTGATAGTCAATGAAATCATGAAACCTACATCATTGCAAAGCCGAAGGTTAGTACTTTCTAATGGTACCTTATTTTTCGCTCTAGATTTATTCTGTGCAGAGTTATAAAGGTTTAAAGTTTGTTTACATTTTGCCTGGAACCCCCGCGGGGGAGTCCAGTCAGGGCAAAACAATGCCCGCGGTTAAAGGGTTAAACTGGAGTCTGCAGTGTCCTTTATCGGGTTGGAGCTTTTCAGAAGCACCCCATTATAATGATCATCACCACTTCCATTGTCAGTATTATCATCACAACCACCACCACCATTACCACCACCATCATCTTAACCCGCCACGTGCCAGTGCTGCTTTAAAACAGTCTGACATAATTCCGCGGCCAGTGCCAGTGCCGTTTTAAAATGGTTTACAATAAAAAAATTCACTGTGACCTCATTTTTCAAGATTCGCAGGTACAAATTGGCAGGCATGTATGGTAACTGTTCCTCTACCATTCCCCAGGCTGTCAAGGCCATACACTCACTCGCTCCTCCCTTCATAGTCGCTCTGCCTCACTCTTCCTTTGTGCCTCATCCAGTGCTGTACGTAGTGAAGGCATTTTGTAAATATTTTCATGTAAGTGTAAGTTGTAAATATATTCTTGTAACTGTAAGGACTATATAGTGAAGTCAAGTTGTAAATACCAAAATGCCAGGACTGTACTTAATGAAGTCAGGTTGTACCTGTCTTCAAGTAAGTGTAATAAAATGCATTCATAGTGAGAAAGACATGCAAATTGTGATAGATGCTGAAGTAATAAGCAATCAGAAAAGTGTACTGAACATTGCTATACCTTCCCAGCATAAATACCTGAGTATACCTTACATAAAAAACGGCTTTCTCTCACGTACTTGGTGAACGTGAGAGAGCAGCTATACCTGTACACGAGCAGGGAGGACTCAATAAAGCCCATTTCCGAGCCTTGGTGAGCATTTTAATGGCAAAATTCGTTGTTTCCACATCAAAATCTATCATTTAAGTCCCCCCCAAAAAAGACTGAAAAATGGCCGGCACTTTTGTGAGCCATAGGGCTAAAAATAGCCGGCACGTGGTGGGTTAATCGGCTAGTTGGTTGGAGTGTTCATCTTTTCATGAAGATGGCGTATTTGTATTTTATTCTTTCTACCACCAGACGATTTTATTCAGCTTTTTCTTAATGCAAGGAAGAAGGAACCAAAGGCTGGGAGCCAGCAAACCGTTCCTTCCAAGAAAAACAAAATCAATACAAAAGAGAGCCAAATTCAAGATCCATTAATTTTGAGATGCCCCGACACTGCGTTTGAAAGACTGGAGATAATAGGAAGTAGGAAATACAAAGCGAGACAGTTCCAGAGTTGACCTGTTGCATAAATGAAGGACTGGGAGTAATGGTTAATTCTTGTTTTAGAGTTGGACAGAAAAGGGATGAGAGTTTGTTGCTAGACTGGTGCTACACACCTGTCACAGAGGTAGAGAAATGCAAGCAGACAGTTCAGAGGACTAGTGACTACTGAAGTAGACAGAAAAGAGATAAAGATACAACATTTTGGTGAAGAGACAGAGGTTAAGGAGCCAGCAAGAGGAGGAGAATTAATAAGATGAAAAGCCTTTGGCTCCACCCTATTGAGAAGAGCTGTATGTGGGGAGCCTCCCCACACATGAGAATTGCACTCTACACAGGGAAGAATAAAACCCGTGTATAAAATCAACGACTGTGCAAGGGTAAAAAAAAAGTACGAAGTCGGCTTAGCACACCTATTCTCTTGGAGGCAGATTTGACAAGAGATGTAATATGATCTTTCCAAGTTAAGTCCCAAGAGAATGAAACCCCAAGTATGTTTAAGGATGAAACAGGTTTGAGCTGGATAATATCAGGATATTAGTTTAGGATAGAGCTTTCCAGCTCGAAGACTTTGACATCACTTTCATTTAACATTCACTACTAGAGCACTGTCCTATACAGAATATTACTGTCTGGTATCAGCAAGAAGTAAGATATAAAAAATATGTCACCAGGCTGAAAGGGAGAAAAACTGCAGTGTCAGGGTCCATTTTTTCTCTCTAGCTTAGTCTTGCTTTTGAGGGCTGTCTGGTAGCAAAGGGGTTATTAATGGTTGTATTTAACCCCTACAGTTTTAAGAAGTCTTCCATCACGAAGAAAAATCAACTCGAAATAGCAAAAGAAATGCTTCAGACTGAAGAGGTTAATAAATGAGATCAGACTGCCTTGGTTTAACTTGTTCACCCAGAGGACACCATATGCAGTACCGTGTATTATATTTTTGCTATCTCCTGACGAGTTTATTTGGTCTTATCCTGACAAGTTTATTTAATCTTACAGGAAACTAGATGGGGTACCCGGCGTTGGCCGGGTAAAACCTAATGATAGTGCATACTGGCATTGCCTGCATTCCTGGATGGCCATTACTCCTGTGGGAGAAGACCCCCAGGGTCCTGTTTTACCCAGTGAACCTATGTTTCTCCTTCGGCCCATATCCCCAGGAATATATTACAAACCTGATACCTTAACCCATCACGTCCCGAGGTTTTCCGCACCTCCGACATCCCCCAGTCCCGAACCTTTTTGGATTTTTTTTTTTTTTGGTTCAAACTTCCGCTTAAGTTGAGAAACGAAGGAAAATCACCAAGAAAGGGCTTACCGTGGTCTATAGGTCGGAACAGGTGAGGTCCCCCACGCCAGGTATCGTATTCTTTTATTGACGTGTCAGGCGCTCACGTTTTCTATGGTAAGGAATACTGGGAGAAACAACACACAACACCTCTATATTTATTGAATTTGAACTAATAAACAATAACAGTAACAATATAATGGATTTCAGACACATATATATGAAAAATAAGCATTGTACCATCGTGCAAGCATAGCGAGTTAGGTCCGAGTCGAAACATGCTGCTGTATATGCTAAGTTTCTTGTATCAGTCAACATATCATTTTTTCTACTTGTATACTTCTGTTTCAATGACATTTTACCAATTACAACTGTTTGTAAGTGTTTTCAGATGTTTTCATTCATTATGATGACATGCAGCATAAGTTTAGCTCACATCAGCTTAGTAAGCGCACTCGCTATGACTCGTATTTCAACATACCCAATTGTTTTATCACTTTCCTATTATTTTTCCCTTTACATAGAACTTTTCCTCCACCACTGTAAATGTTTTCAATTATTTACATTCATTACAAGGGCATTTAGCGATATGCTAGCGCATATTCACGTAGCAACCACAATCTCAAACACTTGTGCTTCATCTTCTACTTTATTTATTCACTCCAATTATACTTTCCCACTTACATTACACACGTTTACACCCCTATACTGCACTGTACATACTTACTGGCATTATTTATTCAAGTGAGCGTCAGAATATCACATGAAAATACCCTCGCAATGAATGTTTCGACCAACATAATACTCAAACACTTATATACTAATTCTTCACATATATTACACACTTTCCCACTTGTTGATTTCTATTTTCATTATTACGGGCCTTATTCATTCCACTGAGCGTCAGGATATCGCATCTCTATACACACGCTATGAATATTTGACTTAGAATATATTTCAGCACTTACAATAATTTGAACTTATACCCGTAAGCATTTCCAATAATAATAATTACATAATTACGGGCCGTATTTATTGCAATGAGCGACAGAATATCACATCATAAAACCCTCGCTATGTATGTTTCCACTTACAGCATATTTATACACTTACATACAGTTTTTGCACTTATGTTATACCCGTATGCACTTTATACTAATATTTGGAGATCAACATGACTGATAATTTCACTGAGCGTCTGTTTGTCGCATTTACTTCATAGTTTCAGCGTCCTGTCGCATTCACACCATATCAGAATTGCATCAACATGTGATATTCGCTGAAACATGGGTGAATACAGAGACCCACGTCACACTCAACGCACTCATAGCGGGTGTCCTTCCTCTGTGTCGTGAGTCTCACCCGGGAATTGCTACACACGTGACACCTGCGTTGGGGCCTAGGTCTGTTTGGCCGGGGAGGGATAGGAGTGGGGAAATGGTGGCCGGATATTCTCATGGGAGTTTGGGCAATAGGGGCAGTGCGGGTGCGATGTTGGGGCCTTTCTACAGCATAACGTGCAAACATCTCTCTTGTGAGCTCCCTCACAAACCCTTCAAAGGTTTCCTGAACTCCTGTTGTCATGGCGTGAAGGTGGTGGCAATTCAGAGCAGTTGTGTCTAGCAAGTGAAAGAACAGTTTCTTATACCACTTCATCGTGGTCCTGGCACACTCTACCGTCGATATCATGGAGTCTGGTCCACAAGGCGCATGTTTATGTTATAGTCCATGACACACTCAGGTTTCCAAATGTGACGCCTGTTCTCACTACAGTAATCTACGGAATCAGTACGGTGCATCAAGGGGCGGTGAACCGTTGACAAGAGGCTTACTTCTCTATTGTGGTTCCACACAGTTGCAAGGATGTTGTTGGCTTTGAAGAAGACAACCTCATTCCTTGCAAGTTTCCGCCCTACCTTGGCCATGTGACGCCGGTTCACCTTCATGGTTCCACAGACTCCCGTTTCATGCGTGTGAATATAACGAGCGAGAAGAGGGCTAGTGTACCAGTTGTCCAGGTAGAGGATGTGACGACGATGAAGGTAGTCTTCTATCATCGTCTTTACCACTGCTCCCGACAGTCCAATACTTTGATCTTCTATTATGTCTGTCTGTGCACTGGTGTACAAGACTATGTCTTGCATGTATCCAGTCCTACAGTCACACATAACAAAGATCTTGAACCCAAAACGGTGCCTTTTGCTGGATATATACTGCCTAAATGAAATATTGCCTCTCCACAACACAAGACTCTCGTCTATGACGAGGTCTCTATAGGGATAGAATGATGAAAGAAAGGTTTGCCTCAGGTGATCAAAGACCAACCTAATTCGCCTCACTTTATCAGTGTCGTTCACATTTGCAGGATCATGAGCATCATAGAAATGGAGACGACTTAGCATTTGTTGAAACCGATTACGGCTCATCACTTGCCCAAATACTGGGGTAAACATAACAGGGTCCCTTGTCCAGTAAGCAGGAATTCTGTTCTTTCGTATAATACCCATCAAAAGGACCAGGGCAAAAAATAGGAACATTTCTGAAAGGGAGACAGGGTAATCATATATGATAGAATGCCTACTCCTTGTTCCCAATCTTTCACTCTCAAGGCGCTGGGTGCTTGCAAAAAGGTTGGTTTGGTATACAATCTGCACCACAAATGCCTCACTAAAAAACAGTGGAAAAAATCCAACCTGGTGGAATTACGGTGAATTCCGGGAGCAATGCAGCCAGAGTGCCCCTGCTCAGTGAAGGGGTGAATGAGGGGAGAAAAATCACTCCCATCCTCCCAATTCCATCCCACAAATCCCTCGTCCCCATCATCCCCATCACCACCTTTGTCTGGGTGGGAGGAGATCCTGGTGGGGGAGGTGGGGGAGAAGGAGTGCGGAGGGCTTCCCCACTGTCACTCCTCTTCCCTCTGCCTTTACCCTTTCCCTTTCCCTTACCCTTACGGCCTTGAGGAACATTAGGGGGCTGTGGGGATGAAGTAGTAGAATATTGGGGATCAGAAGACATGCTGGAGAGTGGTTCCTCCCCACCTTCCCCCTCCATGACAACACCACATGCTTTCTCACACACCCTAGCTCGACCACGTGTTAGGGGATATTGGGGAGCATAAGACGTGCTTGGGAGTGGTTCCTCCCCACCTTCCCCCTCCATCACAACCCCACGTGATACTGAATGCACCCGCACTCGCCCACGTGATACACTATGCCGCCTCATGCTACCTAGGGAGAGCAATGACTCACTCACATCACTCTCACTTTCCCTAATCCTCCCTGTACTTTCCTTTTCATTTCCCACTCCCTCCACGGCACTTCCTAACTCCCCAAACAAAATACTAGGCCCATACCTGCTCGTCCGACATGGTGTGCACTCTGGGCCACGATGAGTGATTACCTCACGTCCATACCACGTGGCAGCACGTCCCACGACTCCGTCCTCATCCTCATCCTCGTCATCGAAATCTGGTTCCAAATCACGTTGGGGATAGGCATAGGATGTTCCACGTGGTTTCTTGGCCGGCTGCCCCTCTCTAGCAGCACGGTAAGTCACGTACTGCCGCTTCCTGGGAGACGGGACTTCTTCATCACTGCTGGTGGTTTCTTCCTCCTCTGGCTGCACATAATCTTTATCCACAACCTCGTCGTCCAGTGGGGAATCACTGTCGCCTGTAAAGGCGTCCAGGGCGGCTTGAATTTCGCCCTCTGAGAGACCTCTCTTAGCCATGTCTGAGCAGGACCGTTGCTACCAGGTGAGTGGACGAGTGGCAGGTTAGCGCGGGTCGTGCGGGGTCGCCGAATGTCCCCGCCTGGTGGCAGGTAGGGGAAGGTCATGCGAGGATACGTACCGCAAATCAAGCGCAAAATTTGAAAATTGTCGAAATTATGCACTTTGTAATTGCACGATGTACCGGTACGTTGCCGGGACTGGCAAATGCAAATCGTTGCAACGTACCCATACTTGATGGCACAGGGCGGGTTAAGGACTGAATTAGAAAACATTAGTTGGAATATTGTAGGTTTGAGTGGGATCTACATACAAGAAGAAAAGTTAATTCAGCTTCAAGGCAGCAACCACCTGTTTTACTACAGAGGATGATAAAATGAAAGTCATTGGTGTACAGTTTCTAATTAACAGAAATCTTGCTGAGAACATTGTTAAATTCAGCGGTCTACCTGACAGTGTAGAATGGATTGTAATTAGACTATGCAAAAGATACACCCTGAAAGTAATAGGAGTATATGCACTGACTTCTCAAAACTCAGATGAAGAAACAAACATTCTGTGACGACATCTCATAGATTCTGTGAAATACCAGCGTGGTGGGATGAGCCCGACACCACCACCTCGGAGGAGAGAGTGAGGGGGTGACACCCACCCCACAAGGAGACAACGGAGGGGCAAGAATGGCGCATCTCCCTCGTGACCCGGCGCCTCTCTTCTGCGCAGCCAGACCACCCGGCAGTGTATAAAAAAAGTACACTACCCTCCAGCAGAGGGAATGTTCGACAGTATTGGGGTGGGACTTGCAGTGGCAAGTTCCCAGGCACACCCTTGGACGCCGAGTCTTTTGGATCGGCTCCACACCTAACTGAGGACTCAGGACGAGCCTCTAGGGTTGCTATTCCCCTGCCTAGACTGATGGAGGGCACACTCCGTTGTAGCTGTGGTGAAAGCCGAGAGAGTACGTCCGATCTCTTCCTCCCAACATTACAGGCACAAGACCTTCCCACACAGAAGGAAGGCACACTCAGTCGGAGCTGTGGCAAAAGCCGAGAGAGTACGTCCGACCTCTTCCTCCTGATGTCCCTGGGACAGGTAATTCCAACCTGATGAAGGGAGGGCATGCTCCGTCAGAGCTGTGGTGAAAGCCAAGCGTGTACGTCCGACCTCTTCCTCCTGATGTTTCCAGGGCAGGAGGCTCTAGCCCTACGACAGGAGTGCCCCCCCACCCCTGATCCACGTAGGAGCACAGGCAGTGCCCAACGGGGCTGCCTGATGAAAGGAGTCACCCCGGGCTCGCCCCACTGTGCTGGTGTTAGAGCAAGGTGCCACTCCTTCCAGCTCTCTCCTTGGACGGCTGGAGTCTCTCCCCCTACAGGCTCCCCACCTGGGTCCAGACCAGACAAGGTGCCCCCGATGCCTGGAATCCAGTCCCTTCGGCCAAGGCCACCCCAGACACTGACGGGCTCCGCCAGGACCAGAGGCCACAGCCCTACCCTGTCGGCCTCCCCCTGCAGCAGAGGCCACAGTCTCCGGAACCAGCGGGCCTCCCCAGGTGCTCACTGGGGCCGAAGGGCCTCCCCCGATGCAAGCGGCCGCAGTTCTCCCCTGACGGCCGCCCCAGACTGGGGTGCAGGCCACCCCACCTCGGTGGCACTCTCCTCCCGGCCAACCCTCGGGCTGGGCCTCCACCAGGCCCTCCCCCGGACCCCAAAGACGACCAAGGCCCAATGGCGTATAGCCTGACTTCTAGCCCTCTTCAGGTCCAGTCCCAAGAGCCCTGCCTCCTGTAGGGCCGATGCGGCGAGAAAGCTGCCCCAGACTCCGCCCCATTACTCTCGGACTTGTGGCAACTCCACGGGCCCCACGGTCCTGCACAGCTCCCCGGATGGCCCGCCTCCCACGCCTGGCCGCCACTTGGATCTCCCTGCATAGGCCCTCTCTCCCGTGGGCCGTGGTCTCCTCTCCGTCTGAATTGTGAGTGACAGGTCTCAGATTATATACCTCCCCAGTGTTGTGAACCCCCCCTTTTCAGTGAGCCACCAGGGAACCGTTCTCCTGTGTTCTTCCCCTCTCATCCCCATCCACGGCACACACACACCCCTTTCGGTGTTCCCCCCCCTTGCTGACGAGTCGATCCCCTGGGAATCACGTGCGGGGTGTATTACCCCAGCCCCAGGTTGAGATCCCCTCATCCGACAGGACAGACGAGCCCGTATCACTCACGTAACACAGCAATATCTCAGTATTGGATCCTCCCCTTCCTCTCCTCCCTGCCCCCGGCCCGGCCCCACAGAAAGAAACTCTCCCTATCCTCAGTAAGCCCCTCCCCCCCCCCCTACTTCCCTCAGTGTGACCTACGGTATATTCTTGGCCTGTGTGATGCGTATATAGAGGCTAAGTTAGCTAGGGAATGCTGTACATGTCACGCGGAGATGGTGTATTAGCTAGGACCCGCCTAAGTCACGCGAGCACCTAGGCTTAAGAGCTGTCCCTATGGGTATACTGGGTCGTGTTGTATGTAAACCTCTTTGTGTTGATGTATTACCTATATTGGCGAAATATTGCCTGTGATACTGTGAGGAAATAACCCAGATGTGAGACAAAGATGCTGAACTAGGTGGACAGTGATTCAGGCCAATATCAGTGTAAGGCATTGTGTAATTTCGACTCTGATCATAGAATATTGTGTGCGTAATTGTTTCTCTATTAATATATTGGTGTATTTGTTCACTCGTGGTGTTTGTGTTTCCCTTCCTTGCTAGTGCTGACCCGGTCAGGAATTAAGGACCCAGAGTTACACCGTGACTGGACCCGAGAAGTCGGGACACAGAACACGATGCATAACATTCTGAAAGAAGAAAAGACCAGATACACTATACTCATGGACGACTTCAATGCAAAGTTGGCAAATAAAAAATGAAGCAATGTATGGGAAAATTTGGGTTGGCAGAATGAAATGACAGAGGTGAAATGGTGGTAAATTTTGCTAAAATGTATAACATGAGAATAATGAACACATTATTTCACAAAACAAGAGGGTGAAAATGGACCTAGAAAAGTCCAAAGAAAGAAAAAAAAGAATGAAATAAACTTCATTATAGCAGATACGAATAACAGGATTATAAATGTAAGTTATCAACAAAGTATATATGGAAGTGATTACAGAATGGTGGGTTGCACAGCCAGATTCAGTTTCAGAAGTGGAAGAAAGCAGTTGATTAAAATCAAAAAGATATGCCCAATAAAAGTAAGTGAAAACAAAGCAGTCTTTCAGTTACAGATAACGAACAGATTTCAGGTTCTAAGTTATGCTTGTGACGTTAATGAATTGAATGACAGACTAACAAAACTACTAAGAGAATCAGCGGAGGTAATAGGGAAAGTTAATACAACCAAAGCCAAAAAATACTGAAAAATGACCCTCGAGCTCATAAAAAGAAGGAAGGAGATGAAAGTAAAAACAATGAAAGATGAAATAGAAAGAACAAACTCAAATAGGCTCAACAGCAAGAGACAGAGAAGAAAAAAAACAGAGAACCATGCATCAGATCAAAGAAACCACAGTAAAAAAAGAAAAAAAATCTGAAACAGGTTCGAAGTAAAATGGCACTAGGAAAGTAACAAATTGTATTACTGAAGAACAAAAATGGTGGAGTCACGAAATGCAGAGAAAGGATGGTGAATAGAGTTGAATAATTTTATAAAGAACTGTATGCATCAAAGACAATAGTACCGATAGCTAACTTCTGAGATGACACAAGTGAAATACATGAGGTAACACCAGACGAAGTAAACATTTCTCATAAAACTATGAAAGGGGGGAAGGCCCCAGGAGAGATGGAATAGTAACAGATTTACTGTCGGATGCTGGAGTAGAAGTACAAAAGAGGCTCGCCTATGTGTTTACTCAGTGTATAAAGAAGAAAATTCCCAAAACGTGGTGTAATGTAATAGTTATTTGCTTTACAAAAAAGGCGACTCAGAAGATCTTAGTAACTATTGACCCATTAGTTTATTACCAGTTATTTACAAACTCTTCACTAAAGTCCTTAAGAGTGGAATAACAAACAAACTTGGAAGAAAACCAAAAACAGGCAGGATTCTGAAGCGGGTATTTGACTACCGATGCTCTACACACAATGAATCTGCTAGCTGAGAAAACTACAAAATATAATGAACCACTGTTTAAAGTTGTGTTGAATCGATCACTGGTCAACAGTAAAAAAAATCATCATGAAAGTCTTGTGGTGCTTGTAATACAGTTTTAGGTGCTGCTTCCAAAAATCCCATCCGTTTTTTCCTACCACATATAGTTTTAATGAGGAGTGATGAACCTTCATCTTGAAACCGTATGTAACAATATTCACACATTCCTGTTCCTAACACTGCTTATGTTTTTTTTTTTCTGCAACTGTTGTTGTTGTTGTTTATTGAATCAGTTGAAATGTAAAGGCAATGCAAAAATAACCCCGATTGTTTCTGCTATGTCTGTAGTTCGTTCACCCCGAAGGGACAGCGATGCAACATCACGAACAATATCAAGAAAGTCTAACATCTGTACTTTGGCTGTGCTCTTCCAGATCAAGACAGAAAATGGGTGTCGCATGTAATATGTACAGCTTGTTCGAATGTACTAAGAGATTGGCTGAATAAGAGAAAAAAAAGGAAAGCCATTCGCCGTTCCTTTGATATGGAGGGGCTGAAAGATCATGCAACAGATTGTTACTCCTGCAAGGTCAACATATCCGTGTTTTCTGTTAAGAACAAGCACAAGATTGCTTACCCCAGTTTGGAATCCGCTATAAGACCAGCGCCGCACAACGATGAAGATCTTCCCATTCTAATACCACCAGAAGATGATATTGCCAGTAACGAAGATGAGAACGAAAAAGCAGCCCAAACTGAGTCAGACGAAGCAGCTGAGATGCAGAGTTTTTAGCCGACAATGAAGACACACTGAACAGTTCTCTCAAGGAGAATTGAATGACTTAGTTCGAGATTTGTAACTACCTAAGGACAAGGCTGAACTTCTGGAATCTCGTGTAAAAGAAAAATGCCTGCTCAAGAAAGACGTTCGAGTAACATAATTCAGAAAACGAAATGAAGATCTTTCTTCATATTTTTCTGTTGATGGACCACTATGTTTTTGCAACGACATTGATGGATTATTCCGCTGCCATTCACAGGAGCAAGATCCTTCTCGATGGCATTTATTCACTGATTCATCAAAGAAAAGCTTGAAGGCAGTATTGTAGCACAATGAGAATATGAAACCTTCTGTGCCTTGAGGACATTCAGTGCACATGAAAAGTGCTATGAAAACACTGCAGCCCATTTAGATGCCATAAAATATGAAGACTACAGAAGTTGTGTGTAGACTTGAAAGTGATCGATTTGCTGATGGGACTGCAATCAGGCTTCACAAAACACTGTTGTTTCTTATGCCTCTGGGATAGCCATGCAACTTCCAAGCACTACGTGCAATCGACATGGCCACCTAGACAAATGTACAGGCCAGGATCTTTGAACATCGCGAATGAATCCTTGGTTGCTCCCGGGGACATTCTTCTTCCTCCGCTTCATATAAAGCTCAGTTTAATGAAGCAGTTCGTGAAGACACTGGGAGGGAGAAACACGGAAGCATTCGGATATGTCTCAAGCAAATTCCCAGGCATCACTGAAGCTAAACTGAAAGAAGGAATATTCATTGGCCCACAGAAAAAGGAACTGCTGAGAGACCACAACTTCAGCACCTATCTGGCCAATGTGGAACTGGCTGCCTGGACCTCATTCAAGTGGGTATGTGAAAATTTCCTGGGGAACAAAAGGTCACCGGATTATGAAGATGGTGTTGAGAGACCTCTCTATTCATTTGCTGCTATGGAGTGTCGGATGTCGTTAAGTTCATTTTCTCCATTCGCATCTTGAAATTTTTGACAAGAACCTGGGAGCCGTCTCTGATGAACAGGGAGAACGCTTCCATCAGGATATCAGTGCAATGAAGCATCATTATCTAGGCTTCTGGAATGAAAGTATGCTCGCAGATTACTGCTGGATGCAATACAGGGACGAGCCTGGAACGCAGCATCAAAGAAAGTCTAAAGCTTGAGGATTTTGAGTAGTCTGACCTTTGCAAAAGTGCACTGAAACT
>NC_137063.1:13091221-13278721 GCF_032717465.1 Coenobita brevimanus
GGTGTAGGTGTATGGGGAAGGTTCGGGTGTGTGGGGATGTGGGGAAGGTGTAGGGAGTCATTTCCTAGGTATCCATATGTAAACCTGATAACACAACTCTTTAACAACATGGATTACACTCTCCATCAACTACATCGGCTTTATGTTACGCAGTCCGGGAAAGACACTGACAATAATATATAACTACGATTAAAATATTACAGCCTACAAAATCGTTGATACTGTAAGAAGGTGCTGAAAATAATATACATAAGTGGTGAAAATATAATAGAAAGGCAATGCAAATAATTTATGACGGCACTGAAAATAATATTCTAATGTTGAAAACAATATATGGTACCATTATTTTATGTCTCAATATCATTTCATGTGTCAATGATGAAACCTATGTTGATATTAAAACTATATAAATATTATTCAGTATCAAAATGTACACTGCAAAATTCATAGCTCAGGAAAGGGAACTACGAGGCCTGATATGCCACCCATTACACGGCCCTGATGCAGGCCAACAAGATGTTTCAAAGTCATATTTCCTCAGGATTATGAAAAATCCTTCACTTTTTAAAGCTCAGTTTATGATGGAGTATATTCTGACCTGAATGTCGATTTGACAAGTAAGGAAGGAAATTCATTACTGTTTCACAGCAGCAATTACTGAAATCCAAGTGAGAGGAGACGAGTGTGAAGCAGTAACAACGGTGAAACACAAATTTAATAAGACAGCGGGTATCAGTAATGGCCGGTAGGTTACGAGCAGCTGAGGTTGCAGAGAAATGTAACAACAACAACAACAACAAAAATGTAAGTACGAATCAGGATGAAGAGCTGGGTCTGCAGGGAATAAAAAAAAAAAAAAAAAAAGTGCATGTTTTTGCTGTATTTTCTGGCAATAAATTCTACAGTAAGAAGAAGGCAGGTGGTACGTGGGGGGGTCCATCATCCACCGACTTAGTGTAGCGGTACTCTGTTTTTAGGGTAGCTCTACACTGAGTGGCAAGCCAAATGATTTCCTGTAAACCTGGAAATCATTAACAACGATGGGTGGTAACCTTATAACTATATTAAACGTGTTTCCGATGTGACAACAAGTGGGTTGGTAGAGGGTTAGTGCCCCTCCCTGGAAAACAACTACCGATAACTAAAAATACGAACAAGTAGGCTCAGACAAGGACTGACCAACAGGTGACGACTAAGGACCGAACAAAGGACATGGTATGGCTTGCGACATAGAATGTAAGGGGTGCAAAGGATGAGGTGTGTATATGTGTGTGTGTGTGTGTGTGTGTGTGTGTGTGTGTGTGTGTGTGAGAGAGAGAGAGAGAGAGAGAGAGAGAGAGAGAGAGAGAGAGAGAGAGAGAGAGAGACTGTCCAGGTGCTTGAGGGTGCAAAAGTTGACGTATGTGGATTAACTGAAACTAAATGAAGAGGTGTGTGAAAGAATGGGAGTATGGATGGGGTATATCCACGGGAGTCGGTCAGAATGAAAGGGCAAAAGAAGTGTGTATTGTTGTGTGCAAGAGATGGATGGAGAATATAAGAGAGTATGGATCAGTTGGCTCAAGGATTGTGTGGGTTAAAATTGAAAGTTGGACCACAAATGTGGGCGATTGTGTGTGTGTGTATGTACCAACGCAAGATCATGTATGTAGAG
Organism: Coenobita brevimanus; assembly: GCF_032717465.1. Lineage (NCBI taxonomy): Eukaryota > Metazoa > Arthropoda > Malacostraca > Decapoda > Coenobitidae > Coenobita > Coenobita brevimanus. Next base: position 13,092,876 of record NC_137063.1, read on the forward strand.
TGAAAGAAGAGTTCTGGACAAATGTGGAAGTGTGCGTGGAAAAGTCTGAAAGGAATAAGAGAGTTTTTTTGATTGGAGATATGAATGGAAAAGAAGGGAATGTGAAAGTGGATGGAGTAGTTGGTGAGTGGGGTGTGCCTGCAGAAGTGGATGAGAATGGCAGTGCTCTAGTGGACATTTGTGCCGGGTGGGGGTTGATGACAGCCAATATCCTCTTCAGACACAAAATGATCCACAGGATATGTGGCGAGTGATGAGAAGGATGGGTGGAGAACTGAATGAACGGAAGGCAGTGATTGATTATGTGTTTGTGGATGATAGAATGAGAAGGTGTGTAATGGATGGAAGAGCATACAGAGGTTGGGGGAGTTGATTTTCTGAACACCACTTGGTGGTGGTGAGGGTCAAGGTTCAAATGAAATGGAGGAATAGGAGAAGGGAAGGACAGGAGGAAGTAGTTCATACAAGGAGAGTGGAAAGGTTACAAGAGGAAGGAAAAAAGGCAAAGTATAAGAGAGAACTGGAGGAGCGATTGGGTAAACATGATTTGGAGCAGATGGGGGACGCGGAAGGTGTGTGCAAGATATTCACAGAAGAAATCTGTGCAGCATGTGAGGTGGTGTGTTTGGTGAAGAGAAGACGTAAGGGGGTGCAAGGAACAGCATGGTGGAATGAAGTGAGACAGGCTGTGGCACAAAAGAATAAAGCATATAGTGAATGGATGAGAAACAGGGGCGCGGAAGAAGTTGAGAGACGGAAGAGAGATTTATATGTAGAAAGGGAGAGATAGGTGAAAAGACTAGAAAGAGAGAGTAAGAAGAGAGAGGATGAGGAATTTGGAGGAAATTTGAGTGTAAAGTGGAGGAAATGTAAGTAAAAGTTCTGGAAAGAGGTAAAGAGAGTTGGAAGGGTGTTAAAGAAGTTAGTCGGGGAGTGAAAGACAAAAATGGTAGATTACTAGTGGAGAAGGGAAGAAAAGTGAACAGATAGAGAGAACACTTTAAGGAATTGTTGAACACAGAGAATGAAAGTAATGCAAGTATTAGTGGCTGGGGAATGGCTGGGAGAAGGATGGATGTGAGAAGAGAGAAACAAATCAGTAGGATGGAAGTTGTGGATGCAATGAAGAAAGTCAAAATGGGGAAAGCCTCGGGTAAATTGATGGAGTGTGTGGTGAAATTCTGAAGCATGGGGGAAAGATAGTAGTAGCAAGGATGTGGAAGATGTGCAGATTGGCCTGGGAGGAAGGTAATGTCCTGGATTATTGGAAGTCAGGTATAATTATTCTCCTGTACAAAGGAAAAAGGGAAAAGAAGTGTTTGGTAATCATAGAGGCACTTATCTTCTTAGTGTAACGTGAAAAGTATATGGTAGGAAAATTATTGACAGAGGTAGGGAAATAACAGAGGAATTAGTTGGAGAACAGGGAGGTTTTAGTAAGGGATGAGGTTGTGTAGATCAGATATTCATTCTTCGATCTTCAGTGGAAAAGTTTCTGGAGAAGGGGAAGAAGATATATGCGGCCTTCATGGATTTAGTGAAAGCATATGACAGAGTGGATAGACAAGGACTGTGGAAAGTATTAAGAATATGTGGAGTAAATGGGAAGTTGTTGAATGCCGTGAAGAGTATGTATGAAGGTGCTAAGGCTGCTGTGCGTGTGCACAGTGAAGTGAGTGAATTTTTTCATTTGAAGGTTGGATTGAAACAGAGATGTGCCACTCACGTCTCCATGGTTGTTCAATCTGTATATAGATGGGGTTATAAAAGAGGTACAAGGTAGGGCAGTGGATGTTGGAGTGACCTTAATGAGAGGGGACAGTGTGTGGAAACTCTCTTTGCCTCTGTTTGCAGATGATACTGTGTTGTTAAGTAAAGATGAAGAAGAGTTGCAAGGCTTGGTGAATCAGTTTGAGTGAGTCTGTATGAAACGAAATCCAAAGATAAATGTAGGGAAGAGTAAAGTTATGGTCTTCGAGAGAAATTAAGTCACTGAATGTACAGTGAGGTTGGATGAGAAGAAAATAGAAAATGTCAGTGAGTTTAAGTACTTGGGTAGTGTGATGGGTAAGGACTGAAGTTTAAAGGGTGAAGAGCTTGAAAGGTTACAACAAGGAAGAAAGGTTGCTGACTCTTTGAAAGCAGTGATAAGAAACAGGAAAGTGAGAATGGAAATGAAAAAGTTACTGCATGACAGTATTGTGATACCAACTCTAACGTATGGAAGTGAAACTTAGACGTGGTTGGAGGGACACAAGTCAAGAGTAAGAGCAGTGGAAATGAGTCATTTGAGAGGAGCATGTGGAGTCACATGGAGAGACAGACTGGCAAATGAGGAAGTGAAGAAGCGTTGTGGTGCAGATGTTGATATGATAGGAAGCGTTATGAGAAACACACTGAGGTGGTCTGGCCATGTGGAGAGGACGGAGAGCGAGAGACTGACGAGGAGAGCGTATGTGAATGAGGTAGAGGGGGGGAGAGGAAGGGGGAGGCCAAGGATGAGATGGTGGGATGGAGTGAAGAGGTATATCAGGGAGGGGTGTGTGAGCTGGGGGCAAGGCAGTGAAATGGCGGGGGACAGGGCGACATGGAGGCGATTAGTTTGTGGCCACCCCTTACGGGATTAAGACGTCTGGCAACAGAGAGACAGACAGATGAGAAAAGGATGAAAAGAAAGTGAAATTACTGTAAATGTGGGAAAAATATGGGAGAGGTGCGCTCCTTGTAAGAGGATAATTACAGGAAAATAATGTATTGCATTATGATGCAGGAAAGCACAATGTATTTAACACTCTTATAGGAGATCTTTTCCACTATTATATTATAACTAACTCCAGATTCCATTAAGCTGCAAATAAATTATAGAAGCCTTGTCATAAAAGACTTTGTAGTTACTTGTAGAGAAGTTATATATATTTTAGACTTGTGGACGAGCGGTTGTTATACTTGAGTAGCTTTGTAAGTAGATAATCTTCTTTCCCATTTGTCATGTAGTGACAGGAGAGGTAAAGAATAGTATGGGACTATTTTTATTTGTCTTGGAAATATTAACAGTCTCTCACACACGAGTGAAGTTAGGTAGAGTCCCTGTCTCCCTGTCTCGCTCTCTCTCTCTCTCTCTCTCTCTCTCTCTCTCTCTCTCTTCCATGTTGCTAAGCCCTTCTCCCTACGACCTGCCTGTTCTATGGCTAGCCTCCATCTCAGCTCTCTTTCCTAAATTCTAGTGAAACAGGAGTCGTATCACGTGTGTTCCCTGTGATTGGAAAGTTCTAGAAGCCTGTGTGTGAGTATGTGTGTATGTGTGTTTATGGTCAACAAGGCATTGTTCACCTGGCGAATCGCTGACAACTAACTGCATCATCTCCTTACTGGCTACTTCGTAATCTGTCGTCAGCTTTTCCTCAGTGTAACTTGCAAGATCATTTCCCATTCCCAGGCTCGCATAGAGCTGTCTATCTATCTATTTATCTATCTATTATGATTTGTAATTATAATATGGACTCATAACATATGCTCGGTCCACGCAGCTGAAGGACCTCCGACAGCAATTATCATTGACACATGCTAATCTGGTAGTACATAGTATTGATTATAATATTGTATACATATAATATTTATAGTAAATAATGATTATTCAGTAATATTACATTTTAAACAAGTTGTATACATTTTGTGAGATGTGTATGTATAACAGACATACGCATATAATTGTGCAATGGTAATACTGCTAGGTTACATATTACATATTGAGTTATCCCTTTAGTAATGTCTAATATGTCACCTAACTTGTAAGATGATTCTGGTAATACAGAATTGTGGTATAATGGTATGACTTTACATATTATTGTAGTAATATTGTGGGAATACATAATTGTAATATTTTATGAATTGTTACAAAATATTGTGGTAATGCATAATTGTGTTGGCCTTATAATTGTAGTTACATTTTGTTAATGCAACTGTTACATAAGTGTCTTGGCCTTATAATTGTAGTTAAAGTTACATAAAAGTTACATCATGTTAATGCAACTGTTACATAAATGGTACATATTGTTTGTAGTTACATAATTGTAGTTAAAGTTACATAAAAGTTACATCTTGTTAATGCAACTGTTACATAAATGGTACATATTGTTTGTAGTTACATAATTGTAGCAAGTGTAACATAATGCAATCGTTTGTCGTTACATAATTGTTACATATCGTTTGTAGTTACATAATTGTAGTTAAAGTTACATAAAAGTTACATCTTGTTAATGCAACTGTTACATAAATGGTACATATTGTTTGTAGTTACATAATTGTAGCAAGTGTAACATAATGCAATCGTTTGTCGTTACATAATTGTTACATATCGTTTGTAGTTACATAATTGTAGCAAGTGTAACATAATGCAATCGTTTGTCGTTACATAATTGTAATAACTGCAGTCCTAACATATGAATCCGGTCATACTGCGGTCGATGATAGTGATGATGTGTCATGCCACTTGCTTGTGGAGACAACAATTTGCTTTTTTGTTTGTAGTTTATGTGGTATTTTGGCATATGTAGTAACACTTACACTTATTTTCATTTGTTTGTTATGTGATCTTACTCCATTTCTCTCTTTTTTTTTTTTTTTTTTATGTATTGATTTTCTATAGCTTGTTTTTCTTCGCTTGTGTACGCTTTTCTATGTTGTTCATGGCTGCATAATTACTGGCTAATTTCCTTGGGATACTTTTTAAAAGTTTAGTTTATATTGCACAGGTATTACTGAAAATGATATTATATAGTCCCATATTTTGTTATTTTATATAAAAAACTGTATATATACACTATATACAGTATTAACTATATACACTGACTTGTTGTTCACTTGTACCTATCTTGGGTAATATGTGTGTCAGTACTGTGTGGAAATCTTTGTCTTCACGATTGTGTTGAAGATGTTCACTCTTGCTAACGTCATTTGTGTTGGCCATTTTTTTTTTTTTTCTGGTTTTCCTTGTAACTTAATTTATCTGTTTCCACTAGATTGCTTTAATTAATAAATGTTAAATACAGTTCTTTTAATCGCTCACTGAGTAACTGTGATGGTATATTTTCTTTATTACTTTGTAGATATAATAATGTATAGTTGTATATATGAAACACGTATTTTATGTAGGTATAAATGGTAACACTCGTTGGTAGTAAATAAATGTTATAATAAATGAATGAATATATACAGTGTAAAATATTTATTGTTGGTGATTATTTAGTGTTTGAGTTATGCAGATAACTGAAGTAAGTATGTGTATTTAAGCTGTAACTATACAGCACGTTTTATATGTTTGTGCAGAAGCTTATTGTCTATCACTGTGTATTGTATAAATGAAGTAACTATGTAACTCACTAATTTTTACCGTGGTGGGAATGGTGTGAGTGGTGGTGCAGGTGGTGTGTTGACTGACGTGGCGTCATTTCAGCAAGCACGCATGATGACGTCGACTTCCCACACTGGTAGCTGTGGTGAGTGAATGAGTAGCGATGAGTAACTTGAGTGAAGACGAGTGAGTAGGATGAGTTATGAGTCGTGTCTCACTCTTCGTTTGTTTGTTCTGTTTTTCTTCCTCAAGGTACTCGTGGTCCTTTATTCTTGTGATTTACTCGTTGTAGGATGAAGACTGCCGCTACATGTAGGTGCGTGTGGAAGATTATACAGACGACTCGTAGAGTTGTTACTTGTAGTTGATTGTAGATGGTTGTAGTTCGTTGGTTCGTCGTAGAAATTTCAAGATTGTTTGTATCAGTACTTTGTTAAACTACTTGCAAGGCGTCCTGTGACCTCTTCACCTCTACATCAGCGTGATGATCGGGGAGACGGAGGGGGCTGGTTGGAGAGAACTGTCAAGAGCTGGTTGTGTTGTTGGTTGTGAGAGGTATTCTTGCTTTCAATCTTGATATTTTGTAGAAATTCACTGTTGATTCGTAGACGAGGTTCGTATACGTTCGCTGCCACCAAATGTCATAAAAAGACTTTGTAGTTACTTGTACAGAAGTTATATATATTTTAGACTTGTGGATGAGCGGTTGTTATACTTGAGTAGCTTTGTAAGTAGATAATCTTCTTTCCCATTTGTCATGTAGTGACAGGAGAGGTAAAGAATAGTATGGGACTATTTTTATTTGTCTTGGAAATATTAACAGTCTCTCACACACGAGTGAAGTTAGGTAGAGTCCCTGTCTCCCTGTCTCGCTCTCTCTCTCTCTCTCTCTCTCTTCCATGTTGCTAAGCCCTTCTCCCTACGACCTGCCTGTTCTATGGCTAGCCTCCATCTCAGCTCTCTTTCCTAAATTCTGGTGAAACAGGAGTCGTATCACGTGTGTTCCCTGTGATTGGAAAGTTCTAGAAGCCTGTGTGTATGTGTGTTTAAGGTCAACAAGGCATTGTTCACCTGGCGAATTGCTGACAACTAACTGCATCATCTCCTTACTGGCTACTTCGTAATCTGTCGTCAGCTTTTCCTCAGTGTAACTTGCAAGATCATTTCCCATTCCCAGGCTTGCATAGAGCTGTCTATCTATCTATTTATCTATCTATCTATTATGATTTGTAATTATAATATGGACTTATAACAGCCTTATTGATACTACTATCACTATGTACCCTTTCACGCTCAAGACAAATTAAGTCATCCAGACAGAGTCAGACAATCTTATTCAGTTGAGAGAGAGAGAGAGAGAGAGAGAGAGAGAGAGAGAGAGAGAGAGAGAGAGAGAGAGGAACAAAAGCCTTCAAAGGAAAACATTAACCTCCTCGGTACCAGTGAAGTCACTCTGTATTTTGTTCTTACTCCATCTAGGACAACTCTACTCAGGTAATGGGGAATCTATCACAATTAATCCATTCAGTCCAATGTTGTTTATTGTACCACCACCCCGTGACTACCAGATGGTTATATTCATCTGAAGACAATATTTTTGTACTGAAAGGATGAATGTAGGCTATATTTCATCCCTACTGCTTGAAAAATCCATCTTCAGAAGAAAACTCGTCACCAGACAGAAAAAACGAAATCTAATGGCGTATTCTGTTTGAAGGGGTTAAGAGCAGATTATCACCCTCTAATGATTGCTAGAGCTCTATATCAAGTAGCTACTGACGAAAAATTTAAATGATTGAGTCACAGGACCTTGAATATTGATACTGTCATTTTTTTTGTGTGTTTGACTCGGTTGCTGGCCGGATAGAGAGAGTGGTGCCCGTGCATTTGGACTTGCTGTGCCTGTCGCCGCCCGTGTGCAGTTACAGAACTTCGTGAGCCTGTTCTTGCCCCTGTGACGCTACTGGACTTGCTGTGCCTTTTCTTACTCCGGTACAGTTACATAGCTACTGGACTTGCTGTGCCTGTTATTGCTTATGTGATTTAATTTATGCGAGGAAGAGGGAACCAAAGGGCACCAATCTTTCATCCCACTTTCGCCGTGTAAGGGAGGTGGTAACTATGGGAAATCCCTGTCCCCTCTCCCTCCTTCAGGGACGGCTCCAGACCCGTACCTCCCTGGCCATTTCTGTACGTAAAGCATCGTTTCTTGTTTTACACATGGTTGGTTCTACTCCCCTGTCCGTCCTTAATCCTTTTATCATCAAGAAGGTGATTAATGGCTGTGCTAATGAGATGGAAGTGAGAAAACTTGCCAGTGACGACCTTCTCATAGAGACTGTCAACTTGGCCCAAGTTAAGGATTTGCTTAAACTGTGCAATTTCAACTGTTACGATGTCGAACCGAAGATTCCACATTCCATGAATTCCTGCAAGGGTGAGACCCCTTCAGGGATCTCATGTTTATGGAGGACGACGACATCGTACCTGAACTTACTCGGCAGGATGTCATCAGTGTAAGTTTTATAACCAGACACACTGAAGGCAAGAGAATGATGACTGCAACTGTTGTAACTGACTTGGTAAGGTTTCACTTCTTTCATCTGTCAAGACTGGCTATGAAATTGTTAAAGTAAGACCATACATTCCAAACCCTCTTCTATATGTCAGATATATGGACATCATGAAAAGGCTTGTTCGGCCACTAACTCAGTGTGTGTCAAGTGTGCAGCTGTGGGTTATTTTGCTGACCATTGTACATCGGTGATCAAGTGTTGCATTCATTGCAACGTCCTCACTCCACTTCTGCGAGGGATTTTTTTTTTTTTTAATGCAAGGATGAAGGAACCAAAGGCTACGAGCCCACAAAACAGATCCTTCTAGGGAAAAAAAAAAACAATACAAAAGACAGAAAATTCAAGATCTGTTCATTTCGAGATGCCTGGACACACTGCTTTTGAAAGACGAGATCATAGGAAGTAGGAAATACAGACAGAGGGAGACAGTTCCAGAGTTGACCTGTTGCATAAAGGAAGGATTGGGAGTAATGGTTAACTCTTGCATTAGAGAGATGGACAGAAAAAGGATGAGAGTTTATTGCTAGACGGGTGCTATGCACCCGTCATAAAGGTGGATGGATGCAAGCAGACAGTTCAGAGGAGCAATGACCATGGAAGTAGCGATAGAAAAGAGATAAAGAGGCGACAGTGTGGCGAAGAGACAGAGGTTGAAGGTAGCCAGTAAGAGGAGCAGAGTTGATGAGACGAAATGCCTTTGACTCCACCCTATTAAGAAGAGCTGTATGTGGGAAGCCTCCCCACACATGAGAGTTGTACTCCATACAGGGGCGAATAAATCTCGTGTATAAAGTCAACAACTCTGCAGGGGTAAAAAAGGTACGGAGTCGGCTTAGCACACCTAATCTCTTGGAAGCAGATTTTACCAGAAATGTAATATGATCTTTCCAAGATAAATCCCGAGTGAATGAAACCCCAAGCATGTTCAAGGATGATGCTGGATTGAGCTGGAGATTATTAAATTTTAATGGGTACTCCTGTGGAAGATTCTGTCGGGTTGATAGGTGTAAAAACTGAGTCTTAGATGCATTAAAAACAACAAGATTATTTTTACCGTAGTCAGAGATACGAGCCAGGTCAGACATTAGGAGTGCCACAGCCTCATCCCTTGATTGTTGAAGTAACTGCTGGGATGGATGTTGTGGGAACGGAATGGAAAGGTGAAGGGTGGAATCATCAGCATACGAGTGGATAGGGTTAGATGTACAGCTTAGAAGATCATTGATGAATAAAAGGAAGAGAGTTGGTGATAGGACAGAGCCCTGAGGAACACCACTGTTAATAGATCTAGGAGAAGAACGATGGCCGTCTACAACAGCAGCTATAGAACGACCAGAAAGGAAGCTGTTGAAGAAGGCACAGATAGAAGGATAGAAACCGTAAGAGGGCAGTTTGGAAATTAAAGATTTGTGCCAGACTCGATCGAAGCCTTTGAGATGTCAAGTGCAATGGCAAAGCTTTCGCCAAAGTCCCGAAAGGAGGATGACCAAGAGTCTGAAAGGTAGGTGAGAAGATCGCCAGTTGAGCGTCCCTGACGGAACCCATACTGACGGTCAGAAAGAAGGTAGTGATAGGAAAGATGCTTTGAAATTTTCTTATTAAAAACAGACTAAAAAACTTTTGAGACACAGAGTGTTAAAGTAATTGGACGATAGATAGAGGGTTGAGAATGGTCACACTTCTTTGGGACAGGCTGCATGAGAGCAAACTTCCAGCAAGAAGGAAAGGTACAAGTTGAAAGACAAAGGCGAAAGAGTTTACCTAGGCAGGGTGTAAGCACAGAAGCACAGTTCTTGAGGACAACAGGAGGAACTCCATCAGGCCCATATGCCTTGTTAGTACTGAGGCCAGTGATGGCAGAAAATACATCAGCTGAAGAAATTTTAATGTCAGCCATGAGGAAGTCAGAGGGGGGAAGTGATCGAGGAACAGCACCGGAATCGTCTAAGGTGGAATTGGAGGAAAAAGTCTGAGCAAAGAGATCTGTTTTATCAGTAGAAGAAAGAGCTACAGAGCCATCAGAGTAGAAAAGAGGAGGCAATGATGATGAGGTAAAGTTATTAAAAAAATGTTTTTGGCAAGGTGCCAGAAGAAGCGGGAAGAATTTGAGTTGGAGAGTTGAGAGCATTTAGTGCAGATCAAATTATTATTAGCAGAGAGAAGAACAGACCTAGCACGATTCCGGGCAGAAACATAAACAAGATGTGATTCAGGGGTGGGTTGGCGCTGGTACCTTTTATAGGCCCTCTCCTCATTGCAGACAGCATTAGAACAAGCGTGATTAAACCAAGGCTTTCTTGCATTAGTCAAGGATATGAGAAAGGAATGTATGCTTCCATGCCCAAGAGAATAACTTCTGTAATGCGCAAGGCACGCTTAGATGGCTCCCGACCATGGAAGTAACAATCGTTCCAGGGAAAATCAAAGAAGTACTGCCTGAGGGCCTCCCAATCTGCAGCTCCAAAGTGTCACAGTTGCCGTTTCTTTGGAGAGTCCACAGGCTGTACCGGAGCAATAGGACAGGTTAAGATAATAAGGTTGTGATTGGAGGAGCCCAACGGAGAGGAAAGATTAACAGTACAAGCAGAAAGATTAGTTGTAAGCAAGAGATCAAGTATGTTGGAGCTCTCTCCAAGGCAATCAGGGATACGGGTAGGGTGCTGTACAAGCTGCTCTAGGTCATTAAGGATAGAAAAGATGTAGGCTTGTTCATCAGGTGGATCAGTGAAAGGAGAGGAGAGCCAAAGGTGGTGGTGAACATTGAAATCTCCTAGAATGGAGATTTCAGAGAAAGGAGAAATGGGTAGAACGTGTTCCATCGTAGAAGTAAGATAGTCAAAGAATTTTTGATAGTCAGTAGAATTAGGGGATAAGTAAACAGCACAGATATATTTAGTCAGAGAATGACAGGAAAGCCGAAGCCAGAGAGTAAAGAATTCAGAAGAATCAAGTTCAGGAACACGAGAGCAAGATAAGTCGTTGTGTACATATACACAACAGCCATCTTTGGCTTTGAAATGAGTATAGAGAAAGTAGGAGGATACAGAAAAGGGTTTGCTGTCAGTTGCCTCAGACAGCTGAGTCTCAGTTAGAAACAGAAGGTAAGGTTTAGAAGAGGAGAGGTGATTCAACAGAGAGAAAATTAGAGGAAAGGTCGCAAATGTTGCAGAAATGAAGAAGAAACGAGTCAGACAGTGGTTCCAGGCAACTCATAGAGTCGTCACCGGGAGAGGGGCGGATGGTGGGTGTCACAGGGGGATGAGAATTTATGAATTAATAAAGTTGAATGTTACTTAAAAATAGAGACAAGGAATTGACTTGTGAAAATCAAGCAGTAAGATTTACTTTATGTCGGCTTACTTCGCCGATTCTCTAAGGACGAGAATTTATAAACTTTCTTAACAGTACACAGCAGAGACTAATTACTCATGCATGCTGTTTATAGTACTGTTAGCCTCTCGAGAAAGTGACTCCACCCCTGACAATCAATAACTAATGCTAATAATAATGAACAGGTTCTTGCAGGTGCTTAACTCCTGGCTGGCACAACGGATTTAAATTTAATACAAAGGAACTGGCCTATACCAGTTATGAATATTGTAAAGAGTTTGTGCAAACTAGGATCGGCAACTAAAATAAGCTTAATGTGGAGAAATACAACACGGATCTAATTACATAAAGCTCAAGGAAAAGAACTGTAATTTTATTGATTCAATCAATCAATCAATCAATCTTTTCCTGTGGCACCCCACGGGATGCATAGGGCCTCAATGAACTCTCTCCACCAATATTTGTCTCTTGCCATCTCCTTCAGGTCCCACCAACACTCCTCTCCTGCTTCTTTTTTCATTGTCCTCAACCAGGTTTCCCTCGGCCTACCTCTACCTCTTCTTCCTCTAGCAATCCACTCTGGCACATCCTGTATTAAACAACCTTCTTTTCTGTATATGTGCCCCAGCCACTTCCAGCGAGACAGTCTCACATATTCATTAACTGGTTCCACTCTCGTAATATCCCTTACTCTTTCATTTGTAACTCTGTCTTGCGACTTTACCCCAAGAATCCTTCTCAGTATTTTATTCTCAAATCCTAATACTTTCTGATCTGTTGCAATTGTACACGCAGCAAAACACCAGAGCCACATTTATAACGCGACTTACTTTCCTTTCTTCACCCAGCTTAAGCATCGCTACTCAGTATTCACCACAGCTACCAGTGTGGGAAGCCGACGTCACCATGTGCTGAGACGACAACACGCCAATCAACCCGTGAAGAACAACGCTATCACCACGTGCAACACCACTCACACCATTTCCTCCACGGTAAAAATTAGTGAGTTACATAGTTACTTCATTTATACAATACACAGTGATAGACAATTAGCTTCTGCACAAACATATAAAACGTGCTGTATAGTTACAGCTTAAATACACATACTTACTTCAGTTATCTGCATAACTCAAACACTAAATAATCACCAACAATAAATATTCTACACTGTATATATTCATTCATTTATTATAACATTTATTTACTACCAACGAGTGTTACCATTTATACCTACATAAAATACGTGTTTCATACATACAGCTATACATTATTACATCTACAAAGTAATAAAGAAAATATACCATCACAGTTACTCAGTGAGCAATTATAATAACTGTATTAAACATTTATTAATTAAAACTACCTAGTGGAAACATATAAATTAAGTTACAAGGTAAACTAGAGAAAAAAAAAATGGCCAACACAAATGACGTTAGCAAGAGTGAACATCTTCAACACAATCGTGAAGACAATGATTTCCACACAGTGCTGACACACATATTACTCACGATAGGTACAGGTGAACAACAAGTCAGTGTGTATAGTTAATACTGTATATAGTGTATATATTTGTTATATAAAATAACAAAATATGGGACTATATAATATCATTTTATAATCTCTGTGCAATATAAACTGAACTTTAAAAAAGTATCTCAAGGAAATTAGCCAGTAATTATGCAACCATGAACAACATAGAAAAAGCGTACACAAGCGAAGAAAAACAAACTATAGAAAATCAATACATACAAAAAAAAAAAAAAAAGAACGAAAGAAAGAAAAGTAAGAAAGAAAAAAGAGAAATAGAATAAGATCACATAACAAACAAATGAAAATAAGTGTAAGTGTTACTACATATGTCAAAATACCACATAAACTACAAACAAAAAAGCAAATTGTTGTCTCCACAAACAAGTGGCATGGCACATCATCACTATCATCGACCGCAGGATATGTTAGGACTGCAATTATTACAATTATGTAACTCCATATTATAATTATGTAACGACAAACGATTACATTATGTTACACTTGCTACAATTATGTAACTACAAACAATATGTACCAATTCATGTGACAGTTGCATTAACAAGATGTAACTTTTATGTAACCTTAACTACAATTATGTAACTACAAACAATACTACAAACAATATGTACCATTTCTGTGACAGTTGCATTAACAAGATGTAACTTTTATGTAACTTTAACTACAATAATGTAACTACAAACGATATGTAACAATTATGTAACGACAAACGATTGCATTGTTACACTTTGCCAATTAACAGTTGCATTAACAAGATGTAACTTTATGTAACTTTAACTACAATTATAAGGCCAAGACACTTATATAAGGCCAACACAATTATGCATTAACACAATATAAGTCATACAATTATAGCATAATTCTGTATTACCAGTATCATCATACAAGTTAGGTGAAATATTAGACATTACTAAAGTGATAACTCTATGTAATGTATAACCTAGCAGTATTACCATTGCACAGTTATATGCGTACGTCTGTTGTACATGCACGTCTTACAAAGTGTTATACAACAACCATTGCATTTATTCAAATATGTATACAACTTGTTTAAAATGTAATATTACTGAATAATCACTATTTACTATATTATATGTATACAATATTCATACAATTATGTTACTTTTACAATATTATGTATTTCACTTAATTAGCTTATAAGTTCATTATAATGTGTATATAATGTGTATTAATATGTTAGGACTATTAACTGTCGATGGTACGCCATTTTCGCGCGGCCGAGCAGATGTCAGGACTACATATTATAATTGCAAATCATAATAGATAGATAGATAAATAGATAGATAGACAGCCCTCTGCGAGCCTGGGAAAAGGAAATGAGTTTGCAAGTTACACTGAGGAAAGCTGACGACAGCGGCCAGTAAGGAGATGATGCAGTTAGCTGTCAGCAGTCCTCTCGTGAACAAAGACCTAGTAACCATACATACACACATACATACATACTCACACACAGGCTGCTAGAACTTTCCATTCACGAGGAACATACGTGACACACCCCTGCTACACCAGAATTTAGGAAAGAGAGCTCAGACGGAGGTTAGCCACAGAACAGGCAAGAGAGAAGGAGACAGGCTTTAGAAGAGACAGGTCACAGTGAGAAGGGCTTGGCAATTTGAGAGAGAGAGAGAGACAGAGAGATAGATAGCGGGACGGGACTCTATACTTACGCTCTGTGTGAGAGACTTGTTAATATTTCGAAGACAAATAAAAATAGTCCCATACTATTCTTTACCTCTCCTGTCACTACATGACGAATGGGAAGCTACTCCAAGATATAAAAACCGCTCGTCCACAAGTCTAAAATATATGTATATAACTCAACTACATATTATAATTGCAAATCATAATAGATAGATAAATAGATAGATAGACAGCCCTCTGTGAGCCTGGGAAAAGGAAATGAGTTTGCAAGTTACACTGAGGAAAGCTGATGACAGCGGCCAGTAAGGAGATGATGCAGTTAGCTGTCAGCAGTCCTCTCGTGAACAAAGACCTAGTAACCATGCACACACACATACACACATACTCACACACAGGCTGCTAGAACTTTCCATCCACGAGGAACACACGTGACACACCCCTGCTATACCAGAATTTAGGAAAGAGAGCTCAGACGGAGGTTAGCCACAGAACAGGCAAGAGTGAAGGAGACAGGCCTTAGAAGAGACAGGTCAAAGTGAGAAGGGCTTGGCAATCAGAGAGAGAGAGAGACAGAGAGACAGATAGCGGGACGGGACTCTATACTTACGCTCTGTGTGAGAGACTTGTTAATATTTCCAAGACAAATAAAAATAGTCCCATACTATTCTTTACCTCTCCTGTCACTACATGACAAATGGGAAGCTACTCCAAGATATAAAGACCGCTCGTCCACAAGTCATATATATATATATATATATATATATATATAACTCCACCACAAAGGAACCACAAAGTCTTTTATGACACAAAGTCATTTATGACATTTGGTAGCAGCGAACGTATACGAACCTCGTCTACGAATCAACATTGAATTCCTACAAAATATCAAGATTGAAAACAAAAAAATACCTCTCACAACTAACAACTTACAACCAGCTCCTGACAGTATTCTCTCCACCCAGCCCCCTCCGTCTCCCCGATCATCATGCTGATGCAGAGGTGAATAGATCACACGATGCCTTGCAAGTAGTTTAACAAAATATTGATACGATCTTGCAATTTCTATGACGAACCAGCGAATCTACGGACATCGTCTCCGAATTAAAAGTAAATTTCTATGAAAGCAGGCGAGACTCTACAAGATTAGCTTCAGTTCTACAGTGAATCCCGACAAAATACAGCCTACAATGCAAATAGTCTACAAGTCTACAAAACAACTCTATAATCTTCACGTAACTTCAAGCAGCAACAAGAAGAATATAAAACAAAGCAAGTAAAGAAGAGGAAACACCGAAGCAACAAGCACACAAGCCCCCACCACTCACTCCCGCCTACGCCTGACGCAGAGGTCAAGACACTTATGTAATAGTTGCATTAACAAAATGTAACTACAATTATAAGGCCAACACAATTATGCATTACCACAATATTTTGTAACAATTCATAAAATGTTACAATTATGTAGTACCACAATGTTAGTACAATATTATAAGTCATACAATTATAGCACAATTCTGTATTACCAGTATCATCATACAAGTTAGGTGAAATATTAGACATTACTAAAGTGATAACTCTATGTAATGTATAACCTAGCAGTATTACCATGGCACAATTATATGCGTACGTCTGTTGTATATGCACGTCTTACAAAGTGTTATACAACAACCATTGCATTTATTCAAATATGTATACAACTTGTTTAAAATGTAATATTACTGAATAATCACTATTTACTATATTATATGTATACAATATTCATACAATTATGTTACTTTTACAATATTATGTATTTCACTTAATTAGCTTATAAGTTCATTATAATGTGTATATAATGTGTATTAATATGTTAGGACTAGTAACTGTCGATGGTACGCCATTTTCGCGCGGCCGAGCAGATGTCAGGACTACATATTATAATTGCAAATCATAATAGATGGATAGATAAATAGATAGATAGACAGCCCTCTGCGAGCCTGGGAAAAGGAAATGAGTTTGCAAGTTACACTGAGGAAAGCTGACGACAGCGGCCAGTAAGGAGATGATGCAGTTAGCTGTCAGCAGTCCTCTCGTGAACAAAGACCTAGTAACCATACACACACACATACACACATACTCACACACAGGCTGCTAGAACTTTCCATTCACGAGGAACACACGTGACACACCCCTGCTACACCAGAATTTAGGAAAGACAGCTCAGACGGAGGTTAGCCACAGAACAGGCAAGAGTGAAGGAGACAGGCCTTAGAAGAGACAGGTCACAGTGAGAAGGGCTTGGCAATCAGAGAGAGACAGAGACAGAGAGATAGATAGCGGGACGGGACTCTATACTTACGCTCTGTGTGAGAGACTTGTTAATATTTCCAAGACAAATAAAAATAGTCCCATACTATTCTTTACCTCTCCTGTCACTACATGACAAATGGGAAGCTACTCCAAGATATAAAGACCGCTCGTCCACAAGTCATAGATATATATATATATATGACTCCACCACAAAGGAACCACAAAGTCTTTTATGACACAAAGTCATTTATGACACCATGACTCATGCCCGTAAATTAAAATGGGTCTAACCATGGACTTGTAAATTTTCACTTTAGTATGTACCGAAAGCATATTATTATTCCAAACAGATTTCAACATTCCAACAGCTCGCCAAGCCTGTCTAATCCTCTCCTCAATTTCATTGTTTAATGATCCATTAGATGATACAATTGTTCCCAGATATTTAAAGTTTTCTACATTCTTCACCACATTATTCCCAATTACACAATCGATTTGGTTCTCCACGTTCATATTAATAATTTCAGTCTTTCCACAATTTATTACCAATCCCACTTTTTCTCCTTCCTCCACCAGACAATCGAGCACCCTCTGCATCTCGTAAATACTTCCGCAAATCAGTACAATATCATCAGCATAGTCCAAATCCATCAGCTTCTTATTTTCTGTCCAGTTAATTCCTGCACCTGTTCTCCTTACAACCTTTTTCATAACATAATCCATAACCAAAACAAACAACAATGGCGAAAGAACTCCTCCTTGAATCACTCCTGACCTAACTTGAAATGGATCACTCAAAGAACCACCCACCATTACCTTACAAAAGGTACCTTCATGCAGGCTTCTAATAATATTTACAAACTTTTCTGGTATACCATAGAATCTCATAATTTTCAACATAGCTCCACGTGAAACACTATCAAACGCCTTTTCAAAATCCACAAAACACATGTTAAGTGACATTTTCATCTCATTAGCTTGTTGCATTAGATGCCTTACAATAAAAATCTGATCATTACAACCTCGACCCTTTCTAAATCCCGCTTGTTCTTCTCTTAAAATTTTATCAATTACTGGCTCTATTCTGTTCAACAAGATTTTGGAAAAGACTTTTGCAACTACAGGTGTCAAAGTTATCCCCCTCCAATTGCCACACACACTTAAATCTCCCTTTTTTGGTATTTTTATAATCACTCCATTTTTCCACTCTTCTGGAATTCCACCATTATCCCAAGCCACATTAAAAAGTTTCAAAAGCGCATTCATCAACTCGTCATTTTCCACCTTAAGCATTTCAGGGAATATTCCATCCTCACCTGGAGCCTTAAAATTCTTTAACTCCTTTATAGATTTTGCTACCTCTTCCAAAGTTATATCCCCTGTTTCTATCTGCAAATCTCTCTCGGCTGGCAAAATGTCCTCTTCAGCTGGGATTGGTCTATTTAGAACAGATTCAAAGTGCTCTTTCCATCTTCCTTTTAAATTTACGTTATATGAATCTCAAAAATGAATTCAAAATAACAAGGAGCATACACTCACTCGCTCATTCAAAAGCTAATCGAACTTGAGCCTAGAAAAACAAACAGAAATACTGGTAAGTGGAGGGGAGCTGAACGAAAAGACTGGGTGCCTGTGATGAACATCAAATGCTGCAATTCTCTGCAAACCCGCTTCGCCAATTCACCGTCTAGGTGGAGATTCAGGAACTCGCTGTACAACGGAGGCGCTGCTCTATGCTGGGCACAAACGGTCCTATCCTCGAGACGACTCAAAGCTGACTAAATTCAAACGGGGAAAAGAGGTAGGGGCTGGCCGTGTTTGCCGGAAGTAGGGTGTGGCCTAACTTCAATGGTTAACGAAAAGAAAGTGAGCGATATAGGCTCACAATAAATCACTCAGTGAAAGCACTAATGTCGTGGATAATAATGATCACTTGTGAAACAGTGACAAATGTTCTGAAAACCATCCCGATCGAGTGAATATGAGGACGGTTGAACTGCGTGATGCCCAGTGGGAATTCCACTAGAGTTCGGGGTTTCTCACTAAAGTACAATGTCATGAATTGTATGAATACACTCGTGCAAATTCATGACATTACGCCCCATCAAAATCAAATCTTTCTTCAGAAAAATTTTCGATATACATACATATGAATCCTAACTCAGTCACACAAGATTCACACAGTGGTGTGTGTACTATCCTGCTACAAGAGAAAATCACAGTCGCCCATGAGCATAAAAACCTCGTATTTACGTTAATAGAACCAAGCTTGAGGGAAAAACTCCGTGACGACGGTGAAAAATCCTGTACTCTGGTCAAACTGAACGAAAAGTTTGCTACATTTACATTAACAACTAATTGTTATGTAGCGTGATGTATGTAATACACAGTGTAGGTGTGACAGTTGTGGTGTAACTGTACCTATGTGTAAAATTATATAATACAAATCAATAGTAAATAGAGACGAAGAGGCAGAAGAGAAGAGGTGGCAGCATGCGGCAGAGACGATCAGCTGATCTGCACGACAAAATTGCTACACCCGCCAGCTGCACCTGCGAAAGCAATCGAGGTGGAGCGACAAAAGTGTCAGTGCGACAAACAATTTTTATTAAATTACAATTTTTCTCTCTCTGCCTAGCAGTCAGTACCTATGTTACAAAAAGTACACTATTATTTGGTTAATGGATACATTATTAACCAGGAAACGTAGTCCTTGGATTGCTCAAATCTCTGAGGACCCCTGTAGTTTACTGGTTAAACCTACATTATTAACCAGGAAACGTGCTAGTCCTTGGATTGCCCAAATCTCTCAGAACGGGCAGTTTACTGGTTAAACCTAAATTATTAACCAGGAAACGTGCTAGTCCTTGGATTGCCCAAATATCTCAGAACGGGCAGTTTACTGGTTAACCTAACTCTGCTCTTACGATTAATAACGACAAGCTGAGAATCCCTACGCAATCTCGGGCAGGTCACATTTTAACACCCAACGTGGGTGTGAACACTCATGTGGATAATGTGCATTCTCCGGGAATCCTCAGAGAGGCCCACAGCTCGAGACACCACAAGTTAATTCAAACACAGCCTCGGATTGTCCTTCTCGAACTTCCCCTTAACCTATGGTATACATGTATGTACAGGCCCTGGACATAATGTGTCCTATGGGGCCAACGGGCAAGACATCAGATCTGCACCCACATTACCACTGCCCTCTCTATCAACTGACTCAGAGATCATGGGCGTGGATTCACACGACACAGGAAGGACATGTCCCTGGATGGTGGTACATTGACACACATTGTAGGAACGCACAAAGCTATATATTTCCTGCCCCATCCTTGGCCAGAAAAAATCAGCACGGATACGGCCCTGGGTTTTCCTTTTGCTCATGTGACCTCCTGAGGCTGAACAATGACCCCATTCTAACACTGCTTGGCGATACTTAGCGGAAATGACAAACTACAGTCGAACCTCGCCCTGGGGTGTTCATGACTCACGGTAGAGCCGTTCTTGTTTACGAAGGAACCTGGCTTGACCTCCCCGTGAATATTTAATCACTCTACCCTTTTGCTTCTTCCACACAGCAGCAAGTGTCGGGTCAGAATGTTGTTCTTGAACAACATCTTGGCTACAAATCAAATCTTGCAGCAATGCAATGGTCACCGGGGTGACACAGTTTGGAGCCTTGGCCATGGCTCATGTTAGTGCAGCCGAAGCCTGAGTAACATCATCTATGGTGCAACTATACTTGGCACCTGGAATATTGCCTATTATTAGGTCAAACAAAGGTTCTGGCATGACAACTGCGACTGTTGTACCAGCGTAAAATGGAGATCTCACCTGGATACGTGCCTCAGGGAATAATCTCACTGATCCATCAATAAGCTGAGATTGGATCTGTCGACCTGTGTACTCCTCAGGCCGAACTAGACTCTGCCTGACAGAGCAACCTGAGGAACCGTTGTCTCTCAGGACCTTCACAGGAATGCCTCCCACAAACCCTGGCTGAACAAGGAAGGCACTGTTACCTGTGGGAGGGCCTGTGGAGAAGCAGCCAGCCACTGATGACACTGCTGAATAAATGATGCAGCAAACATGGTGCTCTGAGAATTTGATATCTGAGGGGTCGTACTCACCGTCTGGGGAGATGGAGTGTTGACCACCTGTGGTGGAATGTTCACTCGCTGAGGGACTAGTGAACTGTGGGGAAGTACCTGTGCTGCTAGGGACGACACCACTCTACTGCTGTTGAGGAATAAAGGCTGCATTTGCCTCTTGCCTCTGATACACTGGGGCTGGTGCTGAGAAGGTTTGTCCCGATCTTTGATTGCATGGCTGATACTGCTGCTGGTTAGGGTACTTGTCGTACCGCTTCCACCCAGGTTTCTGGGTGTTTTGCCCCTGGTCATTCTTCTGCGGTTTGTTAGGACCTTGGCCATTATTCTGAGAATGGCTTTGATGCTGGGGTTCAGTCTGGGACAGTTTCCCAGATTTGTCAGCTTTCCTGTTCCAGGTGTGTTGCTTACGAGTTTGATACCCATATGCAGTGAAGAATGCATCAGCCTTCTCCACCATTTGTCTGGCATCCCTTACCTGGCAGATCTTAAGCTGAGCCATAAGCTCAGCATGCCACGACTTTCCTAGCTGCGTGTGCAGCATAAGGTCAATTATCCCCTCTCGCGTGGGAGGAGTTTCATCTTTCTCCATCCACTCATCTAAGTAAGCAGTAACCCGATCAAGAAACTGAACAGCAGTCTCCTTTTCTTGTAGATGTGCCCTCATAAACTGACTCCTGGCGTCGTCAACTGTGAGACCGTATGCTTTGACGAGTGCGGCCTTCATCATCTCATACGTGAGATTGTCTCCACGAATTCTGTGGAGAATATCGAGGGCAGGGCCATCAAACAAGCTAAGAAACTGGAGCCGCTTAGCTGCCTCATCCAGCTGGTACAGCTGAGCCATGTCTTTGAAACGAGCTATGAATGGCTCGATTCGCTCACCTTCCTTGTATAGAGGAAGCTTGATGTGTGGGGTTGCCAGAACATGTGTAGGGAGAGCACTTGTGGAGCTTGGGTTAGCTGCACCAGATGTGTCTGAAGCCAAGAAGTCTCACTTGAGCTTAGCATCTCAAGTTCATGTTTCTCATGTGCCTCGCGCTTGGCACGTTCGTGTTCTCATTGTTCTCCCTCGTATTCACGTTCTCTTTCGCGTTGTTCTCGCTCGTGTTCACGTTCTCTCTCACGTTCCTCACGCTGAATTCGACGCTCTTCACGAGCATCATTCTCACGTTGCTGCTTGTAACTAAACCGTGAGAGCACGTACTCCTTTATTTGTTTGGGGTCAGTAAGCCCCATATCTTTGGCTTCCTGTACATGCATATTAGCAGCCATAATGCTAACTCAACTAAGGCTGAGTAGACTAATGACTGAGTACTGATTGCTATTTTGCAGAGAAATGCCATCCATCCATCCATCCATCATCCAATCCTACATTGCCCCATCAGGAGTGTAGGAGCCCGGGGCTAGGCAGTTGGTCCTGATATTTAAGATGAGAGTGACCAACCTCACTCATCCCTGAGTGGCATTACGTGAGCAATTAACCCCAACCACCCCTTGGATATAAACCTTCACCGGCTCAATCCGATTGGAGCACAATAATTACCCACTAAACCACCAGGTGCCAAAATTTGGTTATATGGTTACCACCCAGCGTAGTAAATAGTTTCCTGGTGTTCAGGAAACCATTTGGCTTGTCACTCAGTGTAGAGTCACCAATAATAAAAAGTAAAGAATATAAGCACAGGTTGGTGGTTACCAGTTTTATCTAGTTAAACTGGTAAAGAAAGAAAGAAAGAAAAAACTGACTGGGAAAATTATTACATAAAATTAATAGAAATGAATCAATAACCACCAGTAAGATAGTGCTTATAGACTTTAATGATAAATACCTAGGTGTAAGTGAGTGAGTATTATCTCGTTAATAACTTTAGAGCTAGGAGTTAATATCCTGGAATGAGGTCGCCAGATGTCACGGGGGGATGTGAAATTATAAATTAAATAATGCTAGATGTTACTTGAAAACAGAGACAAGGAACTGACTTGTGAAAATCAAGCAGTGTTTTACTTTATGCCAGCTTACTTCGCCGATTCTCTAAGGACGAGAATTTATAAACTTTCTCAACAGTACACAGCAGAGTCTAATTACTCATGCATGCTGTTTGTAGTACTGTTAGCCTCTCGAGAAAGTGACTCCACCCCTGACAATCAATAACTAATGCTAATAATAATAAACAGGTTCTTGCCGGTGCTTAAATCTTGGCTGGCACAACGGATTTAAATTTGATACAAAGGAACTGGCCTAAGTACCAGTTATGAATATTGTAAAGAGTTTGTGCAAACTAGGAGCGGCAACTAAAATAAGCTTAATGTGGAGAAATAAAACGGGTCTAATTGCATTAAGCTCAAGGAAAAGATCTGTAAATTTACTGATTACAATAAAATAAATTTACGTTATATGAATCTCAAAAATGAATTCAAAATAACTAGGAGAATACACTCACTTGCTCATTCAAAAGCTAATCGAACTTAAGCCTAGAAAAACGAATAGAAATACTGGTCAGTGGAGGGGAGTCGAATGAAAAGACTGGGAGCCTGTGATGAAAATCAAACGCTGCAATTCACTGCAAGCCTGCTTCACCAATTCACCATCTAGGTGGAGATTCAGGAACTCGCTGTACAACGGAGGCGCTGTTCTACGCTGGGCACAAACGGTCCTATCCTCGAGACGACTCAGAGCTGACTAAATTCAAACAGGGAAAAGAGGTTGGGGCTGGCTGTGTTTGCCGGAAGTAGGGCGTGGCCTAATTTCAACGGTCAACGGAAAGTGAGTGATATAGGCTCACAATAAATCACTCAGTGAAAGCACTAATGTCGTGGATAAGAATGATCACTTGTGAAACAGTGACAAATGTTCTGAAAACCATCCCGATCGAGTGAATATGAGGACGGTTGAACTGCGTGATGCCCAGTGGGAATTCCACTAGAGTTCGTGGTTTGTCACTAAAGTACAATGTCACGAATTTGTATGAATAAACTCGCGCAAATTCTTGACAGTGGGGGCATTTGTGGTCCCCCCCCCTGGGGACTCCGAGGCAAGGTCTATGTGCGCCATTTTTCTTTTAATTTAGAAAAGGAAGTGTAGTGTGTACTGTGCATGTAGTTTGGTGTAGACAGAGAAACATGTATTAGAGAGCATGCTGGCCTACTCTCTGTGTTACTGAAACACTGAAAAAGTTCAGCAAAGAGGGATGGTCAGGAACTAGTCCCGAGGGCTGATGAAACGGGAGCTCCAGCTCTTCCTGTCATCAGCCTTCCACCCACCTTGGGAGTACTGCCCTGCTCGACTGGTGCTACAGTCTACTCCCCCAAAAAGTGGAAGCGGGAGATGGAGGTCTGGACAGTGACAACAATGGAGGGCATATCATATTACGATGGTAGGAAGTAGGTAAGGGAGTTACATATGACCCATAGACCTATGTCTCCTATGCATCAGCAGTTGTGTCCCGTCCCATGATGTGCACTGTGGAGACACAAACTGACCCAATCCTAAGCACTCTTGCCACTTGCTCTTCTGCCACGTTTGCTCCCCCATTGAAATCCAGCTGATATTCCTTCAGTTTCTTCTTATTCTAAGGTTGCTGCTTCCTCATCTAATATGCAGAAACAGAAGCCTGACATGTCTAGTAAAGTAACACTCACCCTCCCCTCGCCCCCCTAGATCATATCCTCGTGTTCTTCCTGCTCCTGCTCCAGTGAGGGAGAGAAGAATTAGCTCTTCCTCAGCGAAGTCCGGGAGCCTAATTGATGATCAAATGGAGGTTTCTGTCAGCAAGCACTGGCATAGGTCTCCTGGTAGCCACTTGCCTGGTGGTGGGTGGCATAAAAAGACTAAGCATACTGGCCTCTCCTCGTAAATCTTTAACCATTGCATTCACTGTGTTACAGTGAAGTTGTAGGATTCTTGGGAATAAATTAAACAATATTGCACTCCTGCTATCTTTACAAAGGCCAGACGTTATTTGTTTACAGGACACACATTTGGTGGATCAGCTTCATCCTCGACAGTTCAAACGCTACCCCTCGTACAGAAGATATGACAGTCAAGGAGTTGCCATATAAACACAAATCACACCCACAAACAGAGGTGGTTCTAAATTGTAGCTTGGAAGCTGTCGTGTGCAGAGTAAAATTTTATAATATATATATATATCTGTCTATTTACTCTCTCTACAGTCCTCCAAATGGCCCCTTGATAATGATGATCTAAATTCATCATTTAAACACCTCCCTGGGAATAAGCTAGTTTTGGGTGACTTTAACACCCATTACCATCAATGGGCTAGCTTGAGGATTGATGGTCATAGGAAGCAAGCAGCCAACCTAATACTGCAGTCCACCCTGTCTTCTGAATGATGGTAGGGTGAGTCATGTAGATAATCGTACTAGTAACTTTTTGGCTATTGGTTCATCTTTGGCCTCCCCAGGTATACATCAAGATTTCTCGTGGGATCCATATGACGACTCATTGGGAAGTGATCACTTACCAATCTGTCTTTCTTATACACGCGACATTATTCTGGACAGTCCTCCACCAAAATTTATCTATAAGAAAGCAGATTGGGGATCCTTCTCAGGGATCGCCAACTTACTGTAGATATATTTGGGGAGACCATAGATATAAAAGTTCAAAGTGCAACCAGCTCCATATTACACGTAGCTGAGGCTGCTATTTCCAAGACTTCTCCAATTTGTGCAAAGCACACAGTTCATTGGTGGACGCCAAATTGCCGAGAACCATTAAAGAAACGCAATAGAAGATACATGATTTTTGATGGTCAGCCTACTGAGGAAAACTTCATTGCTTACAAACAAGCAGGGGCTATAGCAAGGAGAATAATTAGAAGGACTGAAAGTGACCCCTGGCGGTCTTTCATGTCCGCAGTGAATCGTTTTATCCCACTCAGTAAAGTCTGGTCCCTAGTTAAAATACTAAATAATAAAAGCCCTTCCACCTGTGTGACCACTCAACAAGTGGATAATAACATCTTTGGCGTTCCCATGGACGTAGCTAATATCCTTGCCAGGAGTTTTTCTCATGTAAGTTGCTCAGCCAATCACAACCAGCGTTTTCAAGACCATAAATGCACGGCTGAGTTATCACTATCAGATTTTGCCGAAGAAGACGTAGACTTCCTGTACAACAGAGTTTACGATTAATGAACTTCTTGCCCTGAAGTCCTGTAAAGACACCAGTCCTGGCCCAGATACAATCACGTACGGTATGAACGGCATCTTGATCAGGACAACCTGATTAAGTTGTTAGCACTGTACAAATAGCTTTGGGTGTCCCAAGCTTTCCCTAACTCATGCCACTTTGCGCATGTCATACCGATAGTCAAACAGGCTGGTTGTCATATGATTCCCACTTCATATGGTTCTATCATGTTGACTTCCTGTCTATATAAGGTCATGGAATGAATGACTAATAAAAAGCTTCTTTTTGTTTTAGATTCGAACAAATCGTTAAATGATCGCCAATGTGGCTCTCATAAATACTAGATCATTTAAAGAATTCGGAGCACTGCATTTCGGGGGCATTTGCTAATTACAATATCATGATAGGGATATTCTCGCACATCCACAAAGCCTATGGCATGATATGGTGACAAGGTATACTAAAGCTCTATGCTTGTGGTTTAAGAGGTAATTTGACTATTTTTATTTCTGTGTTTTTGAATTACCCCATTATGTAACATCAGATATATTTATCCGAGAAAACGGGATGCCTCAAGGAAGTGTACTTAACCCCATTTCGTTACTGTTATGATCAATGATATTCTGTCATCAACTCTCATCCCAATGAAACTTAATCACTCAATACTGATGATTATGCAATATGGCATTTCCCATAATGTACGATTTTTGGTTGGACAGATTCAAGCAGCCTTTGATTCTGTCCAACAGTGGGCCTTGCAGTGGAGATATTAGTTTTCCATCTCTAAGAGTACCACCGTAGTTTTTACTACTTGCAACATTCCTGATCTGTGCTTGACTTGGGATAGTCATCTGGTACCTTTTCAAAATTCTGTCACATTTTGGGCCTTCATTTTGATTGTTAGAATAAACTTTAAATTTCTTGTAAATAATTTGCTCGATTCAGTGCTGCTCTCGGGTGTCTGCCCTTTCCTCTCTTCCATCCTTCTTTCCTTCCATCCTCTTCTGTCATTCTTTCCTTCATTCTTTCCTTGTCCTTCTGCCTACGGGTAACTTTACACTCCCTCTTCTGTCTTTCTTTCCTTCATTCTTTCCT
Organism: Coenobita brevimanus; assembly: GCF_032717465.1. Lineage (NCBI taxonomy): Eukaryota > Metazoa > Arthropoda > Malacostraca > Decapoda > Coenobitidae > Coenobita > Coenobita brevimanus. Next base: position 13,119,999 of record NC_137063.1, read on the forward strand.
CTTCCTTCTGCCTGTGGGTGACTCTACATTGAGTGACAAGCCAAATGGTTTCCTGTACACCAGGAAACCATTTACTACGCTGGGTGGTAACCATACAGGTATAACCAAATTTTGGCACCTGGTGGTTTAGTGGGTAATTATTGTGCTCCAGTCGGATTGAGCCGGTGAAGGTTTATATCCAAGGGGAGGTTGGGGTTGATTGCTCATGTAAGGCCACTCAGGGATGAGTAAGGCTGGTCACTCTCATCTTACGTGTCAGGACAAACTGCCTAGCCCCGGACTCCTACGCTCCTCATGGGGCAATGTAGGATTGGATGATGGATGGATGGATATATATCATCTCTCATCTTATCAGTCGTTAGAGCAGTGGTTCTTAACCTTTTTTGAGTCACGGACCCCTTCGCGAAGCTAGTGAAAGCTATGAACCCCTTCCCAACAAAAATGCACATAAGCACAAACACAGCATTTTGTATTTTTTTTTATTTTATAAATAATAGAACGGAGGAAGGAAAAACAAATGAGTAAAAAAAAAATAATCCATACACCAGATTACTGGTGTCCTCTGTTCATAAAATATCTGTAACAGTTAAACTTGAACAGTTGTGGGTTGAACTTTGGAGGGAAACAACTCTGGGGAAGCGAGTTCCAGAGAGATGCAGTTCGGGGAATGAAAGAATTCTGATAGGCAGAAGTTCTGCAGTATGGGTGGGTGACATTCCAGTCATGAGCGCTACCAGATGCCCATGTAGCACGAGGGAAGGCATGGAGAGGTGGCACCATGGACGCAACTTCGTCTAAGCATTTGCCAAAAAAATATCTGTAAAATAATGCAAGGGAGGCAACATTCCTTCTTACTTGCAGGTGAGGTAGTTGATATGTAATGGAGGGTTGTTAATGATTCTAACAGCTTTGTTCTGAATTTTGTCTAGTTGCCTTAATGCAACCTCTACACAACCATTCCACAAGGGTGAGCAATATTCAAGCTGAGAGCGCACATGACTCTTATAAATTATAGCTAACTGCTCTTCAGCGAAGAAGTTATGGACTCTACAATAATCCAAGTTTCTTTGATGCGGTTTTAGCAAGTGATCTGACATGAGAGGTCCAGCTGAGGGCACTGTTAAGTGAGATGCCAAGAATTTCAATACTTTTGGAGATGGGAATATTAGTAGCACTGAAGGTAATGTACGAATCTGGCAATATCTGTCTATTAGTAAACTGCATATATTTAGTTTTACTAGCATTAAAAGAGACAAGGGTGTTTTGTCCCCATTCACTGATTGTAGATAGATCTTGATTTATGGAGATGGCTGTACTGAGTTGAGAGATAGAGATATTAGACTTTGTAAATGGATGTCTGAGTGTGAATGAACTATGTAGTGTTGAGTCATCTGCATATGAGTGAATGGGATTGTGGGTGACAGATAAGAGATCATTAATATGAACCAGAAATAGGGTTGGCACCAGAACTGATCCCTGCGGCACGCCGGCATTAATTGAGTGGAAATTGGAATATACATCATCTACTTTTACTCTTATTTTCCTGTCACTAAGATATGAAGAAATCAAAGGAACAAAAGACGTTAGTCCATAGCAAGGGAGTTTGGACAGCAGGGAACGGTGCCATACTCTGTCGAAAGCTTTAGAGATATCAAGAGCTACTGCATGAGAGTCACCAAAAAGCTCAATTGATTGATGGATGATATGAGTTAGGAGACTGAGTATGTCAATGGTGGATCTTCCGTGGCGAAAATCATATTATCTATCATTAATTAAGTTGTTGGATTCAAGATGTTTAACAATGTGCTTATTAATTAATGTTTCAAATACCTTACCAAGAGAAGATGTGACAGCTATTGGTCTGTAATTGGAGGGGTCAGACGAACTTCCTTTCTTCGGAACTGGGTGGATATTGGCTTCTTTCCATGAATTTGGGAATAAATTAGTACGTATGCATAGTCTGAATAATTTAGCTAGGACAGAGGCAAGTTCAGGGGAACACTTTTTCAAAACAATTGGTGGAATTCCATCTGGGCCTGGAGCTTTGTTGGTAGGTAAATTGTCTAGGATGGATTTTACATATCTTGTCTGTATTTTAAGTGGGGCAATTTCGGGAGAATCAAGTTCCAGTACTGGGACATTCTGGCTGGTATCGTCTATGGTAGAGTTTCTGGCAAAGGTACTGGCAAAGAGATCTGCTTTCCCATGTGGGTCATTTGTAATGTTGCCATCTGCAGATTTTTGTGGGGGAATGGAAGATGACTTGTTAAAGTTATTATTGAAAGAATTAAGAGTTGACCAGAATATTCTATTGTCATTAGGATTGCTAAGTAGTTTTGGTGCTTGCTTTTGAAGAAAGTTTGATTTAGATAGATTTAATACAGCTTTTGCATGATTTCTAGCAATTTTAAATTGGGAGAGTGATTCAGATGTTTTTGATTTTAAGTAAGATTTATATGCTAATGACTTTTGGCTGTTGCTCTGGCACAGTTGCCATCAAACCATTTTGGAGAGTTCAATCTTTTAGTGAACTGTTGACTTGGTATGAATAAATCCATACTAGCTAGTATTAAGTCACAAATGTGGGACTGGGTAGAATTGGGATCACGAGAGGAGAAAGACTGCCATGGAACATCAGCAAGGTAATTTTTAAATCCATCTCAGTCTGCCCTAACAAAGTGCCATCGGGTCACCCTGACAGTTTTAGAACGTGGAGGTGTGGGAGGGTTAACTAATGAGGCTTTGATGAGATTATGGTCAGAGGATCCAAGTGGTAACAGTACCTCTATCCTGTATTGATCTGGATTATTTGTCAAGAATAAATCCAAGAGATGGGCATTATGGTCAGGATTATCAGGTATTCTGGTTGGTTGCTTTACCAACTGGGTGAGATTAAATGATTCCGCAAACAGCTCGCACTTTAGACCAGCGTCGTCAGTCCGGGCAGAATGCAATAACCATTCAACATTGTGTATGTTAAAATCACCCAAAATGGTAATTTCGGTGCCAAGGGCAAGGTCAAGGTTACTCAACTGAGTGGATATGGAATCAAATACACTGGGTTCCGAAGAAGCATTGGGGGAACGATAAACTACACAAATATATTTGGTAATGTTTTGACAATTTAATTTATATAACGAGTAATCAGAACTGGGTGAAGTTTAAAATAGTGTCAACTGCATATTGGGAATTGATATAACAACAGGTGCTGTCCTTGTTACAGAAGTTTGTAAGGAGATGGTAACCGGGAAAACAAAATGGAGATACATCGGTAGAGGGTGAGAGTTGTGGTTCTGTGAGGAAAAGGGCCAAAGGGGATATGGACTGAAGGAAAAAATGAACTGAGTTTAAATTTGTGGTAAGGCCGTGGATGTTGGTAAAGAATAAGGCCGCACTGTCACTTCTTCGCCGACGAGCATTCCCGGAAATAGCAACAGTCGCTGCCGGCACAGTCGCTTGATGGCGACCAGGAGGACCCTGTGCCGCCAGCCCTACCCTGCCGGTGGTGTCAATCCGAGGTACCACCCCATTTAATAGTAAGATTGCAGCGGCCATTACTAAAGACGTGAATAGAAGGTGTGATATGTTATGCGCATGTAGTGTAGTGTAGACAGTTGAAGGTAGAGGTATTATGAGAGCATGCTGGCCTACTGTATGTGTAATTGAATGCACTGAAAATGTTCAGCAAAGGGAGATGGTCAAGATCAAGTCCTAAGAGCTGGTGAAACGGGAGCTCCAGCTCTCCCTATCACCAGCTTGCCATCAACCTTGGGAGTACTGCCCTGTTCGACTGGTGCTACAGTCTACTCCACCTATGCAATGAATGTACTTTATTTTCTTGAAAACTACCTCAAGCAGTGTATGACATACACAAAGTATATAACTGTCTTTACAAAGAATTGTTTCCCACTCTTTCATAGAATAGCTAATGGCCACTCGATGAAAAAATGAAATACATCCAACTTGTGCAAATTAACAAAACAAAACTTTAATTCTGCTCAAAAGTTCCTTTCAGTGACAGGGTTGTTGTTTGGCTTGAATAAGACGAATTTGTGGAGTGGTATTTGACATGGAAACACGCATGTCATCGTTGACATCCAGTTGATTTCTACTTTTCGTTTTGATAGAAGCAAGCGCTGAAAACCCTGACTAACAAAGGTATGTAGTAGCAAACGGAATCACAGCACCCATAGCTCTCTTTGCCAGAGGGGGGTAGGTTAATGTCAATGAACCAGAATTCTTCAAGACTCCTCGATTTTTTTTTTTTTTTTTTTTTGTCTGAAGCAGCTGCTGTTTGCAGATGATACTGCACTGGTGGCTGATTCAGAGGAGAGATTGAGACAGTTGGTAGAGGAGTTTGAAAGAGTGTGTGAAAAGAGGAAATTGAAAGTAAATGAAAATAAGAGTAAAGTGATGAAGTGTACGAGGTTGGTAGCAGTGATGCCAGATCGTGAGATGCAGATTTCACCAGAGAACCACCAAAATTTCACCAGATTTCACCATCAGTTTATTATGATGCAAAATGTGTTAATGAAAAATATTACACTTGTAATTCAGAATTCAAAGACTGTGATATAATGTGATGGGTCAGCAGTATTTTGAACAGCTTGTGTCCCAGAATAGTCACTAATACTTCTGTTGAGACTGCCATACCAGTATTATTTTACAAGTGGACAATATGCAGTTTTGGAATTTTAGCACCGTTAACGTATAATATAGTCCCTAAGGATCACAATGAACCCCCATTATCCCATTCGGAAATTGATATTTTCAGAGATAATGAATTTTATTTTAAATTCCAAAAAAAACCCTACCTTGGATCTTCGCTCGGCCACTCCGGGAAAAAAATGCGTGCGTTCGTATGTGTGTTTCTCTTCCCTTCGACTGCGCATGCATCTCGTAGGTCTGTATCACCCACTCATAGGCCTACTTCAGGTCACGTGATGGAATTCGGCCAATAAATTTGAGTCGCTCTCTCTGATTCAATCTGGATGGAAAATTTAAATCCTTCTCGCTATGGCCTCTGAAGAAGAAAGACGTGCTGTGTGTCCCGGGTGTGATATTGATTATTTACGAGTGATTAAGCATTTCCACTCAGAACCTGAAGAGGCTATTGAGTTTTTTAGAAGACACAGTGTATTACCTTCCGAAGTTTATTGCCCAGATTGTCAGGAACCGTGTAAATTTAGAAAAGACAAACATCAGTGGTACTGTGGTCGGTACAAAAAGTACGGAAAAACCAAGAAACGGGTCCAGTGTAGTTTTTGTGTGTCTGACTACAAAGGAAGTTTTTTGGACAACACACACCTTCCTGCTTGGCAAATTATACTGTTCATAAACCACTGGATTCAAAAGTTCTGGAACCACGACGTTATTATCACGTGTTTGAAGTGGTCATCAAAGACAAGTGTGGACTGGCGAAGCTTTTGCTCAGAAGTGACTCTTTCCTGGCTACAGAACCAGCCACCCATCGGGGGACCTGGCATTGTCGTCGAGATTGACGAGACATTTTTTGTGAGAGCAAAATATGATCGTGGGAGAGACCTAAGGGACGTGTGGCTTTTTGGAGGGATTGAAAGAGTCGGGAAAAGGTTTTTCTTGGTGCCTTTGGTGAAAGGGAATCAAGTACTTGACAGGAGTGCTGCAACCCTTGTACCGATTATAAAAAAATTCATTCGGCCAGGTAGCATTGTTAACAGTGACGGTTGGGCTGCCTATCGACAGTTGGCGGACGAGGGGTACACGCATCGTGTAATTAACCACAAGGAGGTATTTGTGGACCCAGACGACCCTACCATCAATACGCAGACCACTGAACGACTGTGGCGTGACGTCTAAGCATCCTGGACTACGGACAGAATATTTTGAACAGTGCTTCTCTAGTATCTGTTTCTTCACGCGAACCCTGAGCAAATGCTACACCACTTCCTTATTGCTGCAGCCGCACTGTACCCACCACAGTCAGATCAGCCACGTGAACGACCTGGTGCTGTTGCCGCTATTCCAACTGGCCTACCCCCGGAAGACGACGACGACCCAGACGACCCTCGTCCTGGATCATCGTATCTCTAGGGTAAGCGTTCCCCTAGGATAGGTTAGGTATGTTGGTTTTAGTTTGGTTAGGTTTAGTGTGCTTGGTGAGGTTACGTTACATACTCCCCTAAGATAGGTTAGGTATGTTGGGTTAGGTTTAGTTAGTTTTATTGTGTTCAGTGAGGTTTGGTTTAGTGTGGTGAGGTTACGTTACATACTCCCCTCAGATAGGTTAGGTATGTTGGGTTAGGTTTGGTTATTTTTATTGTGTTCAGTGAGGTTGCGTTAGGACTGTTTCGTTTGGTGTGGTCTGTTCGATTACGTTTACGGGTGGTGTAGTATATTTTTCTGTTGGTTGTTTATGCGAGTTCAGTTGTTTTTTTACTTCATTTTTTTTTCGGAAAATGTTTCATTTTCACCTACTTGTCCAATAAAATTCAATGTTTGTAAAACAGGGACAGTGAGGCATTTCCGACAAAAATGAAGGTCAGAAACACTCGAATCGCATCAAAAACTGCCAGAAAAATATATTGCACTACCTGGGGGGTGTACTGTCCACTTGTAAAAATTTACCACCATACCTTCAACCAATCATAATATCTATAAGAATGAATCACGGCTGGTTACTGTGGATATTTTATCGGGCTACACATGAGACAATATAGTAAAAATGCATATAGGATACATCTATGATTTTTACCAAAAATTCACCTTCATTTTACTTGAAAATCGTGCAGTCATCATCCAGTCATTCACTGAACAAATTTTTCAGTTTAATTAATGAAGCATATCTGTCACAATAACCATCATAACAAAGCTGACACAACCTGCTGACCGTCCCGATATTGTATCGTACACACCCATTTCTCTACAAGTAATCCCTTTTCTGACACATTACGTGATTCACTGGTCCTTGAAGGATATTTTATAAAGTTTTTTTTCTTCATAGTTTACTTTAAATGTTGCATTTACCTTATGAAATATGTGACAGCTCGTGCCGGCGACCACATGACTAGTTTAAACGGTGGAAACTGGAATCAGCTGTTGGATGTAAAGATTGAACTAGTTGCCATACGCCACCACTGAGTCACAAACATGACCACGTTAAAATCCTCGAGCGTTGAATACACACTATACTGGTTAATATATATATATATATATATCTATATATATATATATATATATATATATATATCTATATATATATATATATATATATATATATATATATATATATATCGACCAGGAAGAAAAAAAAAACAGCACCGATCGGAGGATTGAGGTTATTTCAGCAATAATGATTGGTCATCTACAATTTCACTAGATTTCACCAAATATTGTCTGGTTCCAAACTATTCATTTTTTTTTCACCAGGAAACTTAAGATTTCACTAGATTTCCCGAATCTGGTGAAAAATTTCACCATCTGGCAACGCTGTTTGGTAGATGGTAGGGGGATGAATATACTGTAGTTTAGAATGGTGAGTTGCTTGAGGAGGTAGAGCGTTTTAAATATTTAGGGTCACATGTTACTGTGGATGGAAGAATAGATGCAGAAGTGAAGTTTAGAATGAATGAAGTAGGAAAGGTGCTGGGAGGAATGAAAAAGGTGTTCAGATATCATTCGCTTAGAATGGATGTAAAGAGTAGGCTGTATGAGGGTGTTGTGGTACCGACTGCATTAAGTGGGGCTGAAACATGGATTATGGGTGTAGCAGAGAGGAAAAGTTTGAATGTAATGGAGATGAGGTGTCTGAGAAGTATGTGTGGAGTGACGCGTATGGATCGAGTGCGAAATGATGAAATGCGAAGGAGAACTGTAGTTGTTCGGGAGATGGTTTGGGCATATGGAGAGAATGGATAATGAGCGATTGGTGAAAAAGATAACTAGATCTGATGTGAGAGGTGTAAGGCTGATAGGGAGACCACGAATAGGATGGATGGACAGTGTGAAGAAAGCACTGGATGTGAGAGGGATGTCTGTTGCACAAGGAAGAGTGGCTGTGCATGACAGAAATAAATGGAGAGAAATTGTGAATGAATAAATGATGACGCAGCCCTGAGGGGATATTTTCCCGCATTTGGTCTGATCAGCTAGTCAGGTCAGGTGCGGGTAAGGGGATGTGGCAGGGGTAAACCAGCTCTGCTGTGGGGCCCTGCTGCGGATATCACTGATTGCACTGCGCAGTTGACCCTTGTGTGGTGTGGTGCGGTGAGGATCTGTCCTTTCTCCCCTCTGGGGCTAAGATGCGAATGAATGTGTTTGAATGGATGAGTAAATGAGGAGTGTGTCGTCCTGTCTCCCTTTCCTTGGGGGAAGCAGCCTATGTATATAGATGGATAGATTTTGCCTGTTAATGCTGCCAAACGGCATCACGAAATTGTTCTCAATTATTCTGACTTTCAAGGACCCCCTGAAGCTCATCCACCAGGTTAAGAACCCCTGCGTTAGAGTGTCCACTGCAGGACCGGCCTATCCCGACCGAAATGGGGACGATACAGCTAATGTATCTCTACCAAGTGGCTTATGGTGTCTGGTAGAGATTGTATGTAGGGTGAAAAGTGCTTGTAAGTGTAACTGTAGTGATGGAATGGCTTTGGATGTGAGTGTAGTCTGTGAACCAAGTGTAATTAGCCCACACAAGCCGATTGGGTGCAAGCATACTTCATAGTATGCGACACTGGTTCAACCACAGCACCCCTTATGTCCGCCAAGCAGTACGTGGCCAGAAGAAAGCTCCCAAAGTTTATTACCCTGGCAGGGGGCGAACCCTCGTTCTTCAGTGTACGAAAACACACACTTTTCCACCGTACCACAGAGGCTCCATATACTGTATATATATATATATATATATATATATATATATATATATATATATATATATATATATATATATATATATATATATATATATATATATATATATATATATATATATATATATATATATCCATCATCCGATCCTATGTTGCCCCTTAAGGAACATAGGAGCCCGGGGCTAGGCAAGTTGGTCCTGACATTTAAGATGAGAGTGACCAGCCTCACTTATCCCTGAGTGGTGTCACGTGACCAATAAACCCCAACCACCCCTTGGATAAAAGCCTACACCGGCTCAATCCGATTGGAGTGCTGTAATTACCCACTAAACCACCAGGCGCTAAAATCTGGTTACATGGTTTCCATCCAGTGTAGTAAATGGTTTCCTGGTGTACAGGAAACCATTTCGCTTGTCACTCAGCGTAGTCACCCACAGGCAGAAGAAAGAAGAAAGAATGAAGTAAAGAAAGAAAAGGGAGTGTATAGTCACCCGTAGGCAGAAGGACGAGGAAAGAACGAAGGAAAGAAAGACAGAAGAGGATGGAAGGAAACAAGGATGGAGGAGAGGAAAAGGCAAACACCCGAGAGCGTAGATAATTAAAGTCGTGCAAGGGAGAGAAAAAGACGGCACAATGTTGTAAGGGGGGTGTCGCGACGCTGGTGACCCAGACCCTGTGCGTATGAAAATGCCAATTTTGTTTTATTTTTCCATGTGCTTTGGAACAGACACAAAGTTGGATCACAGTAAAAGGTGTTTGGAGTGTAAATGTGATGCGCATGTGATCCCTTAATCGTCTCATCCCGCCAAGGCGGGGTCACAATAAACCAAAAAACTAAAACAACCATGCAAACTCCTGTCACATTTGCATCACATCCACACTCTCAACACCGTAATACGTTTTACAGGGTTTAAATCTGTGATCATTAATTTACAGTAAAGCCGTATGTATTGCAAGACTGTCGACAGTTCATATCTTACCGTGTATTATCCCTCCTTCGACAATGGACTCTGCCATGGGAACTAGAGGAGAAATGCTGCTCATCTGTAAAGATGGCTCTGCTCCATAAGTCATCATCCTGCTCAACATGGAGCTGTGCAAAAGCCAGTCTTCCTGCACGGTGCTGGTCCGTCAGGCGTTCCATCTGAGCTGGGGTGTGATGGTGTATTCCAGCGCGATGTGAACTTCTCCTTATAGTTCTGGCTGACACTTCTAACAGCAAGTCATGCCTTATTGCTGCTGCGTTGGTAAGGGGGTTAGCTTCCGCTGCAGCAATGATGTTCCCATACTTTACTGGTGTCCTCCTCGTTTGGGCTCCTGTTCTCTCTAAGAAAAGGAGTTTGCTGTAAACCCAACGAGGTTGTGATGCATTTATTGAGGTGTTCTCAAACGTTACTATTATAGTTTGCGTGGGTCTTTCCTAAGAACTGTGTAAGGTTTTAGTGCATCTGTCCGACTCCGTGAAACCTGAACGATCTGCATATGCAGTATCGTTTCACGGGGCGAGCGTCACTCTCTCACCTTACTCAGCGGGGAGATGTTGCCATATGCAGGTCGCTTAGCTGTATTAGTCTGGACGAATAGACTACGTTACTACTTCACGTGCTAACACTGTCACCTGCATAGAATCCACGAAAGTTTGACAACACATTGTTAACCAGTTGGGACAATTTTCTTATATGATATTATCTGTTTTTATCAATGCTCACCCCTATTTCGCTAACACTGGTGGAAGAGGAATCACATAACACATAGATATGTCGCATAATACGAATCTTCTTGTAATGTTAATGGATTCTAAATGTAATCGATGGTTTAATCACAAGCTATGCTTAATGTGTGAAACAATGATATGGATTTGTAGTTAAAGGGTATGTGGAAAAACTAATCACCTCCTTTGCATTTCCTATAACATGGTCATTTGAGAACGGGAGGGTGGGAGAGATGATAAGGTTATCTGAAGACTAAAGAGGAAGCCAGAGCTACGTTTTGCTCACGTCTTTGCTACAGCCAGGTTCGGATGCACTAAATAAACATAGATAACATGTAAATATGAACTACTACTGTACTATAATAAGTCATACGTTGCCGTGAACAACACTTAACCATCATAGCACGCTTAAAAACTTAACACAGACCCTTCTTTACTCCAACCCCATTACTGACAGGACTAAACCTCTGATACCCTACACTACCCCACCACCAACCAGTAATGCAGGTCACAAGACAATTGTTGATGGTTGTAGATGTAATCGCAGACAATATGTATTTTCGTAGAAAATGATAATCTATATATTGAAAATTGCAATATAATAACTGTAACCTCATAGGTAAAATATTTATAATTGTTCACATACACTATATCTTATGTATACTCGTACTATAACAAATCTAAGTATGCACATAGAATTAAAGACCTTACGCAGGTCGTTTATGTTTCCATTGGTGTTCCACCTCGTAATCCACTTGGCGACGGTCCTTCGTGCCAGGCCAAGTCGCTGAGCGACAGCACATATAGACAGCCCACTATCGTGCAAAGCGATGATGCTGCCTCTCAGCTCCAGGTTTTGCTCCTTCCTGTATCCGTATGATACAAAGAAATCTCGGATGATTTCCTCCCTCCTTCCCTCTCTATCAGTCAGACACACGAGTCGAAGTTCTTGAACTGATGCAAACGTTTGTGGCATCATTGACGCGAAGGCTACAGAAAGTGATTGTGAAAAATGGTGGGTGAACTGGATATTACGTATGATAATAGTAAATATCAGAGCAATTGAGTCTTTCATCCCCTTTAGTGTTTATTATTACGATTATAATATTATTAAGGGAGAAAACAATATATTGATTTCACTTTACTAATCATAATTTAAAATAAGACGCTTATCCACCTTCTGGTCGCATCCGTCATTTATGTGATTAACCCGTTGCTTAGACAAAATGTAAGGAGGCCCGACCATCCGTGTGTTTCATAGCTTACTCACGAGACACAGATGTGCTATATTTTCATCATCTATTTAACTACACAAGTGCAGTTGAAATTAAAACGTCAGTTGCACTGGGCAAGGCATGTGGTAAAATGTTACCTGCCAGCGTTTCCTAGCTATGACTATACATGCATAGAATGTATTCTGAGTAAATATATTACTATGCTGCCTAACCACATTAATTCATGTGACATGGGAATAAAGTAATGATAAAATCACTAGTCTTTTACATATATGGAAGTATACAGATTCCATATTTCAAAGAAATATTGGTCGCGACCGTATTGAGATGGGGAGACGCTCCTTCAATGTCCGTTACCATGCCTTAGGTGTATACTCTCTCTCTCTCTCTCTCTCTCTCTCTCTCTCTCAGTGTGTGTGTGTGTGTGTGTGTGTGTGTGTGTGTGTGTGTGTGTGTGTGTGTGTGTGTGAGACATGCGAGTCGAATTTCTCGAACTCTGATCCCCAGACGCTTTGGCATTGGCAGTGCTGACTGTATCACCAAAATCTGACCGGAGCTGTACCTAGTAGGTACTACTTGGGGTGCCAACAAAAAATCTTTATTAATGGCATACAAGTCCCTTATTACATCTAAGCTAGACTATGGATCACAGGTGCATGGGTCGGCATCTGATGTCACATTGAGGAGATTCGATGCATTGCAGAATGAATGCTTCCAAATGTGTCTTGGAGACCTGAGGTGTACACGAGTGGCTCACATGGAAGTGGAGGCGAATGTATCTCCCCTCCATATTCCAGTGAACATTTGCTTCTATCATAAAGCATACGAACTGTAAAGAAAACTGATATTTGCAACGTGGCTTGTACCCCCTTGTGTCAACACCACCATCTTATGCGGGGGTTCGTCGACCACTTGCTGTTCACCTCCACTTACTGACTCAGGAGCTTGGTGCGGACTAAATGTGCTCTCAAGTTTTCGGTTGCCGACTTATTCATTTGTGTTTACTTCTGAACTTCTGTCATTGATAAAGACATAAACTATGCTCTAAACTCTAGACGTGATTCATCTGTCATATCTTCAGATTCAACGTCAGCCCTTCTAGTGTGTGGTCGACTGAATGTGCTTTCAAGTTTTGGTTGCAGACTTATTCGCTTGTGTTTACTTCTGAACTTTGGCATTGATAAAGGCATAAACTATACTCTAAATTCTAGATAAGATTCATCTGTCATATTTTCAGATTAAAAGTCAGCCCTTCAGGCAACTGCTTCTTGAATTACTGATTCCAGTGCGATCCAGAGCTGCATCATTAATAAATTACATTTGTGCAACAAGTCCTTCATGCCGACCTGGGTGCCTGGTCATTGACATATACGAGTATATGCCAATGAGCAGACTGACTTACAGCTGTGGAGCTTGGGGAAACTTGGAACATTCCTGGTGATCTGTGGTCTATTCTGTCCCTCAGAAGGGAATAAACAAATCTTCTGCGGCAAAGTCAGTGGATCAGCCTTGACAGGGCCCGACCTGTAAACCACTGCTTGGCAACTGGAATACTAACAACCGTCCTAGTCACCCTGAGGAAAATTTTTTGGCATGCACGAGGATCAACCGCACATCAATTACCCACATATTGCCATATACTGAAAGACGATTTCCATTGGACTGTGATATATGTGGTGCAGTGTTGTTTATCAGTCATATCCTGTGCTGTCAGCGATTTATTGGTGAACGTGCTTCACTTATAAATTACTGCGTCGCAACAGTCGTCCCCTTCACTCTTTACACCATCCTGGGTGATGGGGATATTGTTATAATAAACTGATGGATTTCTTGAGGGAGACTCGGTTGATGAGTGATGTGACCTTTTTACTGTGTTGGTTATGTTTTTTTTTTTTTTTTTTTTACCAAAATATGTATATACCGTATTATTTAACTGGAGTTGACAGTTCATGTATTTGAAATAGTTTCTGCTTCTTACTTCTGTTTCTTATATTGATGTCCCCCATATTAAACCACATGCCTCGCCTGACAGTCACCAACTGAGTGGGCCTGTGCAATATAGAAAGGTATTGGGCACTCTCAGTCAATGGTGTTCTGTTGGACAAGATAGGGGAGGCGGTGGCTCAATCGGTAGAGAGGTGGCCTGCAGTCCTAACGGACCCAGGTTCGAATCCCGGCTGGGGCAGGGAACAGAGTAAGGATTTGAATTTCATTAAATCAGGCTTAATGATCTACCAGAAGACCCGCCGACATGTCGTAAAAGTACCCCCGCTAATATCAATACACCAGTCCTGTATGAGACAGCCCTAGCATGTATTCAATATGGACGGTGGGTGTTAGCGCCGAAGTGGTGACATGTAGAGGTGTATGGTATGTAGGAGGACTGCTGGGCCTTGATAGCAGGCTGTGAAGCCTATGCCCAGAGTCGGACACATAAAAAAAAAAAATGTAAATATGTAAATTGTTGGCATATGTTTGTATCAGATTCTTAATTAGGGCCGACAGTTGACATACTGGACTCATCTGGCTCTCTTTCATTTATTGTTGTCCCCTATAGTAATCCATGCCTCAACCAACAGTCAGCCAGTGATGAGTGCAGGTGTGCAATGCAGAATGGCATTACATATCTGCAATCGACGGTGTTCTGTTGGTCGAAGTATTTTCCCTGTTAGCGTGAACATAATAATTAGGTTTAGCTATTTGTATCTGTAGACTCAAATGTAGGGAAATTATTTGTTTCTTAGGTTTATCAGTATTAGGCTGTTAGATCATTTTTTTTAAATTGATATAAAAAAATATTTGACAAACTAGGTAAGATATTTTTTCTTGTATGGGTACGAGGTTGAATGCAACTGCCATTCTGCATTGCTTAACCTTTGTTCAATGCTTTTGATCCGTCATGCTAAGCTACATTGATTTTCATGCAGACTTCTGAGTAGCTGTCTAATTATTGCTGAATTTGGTGATAGTTCCTTTGTGGGACCTTCAGACCATTCTGATGGCGGGTGGAGCGAGATCTCATTATAGTCGTGTGCCGACATGCACTAGCACGTGATTGGTCGGCCAGGTATGTGTGTGATGAAAGAAGTGTGGCTATTCTATTGGTGGAAAGAGTTAGACCACCGCTGTTTGTGATCTTCTGCATGTTGGAAGGATTTGTAAGTCGTCTACTTGTGTATTAACTGCAGGTTTCAATTCGGAAATGTAAAGTACTTCCAGGAACATCAGTCGACGTGGGTCTTTTGCGCTGTCATTTATATTACTGCGTTTTTCGAGGTGCTGACGGGTGAGGGAGGTCTATCTATCTATCTATTGCCAGACGCCTCAATCCCGTTCGGGGTGGCCACAAACAAATCGCCTCCACGTCGCCCTGTCCCCCACCATTTCACTGCCCCGCTCCCAACTCACACCCCCCTCTCCCATATACCTCTCCACCCCATCCCTCCATCTCATCCTCGGCCTCCCCCTCCCTCTTCCCCCCTCCACCTCACTCACATACACTCTCTTCGTCAGTCTTTCACCCTCCATCCTCTCCACATGGCCAAACCACCTCAGTGTATTCCTCCTAACGCTTCCTATCACATCCACATCCACACCACAACGCTCCTTGATATCCTCATTTGTCAGCCTGTCTCTCCATATGACTCCACAGGCTCCTCTTAAATAACTCATTTCCACTGCTCTCACTCTTGACTTGTGTCTTTCCAGCAACGTCCAAGCTTCACTTCCATACGTTAGAGTTGGTATCACAATACTGTCATGTAGTAACTTTTTCACTTCCATGCTCACTTCCCTGCTTCTTATCACTGCTTTCAAGGAACCAGCAACCATTCTTCCCTGCTGTACCCTTTCAAGCACTTCACCCTCCAAACCTCCATCCTTACTCATCACACTACTCAAGTACTTAAACGTACTCACATTTTCCAATTCCTCATCATCCAACCTCGCTGTACCTTCACTGACTTCACCTCTCTCAAAGACCATCACTTTACTCTTCCCTACATTCACCTTTAGATTCCGTTTCTTACACGCTCTCCCAAACTCATCCACCAAGCCTTGCAGCTCTCCTTCGTCTTCAATCAACAACACAATATCATCTGCAAACAACAGTACAGGAGTTTCCAAACACTGCCCTCTCTCACCAGGGCCACTCCAACACCCACTACCCTACCTTGTACCTCTTTTATTACCCCATCCATGTACAGATTGAACAACCATGGAGACATGACACATCCCTGTTTCAACCCAACCTTCAAAGAGAAAAATTCACTCAGTTCACCATCCACACGCACTGCAGCCTTAGCACCATCATACATACTCTTCACAGCATTCAACAACTTCCCATCTACTCCATATATTCTTAATACTTTCCACAATCCTTGTACATCCACCCTGTCATATGCTTTCTTCAAATCCATGAAGGCTGCATACAACTTCTTTCCCTTCTCTAGAAACTTTTCCACTGAATTATTCCCTTGTACAAAGGAAAAGGGGAAAAAGAAGTGTGTGGTAATCATAGGGGCATTTGTCTTCTTAGTATAATAAGAAAAGTGTGTGGTAGGATACTTATTGACACAACCTCTTCCCTTCCTAAAGCCTCCCTGTTCTTCTCCAACTAATTCCTCTGTTCTTTCTCTAACTCTGTCAATAAGTATCCTACCACACACTTTTCCTATTATACTAAGAAGACAAATGCCCCTATGATTACCACACACTTCTTTTTCCCCTTTTCCTTTGTACAAGGGAATAATTATACCTGACTTCCAATCCTCCGGGACTCTACCTTCCTCCCAGGCCAATCTGCACATTTTCCACATCCACTCTACTACTATCTCTCCCCCATGCTTCAGCATTTCACCACACACTCCATCAATTCCTGGGGCTTTCCCCAATTTAACTTTCTTCATTGCTTCCACAACTTGTAGTGATTCAACCGTTCTGTAGGTGACTTGAGACGCCTTGACCGTTTAGTCCTCGTCATTCCTACATAGGTATGAAGCCAAATGTCCTCACTTGTTCAAGTATGTCGGTAGATGACGTGGGCTTCTTGCATGGGTGTACTTTTCACGGCAGGGCGGTTCTTGAGTAATAGCTGGAACGTTTTGCATGTCTCGTAGTATGTGATTTGTGTGATGGTTTTGTTAGGATCTGTGCATTTGGCATTTTTATGAATAATATTTTTCGCTAATCTCTCGTCAGCTTTATACTCTGTAGACATTTAATTATGGTAGTACAAAGTGACTTTTTCGTTATGGAGGATGTAGTGCTGCTCTCGGGTGTCCGTCCTTTCCTCTCCTCCCTCCATTCCTTCCTTCCTCTTCTCTTTCTTTACTTCATTCTTTCCACGTCCTTCTGCCTATGGGTGACTTTACACTCCGTCTTTTGTCTTTCTCACCTTCATTCTTTCCTCTTCCTTCTGCCTGTGGGTGATCATCACTGAGTGACAAGCGGAATGGTTTCCTGTACACCAGGAAACCATTTCATATGCTGGGTGGTAACCATATTACCAAATTATGGCGCCTGGTGGTTTAGTGGGTAATTACGGCGCTCCAGTCGGAGTGAGCTTGTGAAAGTTTATATCCAAGGGGTGGTTGGGGTTATTGCTCACGTAATCTCACTCAGGGATGAGTGAGGCTGGTCACTCTCATCTTAAATGTCAGAACCAACTTGCCTAGCCCTGGGCTCCTACGCTCCTCATGGGGCAACGTAGGATTGGATGATGGATGGATGGATGAAAGAAGGGGTACTATAGCTTGAGTACCATTGTTAACTGCATTCTTCACTACGTCTTCCACTATTCCGATATCCATTGTTGGCGAGAACTTGCCGAAGTCTTTCCAGCTCTGAACACTGCTCATAAGGAACAGTGGATGAGGGCACGGTGGGTGTAGGTGCTGATGGTGGAGCGTAAGTATCGCTGAGGGCATTCACTTTTGCCAGTGAGACATAGTCTTTTATTGCATGATTTTACGCAGACTGCAGTTGTGAATCCAGAGTCTCGGGCGGTCACCAGGACATCAAGGAAGGAAGGGGTGCCTTGGGTACACTCTTCTAAAGTTAAATTTAGGCCTGAGGCATCCATGAGGCGCCGTCTGGGGATATGGAGTTCTTGGATGTCCTTTACTCTTACAAAAATGTCGTCTACATAGCAGCAGTAGACTGAAGGACGGTTATTAGTCAACACAGAGGCCTCAATTGTACCCATAAAAAAGTCTGCAAAGAAGACTCCTAGAGGGCTGCCCATGGCAACAACATTGATCTTGCGATAAATCTTCCCGCGGAAGCAGACAAAGGGGACCTTTTTAGTACAAAGTTCCAGCACGGTGCAGATGACATTTTCTGGCATGCCGAGGGGCGTAGTTTCTTCACACCTATTTACTCGGTCGAAGATGAACTGTATCATTCTGACCTCTTTGCAACCTTTGCCTGGGCTTTCGGGCCAAAGGTTGATTGAAAAAAAAAAATTATATATATATATATATATATATATATATATATATATATATATATATATATATATATATATATATATATATATATATATATATGGTCATCGTCAGGATTCTCATGGTGGGGACAACTCAGGTAATATATTATCGCAAACGGTACACGATTTTGTTAGGCTGAGAGAGTGTCATATGAACCTAAATGTTAAAACGGAATAAAATTGAACTACGAATATATACAGCGTAAATGTAATGTAAGTTTTTGTGTAGGAGGGAAATGGAGGAAGTAATACTAGACAAGAGTGATGACAAAGGGGACTAGGAAGAGTCAAATGGATGTACTGTGTAATAATAGGTAAAAGGACACAGAATGAGGTCAATATGTCTGGATGAATTAAGTAGTAAAAGTAGCAGTAGTAGTAGTAGCAGTAGTAGTAGTAGTAGTAGTAGTAGTAGTAGTAGTAGAAGAACAAGAAGAAGAAGAAGAAAAAAAAAAGAAAGACGAGGAGGGGGAGGAGAAGACTGACGTAAACAGGCCTATTTACATATTTCACACTCGAGCTACTAAGGCAAACTTAGCTGAATTAAATAATCTGGTGTTATTTGGACAAGAGTAATAAAGCTGACCCAAAGATGAGGAACTTAATGGTACCAATATTTACAACCTAAGTCTTCTGTATTCACTCTCAGCTCAAATAAATTATCTATCGTTTGCTGGCATAGAATACTGAAACTTTCCTCGCCATGAGAGGTATAGGGGTCACAGCATTAAAACTCAGGCTGCTGTGATTCACTCTCAACTGAACAAAATCGTCTGGTTTTATATCAGGGAGACTCACCGACATGGCATACAAATACTTTCACTAATACCATCAAACCAGTCCTGCATGAGACAATCCTACCGTTTACTTAACGTCGATTAAGCGCATTAATAACGAGACAGTGACATGTAAGGATGTGTAACTCGTAGGAGGGCTGCTGGGCCTCAAGGACTGGCCATGAAATCTATGCCCAGGTTCGGAAAAAAGAAAGAAAGAAAAAAAAGGGACAGGCGAAACAGGCTGCATGGATCATAGAAGAGACATACAGAACAGACAGACAAAATAAGTTAGACAAAGAAACAAGATAGGACAAAATAAAGAATGGGACAGGACAGGACAACACAGAGTATTAGACAGGATAAGACAAAACAAGGCAGAAGACAGGACAGGACAGGACAAAACAAAGCATAAGACAGTGTAAGGCAAAACAAAGTATAACACAGGATAGGAGGGATCAATGAATAAGACAGGATAGGGCAAAAGAGAGGATAACACAGTATAGGACAAAACAAAGCATAAGACAAGATAGGACAAAACAAAGCATAAGGCAGGATAGGACAAAACAATGCATAAGGCAGGATAGGACAAAACAATGCATAAGGCAGGATAGAACAAAACAAAGGATAAGACAAGATAGACCAAAACAAGGATATGACAGGTTAGGACAAAACAAAGCACAGAACATGATAGGATAAAACAAGGGAAGGCAGAGTAGGACAAAACAAAGGAAGGCAAGATAGGACAAAACAAAGCATAAGGCAGAATAGAACAAAACAAGGATAAGACAGGTTAGGACAAAAAGCACAAGACAGGATACGGCAAAACAAAGCATAAGACAGGCTAGGACAAAATAAAGCATAAGACAGGATAGGACGAAACAAAGCATATGAAAAGATAGGACGAAACAAAGCATGTGAAAAGATAGGACAAAACAAAGCATAATAAAGGATAGGACAAAACAAAGCCTAAGACAGGATAGGACAAAATAAAGCATGAGACAGGATAAAACAAAGCATAAGACAGGATAGGACAAAAAGCATTAGTCAGGACAGGACATAACAAAGGATAAGGCAGGATAGGACAAAACAAAGCATAAGGCAGGATAGGACAAAAAGCATTAGTCAGGACAGGACATAACAAAGGATAAGGCAGGATAGGACATAACAAAGGATAAGGCAGGATAGGACAAAACAAAGCATAAGGCAGGATAGGATAAAACAAAGCATAAGGCAGGATAACACAAAACAAAGCATAAGAAAGGATAAGAAAAAACAAAGAAAAAGTCAAGATAGAACAAGGCATAAGACAGGGTAGGACACAACAAAGTATAGGACAAAGCCGGATGGACTAAATATCAGCTGACTAGAAATCCGACGGGTGAACAACAGTTGTATCAGCAGAAGAGACAGAAAAGGTGAAGAAAAAGACAGATAAAAGGGACAGGGCAAAACAGAATGGACAGAATATAACAGCTGAGTGGAAATTAGTTAATGAAGGATAGCTTAATTAAAAGGAGAGACTAATACAAAAAAACAGGGAAAACTGGAGGATAGAACAAAACATGAAGGACAAGTTAACTAAGGACGTACACTACAAGAAAAAGTAAATGACAGATAAAAAGATCAGAAAGAATTAGAAAGCACTCAGACAGTGCTTACCTCCACCAGTGCCACTGCAGGATCCGGATGCGGATCCGCTCCAAAATTTAATCAATTCTTTCTTGGCCCATGGCCCACCATTCAAAAAAAAAAGAAAAAAAAAATCCATTGATATTCATTGAGAACTCTTGGAAATATCGTGTGGACAAACAGACAAACAGAGGTGAATACATAACCTACTCCAACTTCGTTGGCGCAGGTAATGAAGCGCCGAGAACTCAGGCCCAGAGCTGTCGACGCAAAGTGTCCGTCAGTATCCCTTCGTCAAGCCTTGTGCAAGGACTCGCCATGCAACC
This sequence comes from Coenobita brevimanus, assembly GCF_032717465.1. Taxonomy (NCBI): domain Eukaryota; kingdom Metazoa; phylum Arthropoda; class Malacostraca; order Decapoda; family Coenobitidae; genus Coenobita; species Coenobita brevimanus. Next base: position 13,141,015 of record NC_137063.1, read on the forward strand.
TCCATGACAGGGTTTATTATGGTTTGAAATGAGACTAGAGATAAACTAAGTCGACCCCATATGCCAGTGGTTCTTAAACTTTCTCGTGCAGCGGACCCCTTTTATTAAAACTATTCATGTGGCAGACCCTTAATTATGAGCAGATTTCCCTCCTACCCTACCTCTTGAGTTTAAAGGTGTTTGTAGGCTATAATCTACGGCATGCGGCGGTCCCGCGGCTAGGCAGCAGCCAGTACAGAGTTACCAAATTACAAATATCACCGCATTCTACAGAGTCGTTAAATTGTTTCCAGATACCTGGTACTATTATATGTTTTATCTGATACTCAAATTAGCCTACGGACCCCTTGGAACGTTCCATGGACCCCTGGGGGTCCGTGGACCACACTTTAAGAAACACTGCCATATGCCCATGACCTATAACCCCATGACCTTGCTGACTTAATCAGTTCAGTGTCCCCTAATACTATATTACTGAAAAAAAAAAGGGTCAAATCCGTGAAAGGGTTCAGGAAATACTGCGCCCACACCCATGACCCTTGCCCTTGCTGACCTAATCAGTTCATCATCCCTTCACGCCATCACTGACAAAAGTTTTGCCGAAATCCGTTGAGGGGTTCAAAAGACATTGCGCCCAAACCCATATGACCTTGACCTCTGAATCCATAACTTGCCGACCTAATCAGTTTATCGTCCCTTCTATCTGTATCACTGACGTAAGTTTGAACAAAATCCGTCGAGGGGTTCAAGAGATATCGCTTCCAAGGAATAAACTAAGTCGAATGATCTTGACCGTGTTGACATAATCAGTTCGTTGTCCCTTCATGCTGTATCACTGACAAAAAATTTGACTGAAATCCATCAAGGGGATCAGGAGACTGTGCATCCACAGGGATAAACTAAGTTGACCCAATATTACCTTGATCTTTGACCCCTTTACCTAGCTGACCTAATCAGTTCACCATCTCCTCATAATGCATCACTGACAAAAGTCTGGTGGAAATCCGTCCATGGGTTCGAAAGATATCGCGCACACAACAATGTTACGCACGCAAGGATCCACGCCCGGACAGACCTATCACTTAATGCCTCCTCCATCATAGGGCGGAGGCATAGTAAGGTACAAAAGGAATGGGCAAACAGACAGGATACGACAAGTGAAAAGACAAGACAAAGAATGGACAGAATAACTCAGGCGACTGGAAATCCGACGTGATGGACAGGGTTATAAACAGAAGGGAAGGACAGACTAAGGAGAAAGATGGATGGGACAAAATTTGAAATGACAAAACTTGGAAGAGCAATACAGAAGGATATGACAAAACGAAGTCATAAGAAGTTACAATAACAGAAGGAACGGGCAAATCAGAAGGAACAAAACAACATGGAAGAGGAAACGATGGGCAGACAGAAGGACGACAGTCAGAACAGACGGAACAACAAAGATGGCTGAAAGATCAGTGTGCTATGGACATACTTTTTTTTTTACATCACTTTATATGGTGGTCATAACTGGAAACTGGTTGGACAGACTGACAGCAGGACAGGACACAACTAGAAAACAAAAAGGACAAACATATATACAGGTGACAAATGGACAAAACAAGAGGGTCATACAGATGGAACAAAAAGAACAAAAGGAACAGACAAAGTAAGAGAAACTGCAAAGGACAGACATAGCATGAGGAAAGAACTAAAGGAGTGAATAGAACAGCACAGGTGACTGAAGATCCAGTGTGTTTTGGGCAGGTTTATTAGAAGGATGCAAGTTGTTGAACGTAACTGGAGAACAATGTGGCAGACTGAAAGGGGAGGACAAAATAAATGGTTTCGACAACAGGTAAACTCTGGAACTGTCTTCCTCTATTTGTATTTCCTTATGTTCATTACATCCAATCTTTATAAGGCAATGTCTCCAGGTATCTCGAAATGAACGAATCTAGAATTAGTTTATTTTTCTTGGAAGAAATAGTCTTGCAGGCTTCTAGCCTTTCGTTTCTCCTTCCATGCATAGCAAAAGGGGTATGCTGAAAAGACCACACGAGAAATCAGCAGAACATCAGGATGGGCAGAGACAGTAGGTAGATATAAACAGGATAGAACAGATTAAACAGACTGGACAAAACAAAATATACCGAAATACATAGGTGGCTAGACATCCAGTGTGTGATGGACAGGTTTATAAACAGGATGTAATTTGCTGGTCGTAACTAGAGATTGATTTGACAGACTCACACATTTGGGTCCTCTGGCTGTCAAGAGTCATTGAGCCGTGTGGCGAATGATGAGGATATACGAGGTGAGAGAGAAGAGCACAATAAGAGAGAAGAGTAAAATGGGAGAATAAGAGGCGATCATCATCCACTTACTTGTAATGCTGCTTACATCACCCTCCGCCTTAATCATTCTTTTTCTGTGTGCACCCTCCTCTCTTCCTATTTCCCCCATCCATCCCGCCACCTTTTATTACTCTTTCCTTTTCAGGTGGCTTAACATTGAGTGACAAGCCTAATGGTTTCCTGTAAGCCAGGAAACCATTTACAACGCTGGGTGGTAACTATACAACCAACCCATACGAGTTCCCTAACTGTCAACAAGCGGGTTGACGGAGGGTTTGTGCCCCCCCCCCCCGTAAAAGAACTAACTGAAAAACAAATGGCAAACTCTTACGGGATTACGGCGTCTGGCTATAGATAGACTGATAGATAGATAAATAGACAGATACGGTAGACAGATAGATAGACAGAAGAGAACAGAAAGGAGAAACGAAATAAACGAGAATATGTTGCCAAGAGTCAATGGGCCGTGTGGTTAAATTTATGAGAAATAATGAGGCGAGAGAGCACAACTGAGTAAAGGAACAGGAGAACGAATGAAAGGGCAAGAGAAAAAATAAAAAATAAGGGAATATGATACTCTAAGAGACTGAGATCTCTAAGCTCACGAAAAGGGTATTAATGAGCCTGCTAACCTCAAGAAGAAAAAAAAAGATGATAGTGAGACTCCTAAGCCTACGAAAAAGGCATTATTGGGACGCCTAACTCAATGAAGATGATAATGAGAATCTTAATTCCAAAAGAAAAAAAAAGAAAAAAGGCGGTAAGGAGATTCCTAATTCCATGAGAAAAGTAGGCCTATTGGGTTCCCAGCTCACGAAAAAGATATTAGTGATATTCATAACCCCTCGAAATGTTTGCCTGTGAACCTCCCAAGCCTACGAAAACCTGCCCATGAATCTCCCAAATCTAGAAAAAAGGTATTGTGCTTCGTGTGCACGAGAATATATATATATATATATATATATATATATATATATATATATATATATATATATATATATATATATATATATATATATATATATATATATATATATATATATATATATATCATTTCCTGTGGCACCCGACGGGATGCATAGGATCTCAATGAACTCTCTCCACCAATATTTGTCTCTTGCCATCTCCTTCAGGTCCCACCAACACTCCTCTCCTGCTTCTTTTTTCATTGTCCTCAACCAGGTTTCCCTCGGCCTACCTCTACCTCTTCTTCCTCTAGCAATCCACTCTGGCACATCCTGTATTAAACAACCTTCTCTTCTGTATATGTGCCCCAGCCACTTCCAGCGAGACAGTCTCACATATTCATTAACTGGTTCCACTCTCGTAATATCCCTTACTCTTTCATTTGTAACTCTGTCTTGCCACTTTACCCCAAGAATCCTTCTCAGTATTTTATTCTCAAATCTTAATACTTTCTGATCTGTTGCAATTGTACTGTACCATGACTCATGCCCGTAAATTAAAATGGGTCTAACCATGGACTTGTAAATTTTCACTTTAGTATGTACCGAAAGCACATTATTATTCCAAACAGATTTCAACATTCCAACAGCTCGCCAAGCCTGTCTAATCCTCTCCTCAATTTCATTGTTTAATGATCCATTAGATGATACAATCGTTCCCAGATATTTAAAGTTTTCTACATTCTTCACCACATTATTCCCAATTACACAATCGATTTGGTTCTCCACGTTCATATTAATAATTTCAGTCTTTCCACAATTTATTACCAATCCCACTTTTTCTCCTTCCTCCACCAGACAATCGAGCACCCTCTGCATCTTGTAAATACTTCCGCAAATCAGTACAATATCATCAGCATAGTCCAAATCCATCAGCTTCTTATATATATATATATATATATATATATATATATATATATATATATATATGCTAGTAAGACTCCTGAGCTCTTGAATCCGGTGGTCTTTTATTTATTATTTTTGCTATCTCCCGAAAAATTTATTCAGCTTCGGACAGATTCTTAAAACTATGGGGTTGGCTAATGTCTTAAATTTGTCCCTTCATTACCAGAAATTCTCCCAAGCTGAATAAAATCATCTAGTTGAAGCAAAAAAAAAAAAAAAATCAGTTTCTGCTGTGCTAAACAGACAGACAGGCAGACAGAAACACGTCTGGAATGAGAGTATATTAGATAAGTGATTCGCAGCCTACTGGACTGCTGTTCACTTGCTCCTGTGGAGGGTTCTTGGGCTTCGTCGTCGAACACATTTGCTGCTTTATGGATTCGGTTTAAATCATTTGTAAAGGGAACAGAATGACTGAATGTATGGGGAATCTGTTTACACAGCCGAATGCGCAACAAAGCACCGGTGCCAACGAAGCAAAATTATATTCTTATATTTAAACTTCGAGTGTCGTAACTGTGTTGAAGATGATCAGTTATCAGCATTTCATGTTTTCCCCTGCTCCCCAGGAGTTGTTTCAACTCATGGCTCAAAAACTGTGTATTTGCTTGCAACAGTTTTTGCACCACTGCATGGAGAATTGCATATCATGCACATGATAAAAATATTGAAAAAAATATTTTGTGTGATATTTTACAGTTCAACCGAGGGCCATTAAGTCACAACTCTCGCTCCTCAAAATAAATAAACTGCTGCTGCTTCAAGCTACACAACCTCCGCTCAAAGAGTTTCTCTTAATGTAAAAATCATGAGGGACAATTGCTAACGGCTAAAACACCCCTATAAAAAATTTCAATTTGCATCAAAATGAAAAGGGTCTATCTGTTACCAAGTTGCAGTTATCCTCCCAGGTTTAATCGCAATCCTTTTTATGAGGGGTGATCAAAAAGTTCTTGGCTTAACTCTGAAGCGGCAATCCTACAGCTTTGAGACTTTCATGATTTGAAGCCCCATTCTTGTGTATTAAAAACTGCAAATTTCAGTTTTCTAGCTGTTGTGTTTATTAGCATACTTCTTCTGTTTCAGACCTGAATCAGCATAGAAAGTGAGAACGTCAAAATTGAGCACCATGCTGTTATTTGACACTGGAGAATATTAAGCCTGCAGAGACTCATGTTCGCATGGTTAACGTGTACCAGACCCAGTCTCCTTCCTATTTCACAGTCAATAGGTGAAGTGCGGAGTTCTGTCGTGGCAGGACATCTCGAGGACGGCTCTAAGTCTGGCAGATCTTTGACATCGATCAATGCAGAAAATACTGAGGCTGTGGAGAAAACTGTGATGGACGACAGAAGAATGTCAGTGTCCTATGGTGGACACTTTGGGGATTAGTTATGGCTCAGTGGAATCCATTCTTCACGAATATTTGGCTATGAGCAAAGTGTGTACTTGCTGGGTACCAAGAATGCTGACTCCTGAAATGAAAAGAAATTGTTTCCGATGTTCACAGGAGAATCGCATACTGATGAATCGGGACTGGAAAACATTTAAGCACCAGTCTGTAACTGGAGATGAAATATGGGTTCATCACTATGACACTGAGTCCAAACAGCAATCGAAACAATGGAAGCACGCCCATTCTCCAACACCAAGAAATTTAAAGTCCAACCCAGCGCTGGCAAGATCATGTGCACCATTTTCCATGATAGAGAAGGAGGATTTACATCGACTACATGACTCACAAAACTGTTGTTACGGGTCAATATTACGCAGATTTGCTTTGGAGTTTGAACCAGTCAGTTCGTGAGAAACGAAAAGGAAAGTTGTCGAAGATCCCCTTGTTGCCCCATGGCAATACTCCTGCCCACACGTCATGGATTGCCAAGGCGGCTGTGTAAGCTTGTGAATTTGAAGATGCTGCACCACCGTATTCTCCAGACCTGACACCAAGTGACTCGTCTGTTTCCAGATTTGAAGGGCCACCTCCGTGGAACTTGCTGCATGGATGACGATGAGCTCAAGACGGCTACAGAGGAATGGTTAAAGAAGCAAGATAAAACCTTTCATTTGAAAAACTCTGGGAACGTTACAACAAGTGTCTGGAAGTTCATGGTGACACTGTTGAAAAATAAAGTTATGATTTACAGTCTTTTTTCTTTATACCTGAGACCTAGCATTTTTTGATCCATCCTCGTATAGTTTCAGCTTTGCAGCACATACAAGCAGACAGACGTACACATGGCTAGAATCTACATCTATATCTGTATCTATTTATATCTATCTATGTATATCTTGAATTTGGCTCTATATTGTATTTTGTTTTTCTCTTGGAGGGAACTGTTACTGCGGGCTCATGGCCTTTGGTTCCTTCTTCCTCGCATAAAAAAAAAAAAATCTATATCTCTATATGTCTATCTACATTTATCTATCTGCCTGTCTCTATATTTATCAATCAATCAATCTCTCTCTCTCTCTCTCTCTCTCTCTCTCTCTCTCTACCTGTATATTGCCAGACGCCTCAATCCCGCACGGGGCGGCCACAAACAAATCGCCTCCACATCTCCCTGTCCCCCGCCATTTCACTGCCCAGCTCCCAACTCACACCCCCATCTCTCATATACCTCTCCATTCCATCCCTCCATCTCGTCCTCGGCCTCCCCCTCCCTCTCCCCCTTCCACCTCACTCACATACACTCTCCTTGTCAGTCACACCCTCCATCCTGTCCACATGGCCAAACCACCTCAATATGTTCCTCCTAATGCATCCTATCACATCCACATCCACACCACAACGCTCCTTTATATCCTCATTTGTCAGCCTGTCTCTCCATGTGACTCCACAGGCTCCTCATAAATAACTCATTTCCACTGCTCTCACTCTTGACTTGTGTCCTTCCAACAACGTCCAAGCTTCACTTCCATACGTTAGAGTTGGTATCACAATACTGTCATGTAACTTTTTCACTTCCATGCTCACTTCCCTGTTTCTTATTACTGCTTTCAAGGAACCAGCAACCTTTCTTCCTTGTTGTACCCTTTCAGGCACTTCACCCTCCAAACTTCCATCCTCACTCATCACACTACCGAAGTACTTAAACGTACTCACATTTTCCTTTTCCTCACCATCCAACCTCATTGTACAGTCGCGAGCAGATGAAATGGAGACACCAGCACACACACCTCTGGGTCGCTTCTACCCGACCAGTTACAAGGTGTGGGAGGGAGGGGAGTGAGAGAGGAAGAAGGGAGGGGGGGAGGGAATGGAGGGGCTGGTGGAGGGAGAAAGGGCAGGGGAGGGTACGAGAGGCGTAACCATGGCTGTCCAGGTTTTACTTTATCTTAAGGATGTAGGATTGACTTTGGCCGAGCTTAATTAATCATGATGTCATACATATCACTGATAAGGTAATGGGTTTGTAACTTTAAGTTGTTTTCCATTTAAGCGAGAGAGCAATATATTGTATTACACATGAAGATATGGCTAGCTTCGCAGCTCAACTGTGGCTTCATAAGAATCAAGGCAAGAGCTAAATCGTTAACCTAAAGTTTCACAATGGCTACGCCGACTTGAAGAGGGACAGGGAGTGAGAGAGGAAGAAAGGAGATGGTAGGCTGGGGAGGGAGGGGGGGAGGGGGAGAGCTTTTGGTGAGTGGAAGGGGAGGGAGAAACAGTCTTGGCTGTCTGAGAATGAAGGTGGTTGCCAGGCATCACATTTTGATATTGACGAGTTTGTTAGTCATTATTCCCATTCTGGCAACATTCCTGGTGTGTGTGTGTGTGTGTGTGTGTGTGTGTGTGTGTGTGTGTGTGTGTGTGTATAAAGGGAACTGCGGTTCACATGAATGGAACCCTCACTTCACCAGAAATGAGCTTATATTCTGTAAGAGGGTTTGTCTCACTCCGTTCCTCACAATTTTCTTTTATCATAAAAAACATGAATACCTATGGTTCTCGTATTTTATATTATTAATAATTATTGCTAAAACACATTAAGCACTGAAAATAGCCCATTCATTAAAGAAATTGTAATCATTACAGTTGTAATATCGAACAAATACTGACGTATGATGACTTAACTAAAAATCAATACATAGCTTTGTAAATGTGAAATCCATCTAATTCGGTTTCATATGCTTTTGATCCCTAGCATTCCCAAGATAAAAAATGTGTATAATCATGGCTAGAGTCTGATGACATATAACAAGACATATTTATGCTGACATCCTGAATGACGAGCACAATCAACCTATTAAAATGTTCATCCCTTAATTGTTGGGCACCAGAACCATCACAGACAAGTGTTAACCCGACGTGCACATATTTTCTTCACCTTTGGCTTATGACTACATTACTATTCTCCTCATTCCCCAATATTTTCCACCACACCGCTCAAACAGGTGTTACCCCCTCCCTCTTGAACCCCTTCCAGTTTCACCTCTCACCAATGAACCCCTCGAATGGAACTCACACCTGGGGAGGGATACTTTTGAGACAGAAAAGCCTATTATAATTTGGCAATCGTCTCTCCATCGTGAGCAGCAGCCTTGTGTGATACCCATAGTGCTGATGAACTCCTCTTCATCTCGGTTTAGCCAATATGAACCATTAGGTTAACGCTTTGGCTGTTGTATAGAATCTTATGAAGCCACAGTTCAGCTGCAAAGGTGCCAACTTCAACTATGACACAACAAACTACTCTCTCGCTTCAAGTGAAAACAGTTTTAAATTAAAACCCATTATCAGTGATGTGATTGACATCATGATTAATTAATCTATCTATCTATCTATTGTCAGACGCCTCAATCCCGTTTGGGGTGGCCACAAACAAATCGCCTCCAAGTCGCCCTGTCCCCCGCCATTTCACTCCCCTGCTCCCAGCTCACACCCCCTTCTCTCATATACCTCTCCACCCCATCCCTCCATCTCATCCTCGGCCTCCCCCTCCCTCTTTCCCCCTCCACCTCACTCACATATACTCTCTTCGTCAGTCTTTCACCCTCCATCCTCTCCACATGGCCAAACCACCTCAGTGTGTTCCTCATAACGCTTCCTATCACATCCACATCAACACCACAACGCTCCTTTATATCCTCATTCGTCAGCCTGTCTCTCCATGTGACTCCACAGGTTCCTCTTAAATAACTCATTTCAACTGCTCTCACTCTTGACTTGTGTCCTTCCAACAACGTCCAAGCTTCACTTCCGTACGTTAGAGTTGGTATCACAATACTGTCATGTAGTAACTTTTTCACTTCAATGTTCACTTCCCTGTTTCTTATCACTGCTTTCAAGGAACCAGCAACCTTTCTTCCCTGCTGTACCCTTTCAAGCACTTCACCCTCCAAACTTCCATCCTTACTCATCACACTACCCAAGTACTTAAACGTACTCACATTTTCCAATTCCTCACCATCCAACCTCGCTGTACATTCACTGACTTCACCTCTCTCAAAGACCATCACTTTACTCTTCCCTACATTCATTTTTAGATTCCGTTTCTTACACACTCTCTCAAACTCATCAACCAAGCCTTGCAGCTCCCCTTCGTCTTCACTCAACAACACAGTATCATCTGCAAACAACAGTACAGGGAGTTTCCAAACACTATCCTCTCTCACCATGGCCACTCCAACATCCACTACCCTACCTTGTACCTCTTTTATTACCCCATCCATGTACAGATTGAACAACCATGGAGACATGACACATCCCTGTTTCAACCCAACCTTCAAAGAGAAAAATTCACTTAGTTCACCATCCACGTGCACCGCAGCCTTCGCACCATCGTACATACTCTTCACAGCATTCAACAACTTTCCATCTACTCCATATATTCTTAACACTTTCCACAATCCTTGTCTATCCACCCTGTCATATGCTTTCTCCAAATCCATGAATGCCGCATACAACTTCTTTCCCTTCTCTAGGAACTTTTCCACTAAAGATCTGAGAATGAATATCTGATCTACACAACCTCTTCCCTTCCTAAAGCCTCCCTGTTCTTCTCCAACTAATTTCTCTGTTCTTTCTCTAACTCTGTCAATAAGTATCCTACCATACACTTTTCCTATTATACTGAGAAGACAAATGCCCCTATGGTTACCACACACTTCTTTTTCCCCTTTTCCTTTGTACAAGGGAATAATTATACCTGACTTCCAATCCTCCGGGACTCTACCTTCCTCCCAGGCCAATCTGCACATGTTCCACATCCATTCTACTACTATCTCTCCCCCATGCTTCAGCATTTCACCACACACTCCATCAATTCCTGGGGCTTTCCCTGATTTAACTTTCTTCATTGCCTCCACAACTTCTATCCTACTGATTTCTTCCTGTCTTCTCACCTCCCTCCTTCTCCCAGCCATTCCCCAGCCACTTATACTCGCATTACTTCCATCCTCTACGTTCAACAATTCCTTAAAGTGTTCTCTCCATCTGCTCACTTTTTCTCCCTTCTCCACTAGTAATCTACCATTTTTATCTTTCACTCCCCTGCTAACTTCACTTCCACCCTGTCTTACTCTTTTCACCTCTTTCCAGAAAATTTTCTTACAGTCCCTCCACTTTACACTCAAATTTCTTCCAAATTCCTCATCCACTCTCTTCTTACTCTCTCTTACTAATCTTTTCACCTCTCTCTTCCTTTCTACATATAACTCTCTCTTCCGCCTCTCAACCTCTTCCACGCCCCTATTTCTCATCCATTCATTGTATGCTTTCTTCTTTTGTGCCACAGCTTGTTTCACCTCTTAATTAAGCTTTCCCAAAATCAAACATTAATCCATAATCAAGATAAAGTAAGACCTTGACAGCCATGGTTATTGCCGCCCCTCTTCTCCTCCCTTCCCTTCCCTTCCCTCTCTTGATCTTTCTCCCACCACCAGCCCCTCCATACACCCCCCTCCCTCTCTCACTCTCCCGTAACTCGTCGGGTAGAAGCGACCCAGAGGTGTGTGTGCTGGTGTCTCCATTTCATCTGCTCGCGACTGTACATTCACTGACTTCACCTCTCTCAAAGACCATCACTTTACTCTTCCCTACATTTACCTTTAGATTCCTTTTCTTACACACTCTCCCAAACTCATCCACCAAGCCTTGCAGCTGCCCTTCGTCTTCACTCAACAACACAGTATCATCTGCAAACAACAGTACAGGGAGTTTCCAAACACTACTCTCTCTCACCAGGGTCACTCCAAGATCCACTGCCCTACCTTGTACCTCTTTTATAACCCCATCCATGTACAGATTAAACAACCATGGAGATATGACACATCCCTGTTGCAACCCAACCTTCAAAAAGAAAGATTCACTCAATTCACCATCCACATGCACTGCTGCCTTAGCACCATCATAATTATATATTCTTCACAGCATTCAACAACTTCCCATCTACTCCATATATTCTTAATACTTTCCACAATCCTTGTCTATCCACCCTGTCATATGCTTTCTCCAAATCCATGAAAGCCGCATACAACTTCTTTCCCTTCTCTAGCAACTTTTCCACTAAAGATCTAAGAATGAATATCTGATCTACACAACCTCTCCCCTTCCTAAAGCCTCCCTGTTCTCCAACTAATTCCTCTGTTCTTTCCCTAACTCTGTCAATAAGTATCCTGCCATACACTTTTCCGATTACACTAAGAAGACAAATGCCCCTATGATTACCACACACTTCTTTTTCCCCCTTACCTTTGTACAAGGAAATAATTATACCTGACTTCCAATCCTCCAGGACTCTATCTTCCTCCCAGGCCAATCTGCACATCTTCCACGTCTATTCTACTACTATCTCTCCCCCATGCTTCAGCATTACCCCACACACTCTATGAATTCCTGGGGCTTTCCCCAATTTGACTTTCTTCATTGCTTCCACAACTTCTATCCTACTGACTTCTTCCTGTCTTCTCACCTCCCTCCTTCTCCCAGCCATTCCCCAGCCACTTATACTCGCATTCCTTCCATCCTCTATGTTCAACAATTCCTAAAAGTGTTCTCTCCATCTGCTCACTTTTTCTCTCTTCTCCACCAGTAATCTACCATTTTTATCTTTCACTCCCCTGCTAACTTCACTGCCACCCTGTCTTACTCTTTTCATCTCTTTCCAGAACATTCTCGTACAGTCCCTCCACTTTACACTCAAATTCCTTCCAAATTTCTCATCCACTCTCTTCTTACTCTCTCTTACTAATCTTTTCACCTCTCTCTTCCTTTCTACATATAACTCTCTCTTCCGCCTCTCAACTTCTTCCACACCCCTATTTCTCATCCATTCATTGTATGCTTCCTTCTTTTGTGCCACAGCCTGTCTCACCTTGTCATTCCACCACGCTGTTCCTTGCACCTCCCTTCGTCTTCTCTTCATGTGCGTATATATATATATATATATATATATATATATATATATATTATACAGACTTGGTTAACCCACCGTGTGCCAGCTATTTTTAACCCTATGGGTCACCACAGTTCCGGCCATTTTTTGACCTTTTTTTTTTTTTGGCTAAAATGATAGAATTTGATGTGGAAACAACGAATTTCGCCATTAAAATCCTTACCGAGGCTCGGAAATGAGTTTTATTGAGTCCTGCATACTCGTCTACAGGTATAGTAGCTCTCTCACGCTCACCACATACGTGAGAGAAAGCCGTTTTCTATGTAAGGTATACTCATGTATTTATGCTGGGAAGGTATAGCAATGTTCAGTACACTTTTTTGATTACTTATTACTTCAGCATCTATCACAATTTGCATGTCTTTCTCACTGTGAATGCATTATCTTACACTTACTTGAACACAGGTACAACCTGACTTCATTACGTACAGTTCTGGCACTTACAAGAAGGTATTTACAACTTGACTTCACTATATAATCCTTACACTTACGAGCAAATATTTACAACTTACACTTACATGAAAATATTTACAAAATGCCTTCACTATGTATAGCACTGGGTGAGGAACACAGGCAGAGTGAGTCAGAGCGAGCATGAGGGGGGGAGTGAGTGAGTGTATGGCTTTGACAGCCTGGGGGATGGTAGAGGAACAGTTACTTTACATGCCTGCCAATTTTTACCCGCGAATCTTGAAAAATGCGGTCACAGTGAAGTTTTTTATTTTAAACCGTTGTAAAACGGCACTGGCACTGGCCGCGGAATTATGTCAGACCATTTTAAAATGGCACTGGCACGGGGCAGGTTAAAGACTTGAGCATAGTTATTCTTAGTGCCCAGTTAGCGAGATAATGTAATTGCCTGCATCTGTGTGTGGTCTGTGAGTCTGGCTGTTACCAGAATATCTCAAAATCAAGTTGGCAAAATACTGTGCAAACTGTGAGCAGTATCATGGGATATATGGCTTGCTTGTTAATAATTTTGGTGAAGCTGCAATATGCTTCTGATTACCAGAGGATTTTGCAAGAAATACATTCAAATTTTCTTTTAGTTTGCTATTATTCACCATTTTCTGTCGTACCCCCAATGAAGAAAAAGACAATTTAAAGTGAAATTATTAGAAATTCTTCAAAGGCCTGCTATACCCAATGACCTTCACCAGAATAATACCCCTGACTTCAGGCTTCTGAACGATTGTGTGATATTTAACTTAGTAGCAGCAGTATGTGACTGAATGGAAGGAGGTGTCATCGAGACTGATGTGGGTGAAAGCGAAATCTGAATGTGAGTTGTGGGTATTTGTGAGTGCATATGGGCCTGGTAGTGAAAGGGATGCAGAAGAGAGGGAGTCTTTCCGGAATGATGTTGAGTGTCTGCAGAGTTTTGGAGTGAATGTGAATGTGGTAATGATAGGAGATCTGAATGCTGGAGTGGGAAATGTAGCAGCTGAAGGTGTAGTTGGTATGCATGGTGTGCCTGGAAGAAATGAAAATGGGAAACGAATGATAGGGATGTGCACTGAGTGAGAGATGGTGACTGGAAATACCTTGTTTGAGAAGATAGACATTTACAAGTATACATGGGTGAGACAGGAGGGTGGAAGGGTTGTTGATAGAGCATTGATGGAGTATGTGGTTGTGTCCAGGAATGTAACAGGAAGATTGATGGATATGAGAGTTTTGAGAGGGGAGGGTGGAGGTATGTCTGACCACTACCTGGTGGAGGGAAAGTTGAGAGTAGGTAAGAGATGGGTGAGAGCTAGGAGAGTTAGGTGTGGCAGGAAGGTTTTGAAAGTGGGTGAGTTGGATAAAAGAGAGAAAACGATAGAGTATCAGGAAAAATTGAGAGATGAGTGGAATGCAGTGAAAGATCAGGAGAATGGCAGTGTGGAGGAGGAATGGCAGTTGTTTAAGAGTGCTGTGGTAGGGCATGCAGAAGAGGTGTGTGGTGTGAGACGAGTGGGTGGTGGTGTAAGAAAGGAAAGGGAAGTGAATGGTGGTGCAAGGAAGTAAGTATGGCTGTGGCTGAGAAGAGACATACATATGAAGTGTGGCTGAAGAGGAAGGATGAGGTGTCATATGAGAGGTATAAGGAAAAGAGGAATAGGGCGAGAAGGGCTTTGCATGATGCTAAAGTGGCAGTGGATGAGAGGTGGGGTAGGCGGTTGACTGAGAATTTTCAACAGAATAAGAAATTGTTTTGGAAGGCGGTGAAAAGGGTACGAAAGGGAGAGTCTGGGGAGGAAGAGCGAGTAAAAGCAGAGGATGGAAGGATGTTAACTGGGATGGATGCAGTAAGGAAGAGATGGGCAGAGTATTTTGAAAGATTGTTAAATGTAGAGGAGAAAAGGGAGGCTGAGACTGTGGCAGATGAAAGGGTGCAAGGAATAAATGTGTTGGGAGAGTTGAATGATTCTTTGATCATGACGGAGGCAGTGAAGGAGATGAAAACAGGGAAAACTGCAGGGTATGGATAGGTGTGTTGTGGAGTGCCTGAAAGGTGATGGAGCGACTATTGTTGACTGGTTACTAAGATTGTTGAATGTGTGTTCTGTGAAAGGTATGGTGCCAGTTGACTGGGCAAGTGCTAGTGTGGTCCCATTGTATAAAGGTAAGGGTGATAAGTATGAATGTACAAGCTTTAGGGGTATAAGTCTATTGAGTGTTGTAGGTAAGGTGTATGGTAGAGTGTTAATTAAGAGAGTTAGAGAGGGTACAGAGGGAGTGATTGGTGATGAGCAGTGTGGCTTTAGGAGAGGGAGGGGATGTGTGGTTCAGGTGTTTGTTGTGAGACAGGTGTGCGAAAAGTATTTAGCGAAAGGTAAGGATGTGTTTTGGGCAATTATGGATTTACAGAAAGTGTATGATAGAATTGATAGGGAGGCTTTGTGGACTGTTTCAAGATTGTAAAGACTTGATGGTAAGTTGCTAAAAGGGGTGAAAAGTTTTTATGTAAATAATAGAGCTTGTGTAAGAGTAGGAAATACTGTGTGATTGGTTTCCAGTATCAGTGGGGTTAAGGCAGGGATGTGTGATGTCGTCTTGGTTATTTAATATTTATATGGATGATGTTGTAAGGGAGGTGAATGCAAGTGTGTTAGGTGCAGGTCTGAGTCTGGTGAATGTTGACGGTAGAGAGTGGATTCTGAAGCAGCCAGAGGCGTCCGCAGGATTTTTTGTAAGGCGGGGCAAAATAAATAATACATATATGTGCAGTTATAATATATCAAAATACACACACTCCAAATAGGCATAGGCATATACTTACATGAGTTACATGACTTACATCAAATGCATAGTGACAGAATGCATGAATCGACTCAGATCACTTAATCATCCTTGAACAAGAACTGAAGCAGTCGAATTCCAAGTGGGGGCAACTAGCCCCCCTTGCCCCTCCCTCCAGACGCTCATGGAAGCAGCTGCTATTTGTGGATGATAGTTCACTGGTGGCTGATTCAGAGGAGAGATTGAGACAGTTGGTAGTGGAGTCTGGAAGGGTGTGTGAAACGAGGAAATTGAAAGTAAATGAGAATAAGAGTAAAGTGATGAAGTATACGAGGTTGGTAGATGATAGGAGGATGAATATAGTTTTGAATGATAAGTTGCTTGAGGAGGTAGAGTTTTTTAAGTATTTAGGGTCACATGTTGCTGTGGATGGAAGAATAGATGCAGAAATGAAGTTTAGAATGAATGATGTAGGAATTTGCTGGGAGGAATGAAGAAAGTGTTTAGATGTCATTCACTTAGAATGGATGTAAAGAAAAGGCTGTATGAGGGTGTTGTGGTACCAACTGCGTTATATGGGACTGAAACTTGGAATATGGGTGTAGCAGAGAGGAAAAGTTTGAATGCAATGGAGATGAGGTGTCTGAGGAGTATGTGCGGAGTGACGCATATGGAACGAGCGAGAAATCATGAAGTGCAAAGGAGAACTGGAGTTGTGAGAGAGATGGCTGATCGAGGTGAGCAGAGGGTGTTATGACTGTTTGGGCATATGGAGAGAATGAATAATGAGCGATTGGTGAAAAATATAACTATATCTGATGTGAGGGGTGTAGGACTGAGAGGAAGACCACGAATAGGATGGATGGACAGTGTGAAGAGATCACTGGATGCGAGAGGGATGTCTGTTGAGCAAGGAAGAGTGGCTGTGTGTGACAGAAATTATTGGAGAGAAATTGTAATGAATAAATGATGACACAGCCCTGAAGGGATATTCTTCCGCATTTGGTCTGATCAGCTGATTAGGTCAGGTGCAGGTAAGGGGATTGGTCCATTATGATGTGGCAGGGGTAAACCAGATCTGCTGTTAAGCCCTGCTGCCGATGTCAGTGATTGCACTGCGCAGTTGACCCTCGCGTGGTGTGGTGCAGTGAGGATCTGTCCCTTCTCCCTTTGGGACTAAGATGCGAATGAATGTATTTGAGTTGATGAGTAAATTGGGAGTGTGTCGTCCTGTCTCAGCTACCTCCCTTTCCTTCGGGGAAGCAGCCTAGGTATATAGATAGATAGATAGAGGAGTAAACAGCAAAATCCTAAGACTTTTTATTTTTTTTATTTTGGCAAAGCTGCATTGATATACCTTCAACTGCCAGAGGATTACTAATCTAGTTTTTTAGTGATGGTGGGTGATATGAATTCATGGGCGAATGCTTTGACTTCTATTTATCTTTTTTTTTTTTTTTTTTTTTTTTTTTGTAATTCTTTCAATTGTTCTCACAATACACTTAATATTATACTCGAATTGGTGAAGCAGACTTCTGAAATGTATATATTCTTATATTTACTACACCCTGTATGATAAAACGTTTTGGGTATTGAGCTATTACCCACCTTCAGCTTTTACAAATTTTTTTGATTAACATGCCATAATGGTGATGAAATAAGTGATTAGTTAAAAGGAACAATAGCTAAAAAAAAAAAAGAAAAGAAAAAAAGAGAGAGAGAGAGAGAGACCGTACTTCACGTCCAACGGCTAGCAAGTCTGGAGTGGGTCTGGCTTCTCAAGGTGTATCGTGGTGTGATAACACTTCTAATAGTGTTTTGTCCAAGCTCGGGGTGTGGGTGACATCGGCATGTAAACTGTCCGACTGTAGGTTGCTTGTTTGCACGGAGGTGGTGACCCTGATAGGAAACAGCCCATCTGGCTGTTACTTGTACCAGCACTGGCTGGATATAGGAGCTGTGGATGAAAAACTTTCAGTATTCGATCTTGGCATGTTGTTTGGTTATTCAGTCTAGGTGTCTTGTTTATAGTTAATACAGACTCTGTAAACACGAGGTAGGTGTTGTCCTGGCAGTGTTTCAATATGTGTATGTTTTCAACTAGGCGTTGCCACAACGACCAGAATAACTACAAAACTAAGCAACTATATGGAGGTAAAGTTACACCACCAAAGAAATCTGACACCTACCTCAACCTGTCAACATATAATTGAGCAACCAGGAAAAAGAACTCCTAAATCTGGGCCTCGGCTGCCATCTTGAGCAAAATACAACAAGACAAAATGGTGGAGCTGGAAATCCTGTATAAATCCCCGCTTCACCTGTAAGATCAAGGTATCATCACCATTAACCCAGCTCTACAAAATCAGCTTCAAAAAGGTACCAAGTGACGTTGCACTAAAATGCAATCCATCCTAATATGAGAACTCAAACAAGGAATTAAAGATCTACAGAGTAAAGACAGCCTGCTCACTAGAAAAGCTAACAAACCCAACACCTATGTAATCACCAACAAAGAAGACTATTTGCAAAAACTCAGCACACTCCTCACAGATAAAGGGAATTTCATTAGAACCCCAGAGACCTAACCGACGCACTCAAAATGAAAATTAATGCTTTGATTGCAACCTGTAATGCGGCACAAGACCAGTAGCACTTCACAACCATTGCTGGAATCCTCTCTCCAGGTTACATGTAGGGTAATGTTAAAATCCATCAGTTTACCCACCTGCTCCGCCCTATAATTTCTCAGGATATCACTCCCACGTGTTTGCTTTCTCAACATATTAACACTCATCTCCCCATTCATTTCAGCGAAGTGCTGTCTACGATATACAGAAGAACTAATTTCCACGTATTGCATGGCCAAATAGTATTTTAGCTTTGCTGGATGTGGAAAATCTGTTTACCAAAGTGCCAGTTGATCAAGCCACCGGAATAATATTGAACTATGCATACCACCACCCAATCCTGTCCTCTCCCAAGATCCCTTCTGTTACACTAGAACAGTTTCTGAAAGCCTGCACTATAGACGCACCATTTAAACTCCCTGGTGGGAAGCTGTTTTAACAAACCAACGGAGTCAACATGGGTTTCCCACTGGAGCCAGCTTTCGTGGGCGTTTACATGTCTGTCTGTTTATTTATAGCCAGATGCCTCAACCCCATAAGGGGTGGTCACAAACAAATCGCCTACATGTCGCCGTGTCCCCAGCCATTTCGCTGCCCTCCCCCGATCTCACAGCCCCCTCTCTCTTATACCTCTCCATGCCATCCGTCCATCTCATCCTCAGTCTTCCCCTCCCTCTCCCCCCTCCACCTCACTCACATACACTCTCCTCCTTAGTATCTCGCTCTCCATCCTCTCCACGTGGCGAAACCACCTCAGTGTATTTCTCATAAAGCTTTCTATTACATCCACATCCACATTACAGTGCTCCTTCACTTCCTCATTTGTCAGCCTGTCTCTCCATGTAACTCCACGTGCTCCTCTCAAATAACTCATTTCTACAGCTCTTGCTCTCGACTTCTGCCATTCCAACAAGGTCCAATCTTCATTTCTATACTTTAGATTTGGTATCACAATACTGTCATGTCTTTTACTTCCATGCTTACTTCTCGATTCCTTATCACTGCTTTCAGAGAACCAGCAACCTTTCTTCCCTGTTGTACCCTTTCAAGTACTACATCCTCTAGACTTCCATCCTTACTCATCACACTACCCAAGTACTTAAGTGCACTCCCATTTTCCATTCCTCACCATTCAGCTTCATTGTACATTAAGTGATTTCATTTCCCTCGAAGACTACAATTTATGCTTCCCTACATTCACCTTTAGATTCCGTTTCATACACACTTTCCCAGACTCATTCATCAAGCCTAGCAGTTCCCTTTCGTCCTCACTTAACAATTCATTATCATCTGCAAACAACAGAACAGGAAGTTTCCAAATGTTGCCCTCTCTCATTAGGGTCACTCGAACATTCATTGCCCTACCTTGTATCTCTTATAACCACATCCATATACAGACTGAACAGCCATAGAGACATGACAAATCCTTGATTAAATTCAACATTCCGATTGAAATATTCACCCAGTTCACCATCCACACGTACTACAGACTTAGGATCCTCATACATACTTTTCACGCATTCAACACATCCCATTTACTCCAGACATTTTTAATATTTCCCACATTTCTTGTCTATCCACACTGTTATATGCATTTTCCAAATCCATGAAGGCCGCATACAACTTCTTTTCCTTCTCTAGAAACTTTTCTACTACAGACCTTAGGATGAATATTCGATCCGCACAACCTCTTCCCTTCATAAATCCTTCATGTTCTCCAGTTACTTCCTCCGTTGTTTCCCTAACTCTGTCCGTAAGTCTCCTATACCATATACTTTGCCTATTACACTACAAAAACAAATGCCACTGTGATTACCACACACTTCTTTTTCTCCTTTTCCTTAGGACAGGGGAATTATTATACATGACTTCCAATCCTCCGGGACACTGCCTTCCTCTCATGCCAATCTGCACATTTTCCATACCAGTTCCACTACAATATCTCCCCCATGCTTCAGCATTTCATCACACACTCCTCCAATTCCTGGGGCTTTCCCCATTTTGACTTTCATCATTGTTTCCACTACTTCCATCCTTCTGATCTCTTCCTCCCCTCTCATCTTTACTTATACTCCCACTACTTTCAATTCTCTATGCTCAACAATTTTTCATGTGCTAGTCTTTTGTTCCTTCTCCACTAGCAATCTACCATTCTTATCTTTCACTCCCCTGCTACCTTCTCTATCACTCCGTGTAACTATCTGTACCTCCTTCCAAAACATTTTCTTACATTTCCTCCACTTAACATTTAAATTCCTTCCAAATTCCTCATTCACTCTTACTCTGTTATTATATTCTTCACCTCTCTCTTCTTCTCTACATACAACTCTCTGTTCCGTCTCTCAATTTTCTCCAAGCCTCTGCTTCCCATCCACTCATTAAATACTTCCTTCCTTTACACCACAACTTGTTTCACCTCTTCATTCCTTTAGGCTGTTCCTTGCACCCCCTTTCGACTTCTCTTCATTCCACACACCACCTCACATATTGAAGTTATTTCTTCTGTAAATATCTTGCACACACTTTCCACCTCCCCCATGTGCTCCATATCATATTTACCCATTTTTTTTTTTTTTGTGAGGAAGAAGGAACCAAAGGCCATGAGCCCGCAGTAACAGTTCCCTCCAAGAGAAAAACAAAATACAATAGAGAGCCAAATTCAAGATCCGATCATTGTGAGATGCCTGGACACACTGCGTTTGAAAGACTGGAGATCATAGGCAGCAGGAAATACAGACAGAGGGAGACAGTTCCAGAGCTGACCTGTTGCATAAATGAAAGACTGGGAGTAACGGTTAACTCTTGCATTAGAGAGTTGGACAGAAAAGGGATGAGAGTTTGCTGCCAGACGGGTGCTACGCGCCCGTCGTAGAGGTGGAGGAATGCAAGCAGACAGTTCAGAGGAGCAGTGACCATTAAAGTAGCGATAGAAAAGAGATAAAGATGCAACAGTGCGGCGAAGAGACAGAGGTTGAAGGGAGTCAGTAAGAGAAGGAGGGTTAATGAGACGAAAAGCCTTTGACTCCACCCTATTGAGAAGGGCTGTATATGGGGAGCCTCCCCACACATGAGAGTTGTACTCCACACAGGGGCGGATAAAACCCCTGTATAGAGTCAACAATTGTGCAGGGGTAAAGAAAGAGCGGAGTCGGCTTAGCACACCCAATCTCTTGGAAGCAGATTTTACAAGAGATGTAATATGATCTTTCCAAGATAAGTCCCTAGTAAATGAAACCCCAAGCATGTTCAAGGATGATGCAGGATTAAGCTGAATATTATTAAACATTAGTGGGTATACCTGTGGAAGATTTTGTCGGGTTGATAGGTGTAAGAACTGAGTCTTAGATGCATTAAAAACAACCATATTATTTTTACCCCATTCAGAAATACGAGCCAAGTCAGACATTAGGTGTGCCATAGCCTCATCCCTTGTTTGTTGAAATAACTGCTGGGATGGATGTTGTGGGAACCGAATGGAAAGGTGAAGGGTGGAGTCATCAGCGTATGAGTGGATAGGGTTAGATGTACAGCTTAGAAGGTCATTGATGAATAAAAGGAAGAGAGTTGGTGATAGGACAGAGCCCTGAGGAACACCACTGTTGATAGATCTAGGAGAAGAACGATGGCCGTCTACAACAGCGGCTATAGAACGACCAGAAAGGAAGCTAGTGATGAAGGCACAGATAGAAGGATAGAAACCGTAGGAGGGCAGTTTGGAAATTAAAGATTTATGCCAGACTCGATCGAAAGCCTTTGAGATGTCAAGTGCAATGGCAAAGCTTTCGCCAAAGTCCCGATTTGATGACCAGGAGTCTGAAAGGTAGGTGAGAAGATCGCCAGTGGAGCGTCCCTGACGGAACCCGTACTGACGATCTGAAAGAAGGTTGTGATAGGAAAGATGCTTTAAAATTTTTCTATTGAGAATTGACTCGAAAACTTTTGAAATACAGGTCGTTAGAGCAATTGGACGATAGTTGGAGGGTTGGGAGTGGTCACCCTTCTTTGGGACTGGCTGAATGAGAGCAAACTTCCAGCAAGAAGGAAAGGTACAAGTTGACAGACAAAGGCGAAAGAGTTTGCCTAGGCAGGGTGTAAGCACAGAAGCACAGTTCTTGAGAACAACAGGAGGGACTCCATCAGGCCCATATGCCTTGTTAGTACTGAGGCCAGTGATGGCAGAAAATACATCAACTGAAGAAATTTTAATGTCAGCCATGAGGAAGTCAGAGGGGGGAAGTGATGGAGGAACAGCACCGGAATCGTCTAAGGTGGAATTGGAGGAGAAAGTCTGTGTGAAGAGATCTGCTTTATCAGTAGAAGAAATAGCTACAGAACCATCAGAGTGGAAAAGAGGAGGGAAGGATGATGAGGTAAAGTTGTTAGAAAGATTTTTGGCAAGGTGCCAGAAGGAGCAGGAAGAATTCGAGTTGGAGAGTTGAGAGCATTTAGTATGGATGAAATTATTTTTAGTAGAGCAAAGAACAGACTTAGCACGATTCCGGGCAGAAACGTAAAGTTGATGTGATTCAGGGGTGGGTTGGCTCCGGTACCTTTTGTAGGCCCTCTCCTTGTTGCGGACACCTCCATTTCTCTTTTATATTCTTCCTTTTTTTCATCCTCTTGCAACCTTTCTCTGTGCAAACCTTTCTCTGTGGAGTAGACTGTAGCACTAGTCGAGCAGGGCAGTGCTCCCGAGGTGGATGGAAAGCTGATGATAGGGAGTGCTGGAGCTCCCGTTTCATCAGCCCTCAGGGCTAGTTCCTGACCATCCCCCTTTGCTGAACTTTTTCAGTGTCTCAGTTACACAGAGAGTAGGGCAGCATGCTCTCCAACACAAATTTCTCTAACTATCTGCACCAAACTACATGTACAGTACACACTACACTTCCTTTTTCAAAATTCAAAAAAGAATCATGGCGTTTCATCACCCAGCCTCGGAGTCCCCAGGGGGGGGGACCATAAATGCCCTCACCTTCCGCCCCTCTCCCGGTGACGACTCGAGGTGCCTGGAACCACCGTCTGACTCTCTTCTTCTTCATTTCTGCAACATTCGCGGCCTTTCCTCTAACTTTCTCTCTGTTGAGCACCACCTCTCCTCCTCTAAACCTCACCTTCTTTTTCTAACTAAGACTCAGCTGTCTGAGGCAACTGACAGCAAACCCTTTTCTGTATCCTCCTACTTTCTCTATACTCATTTCAAAGCCAAAGGTGGCTGTTGTGTATATATACGCAACGACTTATCTTGCTCTCATTTTCCTGAACTCGATTCTCCTGAATTCTCTACACTCTGGCTTCGGCTTTCCTGTCATTCTCTGACTAAATATATCTGTGCTGTTTACTTATCCCCTAATTCTACTGACTATCAAAAATTCTTTGACTATCTTACTTCTATGATGGAACACATTCTATCCATTTCTCCTTTCTCTGAAATCTCCATTTTAGGAGATTTCAATGTTCACCACCACCTTTGGCTCTTCTCTCCTTTCACTGATCCACCTGATGGACAAGCCTACATCTTTTCTATCCTTAATGACCTAGAGCAGCTTGTACAGCACCCTACCCGTATCCCAGACCGCCTTGGAGAGAGCTCCAACATACTTGACCTCTTCCTTACAACTAATCCTTCTGCTTACACTGTTAATCTTTTCTCTCCGTTGGGCTCCTCCGATCACAACCTTATTACTTTAACCTGTCCTATCACTCCGGTATGGCCTGTGGACTCTCCAGGGAAACGTCGTCTATGGCATTTTGGAGCCACGGATTGGGAGGCCCTCAGGCAGTACTTCTTTGATTTTCCCTGGAATGATTATTGTTTCCATGGCCGGGAGCCATCTGAGTGTGTCTTGCGCATTACGGAGGTTATTCTCTCGGGCATGGAAGCATACATTCCTTTCTCATATCCTTTGACTAACGCAAGAAAGTCTTGGTTTAATCACGCTTGTTCTCATGCTGTCCACAACAAGGAGAGAGCCTACAAAAGGTACCGGAGCCAACCCACCCCTGAATCACATCATCTTTAGGTTTCTGCCCGAAATTGTGCTAAGTCTGTTCTTCGCTCTGCTAAAAACAATTTCATCCGTACTAAATGCTCTCAACTCTCCAACTCGAATTCTTCCCGCTCCTTCTGGCACCTTGCCAAAAACCTTTCCAACAACTTTACCTCATCATCCTTCCCTCCTCTTTTCTACTCTGATGGTTCTGTAGCTATTTCTTCTACTGATAAAGAATATCTCTTCGCACAGACTTTCTCCTCCAATTCCACCTTAGACGATTCTGGTGCTGTTCCTCCATCACTTCCCGCCTCTGACTTCCTCATGGCTGACATTAAAATGTCTTCAGCTGATGTATTTTCTGCCATCACTGGCCTCAATACTAACAAGGCATATGGGCCTGATGGAGTCCCTCCTGTTGTTCTCAAGAACTGTGCTTCTGTGCTTACACCCTGCCTAGGCAAACTCTTTCGCCTTTGTCTATCAACTTGTACCTTTCCTTCTTGCTGGAAGTTTGCTCTCATTCAGCCAGTCCCAAAGAAGGGTGACCACTCCCAACCCTCCAACTATCGTCTAATTGCTTTAACGTCCTGTATTTCAAAAGTTTTCGAGTCAATTCTCAATAGAAAAATTTTAAGGCATCTTTCCTATCACAACCTTCTTTCTGATCGTCAGTACGAGTTCCGTCAGGGACGCTCCACTGGCGATCTTCTCACCTACCTTTCAGACTCCTGGTCATCCTCATTTCGGGACTTTGGTGAAAGCTTTGCCATTGCACTTGACATCTCAAAGGCTTTCGATCGAGTCTGGCATAAATCTTTAATTTCCAAACTGCCCTCTTACGGTTTCTATTCTTCTATTTGTGCCTACATCGCTAGCTTCCTTTCTGGTCGTTCTATAGCTGCTGTTGTAGACGGCCATCGTTCTTCTCCTAGATCTATCAACAGTGGTGTTCCTCAGGGCTCTGTCCAATCACCAAGTCTCTTCATTTTATTCATCAATGACCTTCTAAGCAGTACATCTAACCCTATCCACTCATACGCTGATGACTCCACCCTTCACCTTTCCATTCGGTTCCCACAACGCCCATCTCAGCAGTTACTTCAACAAACACGGGATGAGGCTATGGCACACCTAATGTCTGACTTGGCTCGTATCTCTGACTGGGGTATAAATAATCTTGTTGTTTTTAATGCATCTAAGACTCAGTTCTTACACCTATCAACCCGTCTAAATCTTCCACAGGTATACCCACTAATGTTTAATAATATTCAGCTTAATCCTGCATCATCCTTGAACATGTTTGGGGTTTCATTTACTCGGGACTTATCTTGTAAAGATCATATTACATCTCTTGTAAAATCTGCTTCCAAGAGATTGGGTGTGCTAAGCCGACTCCGTTCTTTCTTAACCTCTGCACAGTTGTTGACTCTATACAGGGGTTTTATCTGCCCCTGTGTGGAGTACAACTCTCATGTGTGGGGAGGCTTCCCACATACAGCTCTTTTCAATAGGGTGGAGTCAAAGGCTTTTCGTCTCATTAACTCTCCTTCTCTTACTGACTCTCTTCACCCTCTGTCTCTTCGCCGCACTGTTGCATCTTTATCTCTTTTCTATCGCTACTTTAATGGTCACTGCTCCTCTGAACTGTCTGCATGCATTCCTCCACCTCTATGACGGGCGGTAGCACCCGTCTAGCAGCAAACTCTCATCCCTTTTCTGTCTAACTCTCTAATGGAAGAGATAACCGGTACTCCCAGTCCTTAATTTATGCAACAGGTCAACTCTGGAACTGTCTCCCTCTGTCTGTATTTCCTGCTGCCTATGATCTCCAGTCTTTCAAACGCAGTGTGTCCAGGCATCTCGAAATGAACGGATCTTGAATTTGGCTCTCTCTTGTATTTTGTTTTTCTCTTGGAGGGAACTGTTATTACGGGCTCATGGCCTTTGGTTCCTTCTTCCTCACATAAAAAAAAAAAACTACTTCCTCCTGTCTTTCTCCCCTATTTATTCACTGCAGTTGTACCTTGACTTTCACCACCACTAGTCCACCCCTCAACCACCGTAAACTCATACTCCCAGTGCATATCTTCCCATTCTTTCTTCCACACACACATAACCAATCATCATCTTCCACTGATTCAGTCTGCCACCCACCCGTCTCATCACTCGCCATGTATATACAGTTGTGGAAAATTTTGTTCCTGTCAGAGAGTACTGGCTATCAACAATCCTCTCCCGACGCAAATGTTCACTAGAGCACTACCATTTTCATTCACTTCTGCAGGCACACCTCAGTTGCCAACAACTCCATCCATCTTCACATTCTCTCTCTCTCTCTCTCTCTCTCTCTCTCTCTCTCTCTCTTTCTCTCTTTCTCTCGTCATCATTCGCACCCCTCATATTCCACGTTGAAATCCGCACCATGTCCTTTGTACGGTCCTTGGTCGTCACCTGTTGGTCAGTCCTGGTCCGGGGCATTTTGTTTGTCTTCTTAGTTCATTGTTTTTTTTGTTTTTTTGTTTTTTCGGGGAAGGGGCATTAACCCTGCACCCAATCAATTGTTGACACATAGGAAACACGTATTGGTTGGTTATAAGGTTACCACCCAGCGTATTAAATGATTTCCTGTCGTACAGGAAATCATTTGGCTTGTCACTCCGTGTAGAGTCACTCTACTGTACAGTAGCACTACACTGTGTGAGTGGATGAAGAGCACCCCCGCCGACCACATGTGCCACCTAAAAACAGTGTACTACAAGACGACAGTTTGTGACTTAGTACGTACTGCCACTTAATTCATTAAGTATATGTAATGGCAAGGGACGGACAACACCTACATGACCTTAAAACCAAGATGAGAAGTGAGTCTGTACTGTGTTTTACTGATGAACTAAGTACTAACAAAAAAATTTCCTTTCCTGATATTCTAATTGAAGCTAACAATGGGCAAAATAATACTACAGTTACAGAAAGATTGCTGACGCAGGTAAATGTCTCAGTGTTGAGAGTGAGTAGCCTATAGGATATAAATTCTTGGTCATATGATCCTAATTCCGTCGTGCTTACAATATTTGTTTTTCCTGGGACTTTTCAGTGCAGAACTGATGTATTAATGAAATTTAGGTAAACAATGGATATTCGAACTCCAGCACTGACAAATTCATGAGTTTATATCCATCATACTCATCGGAACGAAATAGTCCATCACAAATTCTAACATCAACATCTTTTGCTGTAACCAGATGACTCTAGCTTGCCTCACAGATGAATGTGCACGCGACTGTAAATCATGAAGGTACTTGCACAGATTCTAAAAATAAGTTAAACATCACCATTTACTACAGAAAATAAGTGTGTAATTACATAATGGAAATAATACAACCTCTTTGCATAGCCCACTTAGGGTGTCAATGTAGTTTATGAATTTTCATGCCCACATTAGGATTGCAAGCCCCGTCACATAAACTAAACTGGTATGATACCTGCTAAGTCAGGCTCCTAACTATGGCCTTAAAGTTTGGAGCCGTTAACGACCACATGCACAAGTAGCATAATGACAGCCTAACAAGACAACATCTAATTGATAACTCTCGTATATTGAAACACTGCCAGGACAACATTCACCTCGCAATCACACTGTCCATGTTAATTATGAATAAAACACTTAGAAAGAATAACAAAACAAAAGGCCAAGATTGAATACTATTTTTTTTTTTTTTCATTCACAACTCTTGTACAAAATATATCCAGCCAGCTCTGGTACAAGCAATAGCCAGATGGGCTGCGTCCTATCAGGGCCACCACCTCTACGCAAACAAGCAACCTACAATCAGACAGTTTACATGTCGATGTCACCCACACCCCGAACATGGACAAAACACCATCAGGAGTGTTGTCACACCACGATACATCCTGAGAACCCAGACCCACTCCGGACTCGCTACCCGTTAGACGTGGGCTACTGTCTCTCACCAATTTTAACTATTTGTTCCTTTTAACTGATCACTTGTTTTATGGTCATTATGGTATTTCGATAAAGGTTTCTGTAAGAGCTGAAGATGGGTAATAGTTGAACATCCAAAACGGTCTATCATACCAGGTGTATTAAATATAAGAAAACATACATTTCGGAAGTCTACTTCACCAACTCGACCACAATATCAAGTGTATTGTGACAAAGATTGAAAGTACTTAAGAAGTTGATAAAAAGCTAAGGTCTTTAATAACCTTGCAACACACTGCTGACTTCAGCGATAAAAAAATACTTCCCCCCCCCCCCGCCCGTAATGAGATAGAGAAATTAGAATAGGCGGACGACCCAATTGCTTGGCGGGCGTAATACAGCAATTAATTTGATTTTTGGGGGATCATTTGCACATTAGGTTAACGAGGCTGTTTTCAGCATGCGAAGCAAACTTCGTGGATACAGGAACTGGGTGTTGAAGTGGGAGGTGTTCTGGAAGGTAAGTGGAGAGGTGATGAGAGGAGAGGAGGGAAGAGAAGTGGAGAGATGCGAGAGGAGGGTGATGGAATAAGAGAAGTTTGGGGAAGTGAGAGGGGAAGAGAAGAAAGTGGGTGAAAGCAAGGGGTGGGTGGAGATAGGAGAGGAGAAGGGAGGCTATGATGCGAGAAGAGAGTAAAACAGAGGAGAGGAAAGGAGAAGAGAGCTGGTTGGAGAGCAAGAGGTGGGTGGGGATAGGAGAGGAGAAGAGAGGATATGGGGCGAAAGGAGAGGAAATAAGAGAAGACGAGAAGAAAGATGGGTGGAAAGGGCAGGAGAGCAGAATGTTGGAGCGAGAGATGTTTTGGGGGAGGAGAGGAGGGGAAAGGAGAGGAGGGGAGACGAGCGGGAGGTGTTTGTGGGGGAGCACGAGGAAAGAAATGACAAAGAAGAGAGAAGTGGACAGGAGAGAAGAAGAGAAGAGGTTAGGAGAGAAGAAGAGAAGGGGCGAGAAGAAAAGTGAAGAGACAAAGAGTGGTTGATAGAGAGAAAGGTGTGAATGGGTTAAAGGGTGAATGAAGAGGAAAAGAATGAGTGATAAAAGCGGAGTTGTTAGATGAATGGAAAGGTAAGAGTGGATCCTTGGTGAGGTGGGAATGAGATTAAAAAAGGTACCTGGTGCAGAGACTGGAGAAGAGAGGAAAAGAAAAATGTTGACAGGAGAGGCGGGTAGAGAGGAAAAGGTGAATGGGTGGATGGAAAGGGAAGGAATGACGGCATAAAATAGTGTGGTTGGCTGAATGGAAACATGAGGAGAGATGAGGAGAGAAAAGAAAAAGTAGTGCATAGAAAAGAAGTGGCGTGTAGAAAGGAAGAAATGGATGGGCGGACGGAGCACCAAGGAAGGAAGTTATAAGTAAGAGAGTGGTTGGATGAATCGAATGCAAGTAAGTGGAGAGACCAGAGTGAGATCAGAGACGTATAGTGAAAGAAATGAGAGAAAGGAAATTTTTAAAAATGAGAAAACGGGAGAAAAAGAAGAGAATATAAAAACTGATAAGGGGAGAAGAAAGAAGAGGAAAAGTGAATGTGGAGAGGTGACTGTGAGATGAAACGAAAGAGTGAATGAGTGTAGAGAATGAAAAAGGAAGTACAGTACCTGAGTAGAGACGTGAGAGAGACGAGAGAAGAGCGTCATACGCGGAGGTGCTTGGAAAGGAGAGGAAAGAGAAGGTGGAGAGGGCAAAATGTGAGAGGAACGGCGGAGGAAATGATATGGACAGGTGGAGAGGTAAGGAAGAAAAAGAAGAATGATGTCGAGGTTGTAGGTGTTTAAGGAGAGGAGAAACGAGGTGAGTGTGAGAGGAAATGGAAGGGTGAAGTGATGGGAACGCGAGGGAGGTAGGTGGGTGGAGAACTGAAGGAGAGATAATTGAAAGAGGCATGTCAGTGATAGATGAGGGAGAGAATCAGGCTTTGCTGGGGTGACAGAAGAGAGGTGGAAAAAAAGATGAAGGAAGGATGAGAGAAGAAGAGACAAGAAGACTAGAGAATATAAGGTGAGAGGAAAGGATAGGACCATGAAGAGAGGATGAGCTGAAAGAAAGAGGTGGGTGGGACAAGAGATAGGAAGAGTGGGTGAATGGTGGAGGGGTGAGAGTATTATTATTTTTATTAATCATTATTTGTGGTAGGTGGGGCGGTCACCATCCACTCACTCGATGTAGTGCTGCTCTCGGGTGTCTGCCCTTTCCTTTCCTCCATCCTTCTATCCATCCATCCTCTTCTGTCCTTCATTCCTTCATTCTTTCCTCGTCCTTCTGCCTACGAGTAACTTTACACTTCCTCTTATATATTTCTTTCCTTCATTCTTTCCTCTTCCGTCTGCCTGTGGGAGACTCTTCATTGAGGTACAAGCCAAATGGTTTCCTGTACACCAGGAAACCATTTATAACCAAATTTTGGCGCCTGGTGGTTTAGTGGGTAATTACGCCGCTCCAATCGGATTGAGCCGGTGAAGGTTTATATCCAATGGTTGGTTGGGATTTATTGCTAATGTAATGCCACTCAGAGATGAGTGAGGCTGGTCGCTCTCATCTTAAATGTCAGGACCAAATTGCCTAGCCCCGGGCTCCTACGCTCCTCATAGGGCAACGTGGGATTGGATGATGGATGGGTGGATGGATGGATGGATATTATTATTATTATTATTATTATTATTATTATTGTTATTATTATTATTGTTATTATTATTATTATTATTATTATTATTATTGTTATTATTATTATTATTATTATTATTATTAGTAGTAGTAGTAGTAGTAATAGTAGTAGTTACAGTAGCAGTAGTAGTAGTACTAGTAGTAGTAGTAGTAGTAGTTGTAGTAGTTATTGTTGTTGCTTCTGTAATCTCAGGTTTATATTATTGAACTTAGTAAACTGTAGGCTTGTCACGGGGTTTTTAAAATAACACGGTGTTTTTAAAATAAATACTGAATATTATTTAATTGATATTAATATTCAATAATATTGAAGAGCAGAGACAATGATTGTCTTGCTACATCAAGCAACGATTACTTTACGCTGGCTTGAGCACGATTCTCTAAGAACGAGAATTTATAAACTCTCTCAACAGTACACAGCAGAGACTAATTACTCACAAATGCTGAATTAGTACTGTTAGCCTCTGGAGAAAGTTACTTCACCCCTGACAATAAATAACTAATACTAATAATAATATCAGGCTCTTGCTGATGCTTTAACTCCTAGGTGGCACAACGGATTTTAAGTTAATACAGCAAGACTGGTCTAAGTACCAGTTATGAATAGCAAAACGTCTATGCAAGCTAGGAGCTATGTGGGAAATAAGCTTAATTTGGAGAAATGAAACAAGATTTTACTTTACATTAAGCTCAAGAAAAGGAACTGTTAAATTTATTGATTACAAAAAATAAATTTAACGTTACATTTCAAATCAAATCAATAAGACCGCACTCACTCACTCACACAAAAGCTAAATACTTACGCCTAGGAAAAAACACCTTAACTAAACTCTTAAGACTACAAAATACAAAAGGAAATACTATAGTCGATGAATGCTTTGTATCACCCGAAGCTGAACTAAGGATGGGAGTACTGGATAACTGTCTCAGTGGAGTCTGGGTGCTAGCGACCTCTTCTCTCACACTTCTGGAGCACAGGACCTCTCTCCGTCAAAGCCACAACTAGACTGAATTCAAATGATGTATAGGCAGGATGCACAAGCCACCGGAAGAAGGTGTGGCTAACGGTTGAGGCAAGCAGGGGCGAACAATAAAGAAACAATTGTATCGCTCAGTAGAGCACTTAGTGACGTGCATTAAATCGGTCACTTTTGAAAGTGACGAATGTTTTGAAAAGTATACTCTGAAATGGAGAGAGAAACGGTTAACTGAGCAATACACAGTGAGTTTTCCACTAATAGTTCGTGGCTTCTCACAAAAGGGAAATGTCGCGAATTGATTCGTGACATTACGCCCCTACAAAATTAAATTTTTTCCTTATGGGAAAAAATTTGTGGATTATATATATATAGGTACACATCCTAAGTCATTCACACAAGATTCACACTGTGGTGTGTCTGCTATCCTGCTACAGGAGAAAGTCACAGTCGCCAGTGAGCGAAAAAACCTCGTATTTACGTTAATAAAAGCAAGCTTGAGGGAAAAACTCCGTGACGACGGTGAAAATCCTGTACTCAGGTCAAACTGAGTGAAAAGTCGCTACATTTACACTGACAACTAATTGTTGTGTAGCGTGATGTATGTAATACACGGTGTAGGTGTGACAGTTGTAGTGTAACTGTACCTACGTATAAAATGACATAGTAAATAATAACATGGCAACGACGAAGGCAGAGGAGAAGAGGCGGCAGCGTGCGGCAGACGATCAGCTGGCCCGCACAGCAAAACTGCTACACCCATTGCTCAACCTGCAAAACCAATTAAGGTGGAGCATCAAAAGTGTCAATGAGACAAAATTCTTATTACGTTACAATTACTCTCTCTGCCTAGCAATCAGTACATGCTACGAAAAGTACGCTCTAGCTGAAAAATACAAGTGACAGCCTAAGCTTCGTACATTCGAGGTCGCCATTAATTATAGCACACGATTATGTCAGCAAGTTGAGAATCCTTGTGCAAACTCGGGTCTTCCATAGCCTCGAACTGCACACGGGTCCTCAACCTGTGCCTTAGCCCACATTTCTTATATTAATATCGGGAAGCTGAGAATCCTTGTGCAAACTCGGGTCTTCCATAGCCTCAAGTCGCCTCTGCGGAATTCTAACTTCCCCCTTAACCTACAGTACTTATATCAGTATCGGGGAGCTGAGAATCCTTGTGCAAACTCGGGTCTTCCATAGCCTCAAGTCGCCTCTGCGGAATTCTCTCTCGAACTTCCCCCTTAACCTACAGTACTTATATTAGTATCGGGAAGCTGAGAATCCTTGTGCAAACTTGGGTCTTCCATAGCCTCAAGTCGCCTCTGCGGAGTTCTCTCTCGAACTTCCCCCTTAACCTACAGTACTTATATTAGTATCGGGAAGCTGAGAATCCTTGTGCAAACTTGGGTCTTCCATAGCCTCAAGTCGCCTCTGCGGAGTTCTCTCTCGAACTTCCCCCTTAACCTACAGTACTTATATTAGTATCGGGGAGCTGAGAATCCTTGTGCAAACTTGGGTCTTCCATAGCCTCAAGTCACCTCTCAACTTCCCCCTTAACTTACGGTACATAATATGTATGTACAGGCCCTGGACATACTGTGTCCTGTGGGGCCAATGGGTGAGACGTCAGGTCTACACTCACTTCACCACTACCCTGTCTCTCAACTGACTCAGAGATTACAGGTGTGGTTATGAACGGCACAGGAAGGACATATCCCTGATTAGTGGTGTTACTTTGACACACACTGCAGGAACGGACAAAACCATCTATGTCCCGTCCCATCCCTGGCCAGAAAAAGTCAGCTCGGATACGGCCCTGGGTCTTCCTTTTGCCCATGTGACCTCCTGAGGCTGAAAAATGACCCCATTGTAACACTGCTAGGCGGTACTTGGCGGGAACAACAAACTGCAGTCGAACCTCACCCTCGGGTGTTAGTGACTCACGGTAGAGCCGTCCTTGTTTACGAAGGAACTTGGCTCGACCTCCGCGTGAATACTTTATCACTCGACCCTTTTGTTTGTTCTGCACGGCAGCAAGTGTCGGGTCAGAATGTTGTTCTTGCACAACAGGTTGACTACACATCAGATCTTGCGGCGATTCAATGATCACTGGGGTGACACAGTCTGGAGCCTCAGCCATGGCTCGTGTTACCGCAGCAGCCGAAGTCTGAGTAGCGCCATCATCGGAGCAACTATCCTTGGCTCCTTGAATATTGCCTACTATAAGGTCAAATAGAGGCTCTGGCATGACAACTGCGAGTGTCGTACCAGTATAAAATGGAGATGCCACCTGGATACATGCCTCAGGGAACAATCTCACTGATCCATCAATAAGGTTTGCATGGATCTGTCGACCTGTATACTGCTCAGGCCGAACTAGACTCTGCTTAACAGAGCAACCTGAGGAACTATTGTCTCTCAGGACCTTCACAGGAATGCCTCCCACAAACCCTGGCTGAACAAGGAAGGTACTGTCACCTGTAGGAGGGCCTGTGGAGGAAGCAGCTAGCCACTCATGAGGCTGCTGAATTGATGCGGCAAACATTGTGCCTTGAGGGTTATATTGGGAAGATGGAACATTGGCCATCTGTGGAGGGGGGTTCACTGTCACTGTGGGACTAGTGAACTGTGGGGAAGTACCCACACTGGTAGGGACGTGACCACCATGCTGCTGCTGAGGAATGAAGGCTGCATTCGCTTCCTGCCTCTTTTGAGCTGGTGGTGAAAAAGTTTGTCCCGATGGTCGGTTGCGTGGCTGATACTGCTGCTGTTTAGGGTACTTGTACCTCTTCCACTCAGGTTTCTGAGTGTTTTGCCCCTGGTCCTTCCACTGCGGTTTTGGACCCTGGCCATTACTCTGAGAATGGCCTTGTTGCTGGGGTTCAGTCTGAGACGGCTTCCCAGACTTGGCAGTATCTTTTCTGCTCCAGGTGTTTTGCTTACGAGTTTGATACCCGTATGCAGTAAAGAATGCGTCAGCCTTTTCTGCCATTTGGCTGGCATCTTTCACCTGGCAGATCTTAAGCTGTGCTATGGGCTCAGCAGGCCACGACCTCTCTAGCTGTGTACGCAGCATAAGGTCAATTATCCCCTCACGCGTGGAAGGAGTTTCATCTTTCTCCATCCACTCATTTAAGTAAGCTGTGAGATGATCAAGGAACTGAACAGCTGTCTCCTTGTCTTGGAGACGAGCTTGCATGAACTGAACCTTGGCGTCGTCTACTGTGAGACCATACGCCTTAATGAGTGCAGCTTTCATCATCTCATATGTGAGATTGTCTCCACGAATTCTGTGGAGAATATCGAGGGCAGGGCCCTCAAATAAACTAAGAAATTGAATCCGCTTAGCTGCCTCATCCAGTTGATACATGTCTGCCATGTCCTCAAATCGAGCTATGTATGGCTCGATTCGCTCGCTTTCCTTGTATGAAGGAAGCTTGATGCGTGGGGTCGCCAGGACATGTGCAGGGAGAACGCTCGTGGAGCTTGGACCAACTGCACCAGACGTGTCTGAAGCCAAGGAATCTCGCTGGAGCTTCAGCACTTCAAGTTCATGTTTTTCGCGTGCTTCCCGCTTGGCACGTTCGTGTTCTTGTTCTCTCTCTCGTTCCTCAAGCTGTTCTCGCTCGTATTCCCGTTGTTCCCACTCTTTTTCTAACTCGAGCTCGCGTTGTTTCTGCTCGTGTTCGCGCTCCTTTTCGCGT
Source organism: Coenobita brevimanus (assembly GCF_032717465.1). NCBI lineage: Eukaryota > Metazoa > Arthropoda > Malacostraca > Decapoda > Coenobitidae > Coenobita > Coenobita brevimanus. The sequence continues at coordinate 13,176,819 of NC_137063.1, forward strand.
TCCTCACGCTATTCTCGCTCGTATTCGCGCTGTTCTCGCTCGTATTCGTGCTGAATCCTACGCTCTTCATGAGCATCTTTCTCACGTTCTTGCTCGTAATTGAACCGTGAGAGAACGTAACTCTGTATTTTCTCTGGGTCTGTGAGACCCATATCTTTGGCTTCCTGTACAAATACAGCGGTAGCAATGGCGCTAATTTATTAAGCAACCCGAAACTAAGCACTGACTGCTTCGCAAACGAATGCTAATGACACAAGTAAAGAGTACAGATACAAGCTAGTGGTGACCAGTCTTATCTAGTTAACTGGCAAAGAATAAATCAAAAATGTAAATGACTGGGAAGACTCAATAATAGACACAATGGGTAGTGACTACCCAGGAGCGAATAAAATCGTCTGGCGTTACCAAGAATAAACTAGAGTTAAGTACTCTATGGATTGATAAAGCAAAATTCACTTGCTAAATTAAGGGTAAACACCAGTAAGCTTGTGCCTATAAACTTTAATTATAAATACCTAATTATGAACGAGTGAGCACTATCTCGTGAATAGCTTTAGAGCTAGGAGTTAATATCCTGGCGAGGTCGCCAATTGTCACGGGGTTTTTAAAATAACACGGTGTTTTTAAAATAAATACTGAATATTATTTAATTGATATTAATATTCAATAATATTGAAGAGCAGAGACAATGATTGTCTTGCTACATCAAGCAACGATTACTTTACGCTGGCTTGTGCACGATTCTCTAAGAACGAGAATTTATAAACTCTCTCAACAGTACACAGCAGAGACTAATTACTCACAAATGCTGAATTAGTACTGTTAGCCTCTGGAGAAAGTTACTTCACCCCTGACAATAAATAACTAATACTAATAATAATATCAGGCTCTTGCTGATGCTTTAACTCCTAGGTGGCACAACGGATTTTAAGTTAATACAGCAAGACTGGTCTAAGTACCAGTTATGAATAGCAAAACGTCTATGCAAGCTAGGAGCTATGTGGGAAATAAGCTTAATTTGGAGAAATGAAACAAGATTTTACTTTACATTAAGCTCAAGAAAAGGAACTGTTAAATTTATTGATTACAAAAAATAAATTTAACGTTACATTTCAAATCAAATCAATAAGACCGCACTCACTCACTCACACAAAAGCTAAATACTTACGCCTAGGAAAAAACACCTTAACTAAACTCTTAAGACTACAAAATACAAAAGGAAATACTATAGTCGATGAATGCTTTGTATCACCCGAAGCTGAACTAAGGATGGAAGTACTGGATAACTGTCTCAGTGGAGTCTGGGTGCTAGCGACCTCTTCTCTCACACTTCTGGAGCACAGGACCTCTCTCCGTCAAAGCCACAACTAGACTGAATTCAAATGATGTATAGGCAGGACGCACAAGCCACCGGAAGAAGGCGTGGCTAACGGTTGAGGCAAGCAGGGGCGAACAATAAAGAAACAATTGTATCGCTCAGTAGAGCACTTAGTGACGTGCATTAAATCGGTCACTTTTGAAAGTGACGAATGTTTTGAAAAGTATACTCCGAAATGGAGAGAGAAACGTTAACTGAGCGATACACAGTGAGTTTTCCACTAATAGTTCGTGGCTTCTCACAAAAGGGAAATGTCGCGAATTGATTCGTGACAAGGCTAAGACTGCCCTTTTCTGCAGTCCACCATAGCCTTTTCAGTGGAAAAGGAGGGAGTTTAGGGGCGTTTGGATAACCAAGCAGCGAGGCCGTCTAGCTATGTCAGTGCCATCGGGCGAAGGCGCCCCTCTCCAGCACTGGAAAGATTAGGAGAGGTGCAAACGAGAGAAAAAAATAACAATGGTGACGAAGAAGCAGTCATGACAAAAGGAGGAAGAGGGCGGAGGAGAGAACATGAAGGAGGAAGGAGGAGAAGAGGAGAGAGAATAAGAGGAGGGGGGGGGGAGAATGGTTGGAATGGTGGAATGGTATGGGTGGTAACTTACTGGAGAGTGGAGAGGTATGAGAGATGAGTGGATGATAGTCCGGTGGCAGAGGGGTCAAACCTAGCAATATCTGGTAACAATCATTTCTCTGCATTTTTCAGTACTCTAGAACATGTAGTTCAAGAATCCATCGGGTGTAATGAGTAACCACGCTTGGTATTTTCAAAATTACAGATGGCCATCAAATCACATTACTGGCTTTAACTTTTGATCTATACAACATAGAATTATTACCGGTATTTTGGCATCTAGGGTAGGATTTGAGGGGTCAAGGAATCCATTTTTGATGTTCAAATATTTGCTTAACTATCTAGTCCATGAGAAATGCATAAATTAAAACTTAATAGGAAAATTACCGTTGAGCTGAATGGGTTTACCTTAAGCTTATATAGAGATTACAAAGAATAAGGTAAGAAATACAAACAACAATAAAATGTAGCAAACAAGGTGAATTATGCAAGATTAACTAAAAACTAGTATGGCTACATTCATATACCATTGAATAAAAAATATATTTAAGATAATATTTCATTATATGACTATGATTCCACTTCATAAGTATCAGCAATCTGCACTGAAGATGACTTCTTCATACCCCTTCCTGCGTTCCACCTGTTTGTGTGGCCCATGAGGAGCATCTAAATTGAAGCTTTATAGAAAAATTAGCACTGAACTGAATGAATTAACTTTACAGTTGTGTTCAGATTATACAAGAATAGGGCACGAAGTACAAACAAAAATAATTTGCAATAAAATATGAGAAGTGAATAGGGTCAAATAACTACTGGTATGGCTACATTCTAAATTCTATGATTGTACTTCAGAAGTTTCAGAAATATCTCAATATGATTCCTCAATTAAACTGTCTCCTGCAGACCACTTTCCCCTCCATCATCTTCATCAGTGGGCTTGGTAATAGTGAACTTGTTGAAACATGATGGCCCACTCCCACTGGCACAAAATATTGTACGTGATATTTGGCGACCCGTGTACCCACAGTTCTCCCTTCTGCATGATGATTCTGAGTCACAACCGCAACAAATGAGCTTGAACACATAACCTGGTGCCAGGCAAACACCTGCTAGAGTAATTGGAGAGAGTGACTTGTTGATGTTACCGGCTTCCCACCCATATTCACGTGGATCAAGTGGTGCGGGTTCTGAGTCCAGTGCAGTCTACCACTGCGTGACTTGGAAGTGTGGTCGTTTTCCATTTTACATGAATACCTCTGTGGCTGGCACCAGTGAACAGAGTTTTGGTGCACCGGAGGATTTAGCTGTTTCTGTGCCCACAACCACCGACGGCACTCATGCATGGTTGTACCTAATCCACCATATGCAGCAGCCATGAACTTGGTTGTCTCTTTCTCCATATCATCCCAAGGGGCATCTATCAAACCAAGGAAGCCCAGGACAAACCTCTCCTTTATTATGGCAATAGCTTTTGACTTGCCAGTGCCATAACTAGCTGCTGCCATATCACAGCCACTGATAGAGTGTACTGCCAGGACTTACGGGATGAGGGTAGAGTGCTTCCTGACTGTTGCAGGAATGTCAACACAAACCCTACCTTGGACAAATGGTTGCACCATCAGGGCAGCAGAGGAACCAGACTTTAGGTAATGGTAACAGTAGTGTAAACACATCCGCATCATATGAGATGACAGACACGAGCCTCCTCAGTTTCGCAGCTCCAGAGGGCATGCTTGATCAGTCTTATGTCTGCCTCCTCATGATTCGAGTACAGCTGAAGCTCTGCTTTCTTTTTTCCCTCTGTGGATCATAGTTGGCACTGGCTCTACTCTTGACACAAATGGGCAGTGGTCAGCTGTCTTGTTGTCAAGGTGTTCTTGGTCATTCATTATGAGATCCCATGTAAGGTGGTTCAGATGTACCTTGTTGGTTGTACATTTCAGTACAGCTTCCCTTGGTGGAAGGGGAGTATTTAAGCTCAGTTTGTGAACTAGAGTAGGGGCCACCCTGTTTGCATGAGCTGTCCTTGTACTGCTCTTGGTAGAGCAGTCACAGAACCTGTCCAGTACCAGGTGAACGTCGGCATTGTCAAGGAGGTCTGCGACCCATATCTTGAATGAATTCACAAAGATGATGATAGTACCTTTTGTGGGCCAATAAATTTGTGCCAAATCTTATCAGTTTTGGTGGCCATATGAGCCGCCTTCTTTGAATCTGAACATAAGGGGTGATCAAATAGTTATTAAAACAACAGAAATGGATTCCTTGACCCCCCAAAACCCTACCCTAGACACAAAAATAATGGTTCTATGTGGTATGGTTTAAAAGTGAAAGTCAATAGCGTGTTTTGGCGGCCATCTTGAATTTTGAAAATGCCAAGAGGGGGTACTCATTACACCCAATGATCTAGGGTACTGAAAAATGCAAAGAAATTATCGTTACCAGACACTGGAGTGGTTTTGATAAAAAATGGGCCCGTGACACCGGACTATGAGGAGAATAAGTGAAAGAGTTTTAGAAAAGGGAGATGTGAGGGAGAGTGAGTAGGAGGAGGGAGGGTGCATGAGAAGTGAATGAGAGTGGTTGGTGGATGGAGAGGTAGGGAGGGTGAATGGATGTAGAAGTTAAGGAAGAAAGAGACAGATTCACGTTCATCGACTGTATGAAGGTCAGTAATACAGATAGTCGCTTTCGAATTGTCTCAGTCTTCCCAAGGGATGCGACCGGTAACGGCTGATATTACAGTTTAGTTTGAAGAAGCATGTTGTGTTGAATAGGCAGGATAAGTGGAAGAGATAAGGCGTATGGGGTAGGTGGGGTTTAACAAGTGGCAGTTGATGGGTTGAAAAACTAGAGGCGATCGTGGAAGACGGAAGTGTGTGGAACAGAGTGTGGAACACGTAATGTGTATGTGAATGAAAGAAAGAGCAGGTAACAGATGAACTAAGAAATCAGAGATGTTACAAGCAGAGGGTGGAAAGTGATGATCGTATTCTAAACGACCTGGGAGATTTATAACATATTTTTGTGCGTATTGTGTCATACATTACACCTTACGATTCCCTAGTATGTTATACACGTTAATAGAGACAGAGCTTATATCACTAAATATAGAAGAGCATACTGAGGTGTAATGTGCAGGTTAAATCGCAAAAAATAGTTGATACGAATCTCCAAAGCCACCTGGGGTCGTATTCTAAGTGGCTTTGAAGACATCGCAACACCTCTTCCTTGCCAGTTTATTTTTTCCATTTCACCTCAATGTCGTCTTGTATGTTACTAATGCAATCTGTACCGATATGAAAAACCACAAAATTAGGATACATGAAAATGTTACGATGCATTATGTAAAATAAACTGCCACGGAAGAGGTGCTACGAAATCTTTCATACTAGCTAGAATAATGGCCTTGGTGCATGACCCTGAGCTACAAGGAAAGCAAGGGAAAATGATCGAAGAGAAGAGTAAGGTATTTAATGAAAGAGAGAGAGAGAGAGAGAGAGAGAGAGAGAGAGAGAGAGAGAGAGAAAGAGAGAGGTAAAAAATTAAATAAACAAAGAGTGGGAAAATATTGAATTCTCACTTCAGCTACTAAGGTTATTACAAAAATAAAAATATTTAACGCATGGAGTTAAGATAATCATTTAACATGGTTTCTCTGTTCAGATTTTTGTTAAGCACTAGGACAACTGATGGCATAAAAAGAAATTAATACTATTCAGTTAAGGACGTGAAAAATATTTTATATATATGTACATATAATACATAAAAATTAATACAATAAATAAATAAATGAATATATATATATATATATATATGTATATATATATATATATATATATATATATATATATATATATATAGCGTATGTGTGAGTGTGTGTGTGTGTGTGTGTGTGTGTGTGTGTGTGTGTGTGTGTGTGTGTGTGTGAACAGTTCACTATTGCTTCCATCTTATCTTTGTACTCGATATGCTGATGATGCAAAAAGAAATATATAATCGAAATAAGAAAAAAAAAACTACGAATGAAATGATGACAGAGCCATTCCAGGCTGATGCAAGGATCCGTTTGAAGATATGTCATTAAAACATTCATATATCCTCTAAAGCCTAATGACCTGTTGGAGTGCAAAGTCAAGAAAAGAGATCAGATCAGGAAAGAAGTGAGAACACAGAGGCAACCACAGCAAACCAAAGCAGAAAAGAGGGAGAAAAAATAAATAAATATGAGAACAGTAGCGACATGAACTGGATACAAGAGCGGAAAGAAGTCGAGACGAGGAGAGAAATGACGCTGTGTCGAGACGAAAAGTGAAGAAAGAACAAGAGAATGTTTAGTGCACATCTTTACTCATGATGGAGGGGCCAACCTTCAGGCAACTGAAAAACAATAGTGAGGAGTGGGAAAGGGCAGGAAAGGAATGGGAAGGGAAGAGAAGGGACTGGAATGGAGCAGAAAGAAAGTGAGGAGAATAGATGGGAAAGGAATGGAGGAAAAGAAGAAAATAATAAGAAAATGGATATTTACTGCAACTCTTTAAGAATGAAGGAAGTGCTTAAGAAAGGCTTGGCAGTCGATAAGAAAAACATGTGGACCAATGCTTTCCAAAGATGGAGGTGGGTATATGGAAAGGGAAAATGAGGAGGGAAGGAAACGAAGATAAATGGGCTGGGGCAAAAGGGCTGGAAGATATTTTCGTCTCTCTCTCTCTCTCTCTCTCTCTCTCGGACACATAATTTTAATTCGTACAATGTCTCACCTTCTTCAGCATGAAAATATATCAGTATGTTTGTCTTGCTATCCCTGGACGATTACATTCAGTTTTGGGCAGGCGTAGTAAAGGAGCTAATGTACTCTACTGTACCTGCACAGATCCCTTCAGTCTAACATTCTTGCTGTCTCGAGACAACTTTATTGAGCTTGGTATAGTCTTTGTGAACTGAAGGGGTTAAATAAGCCCTTCATTAACCTCTTCACTGTACTTCCTTTCACCTATTCCCACCACATCGTACAGTGTTAGCCAGAAAAAGAAAAAAAAAAACTATCGGACTAAGGTATTAAAGAAAGTTTTGCCTGTTTATTATCATTTCATTATGGAAATCCTGAGACAAAAATTTACAGTCGTTGTTTTCCTAAATTCCTTATACATCCCTAGTACCTTTACCCCTTCAACCCGATGACTTAATTTCTTTGTTCTTGCTACTGCTGGACGATCGTATTCAGTTTACAAGAGACTTCGAATTTGAGGGGTTACTGATATACTACAACACTTCCGTCCTGAAACTGAATGAAATCGACTGGTCGTCGTGTGACGGAAACGAAAAGACGTCATCGGATCTAGAGGATTAACCACTTCATTGGGAGGACGTATTTTGAATTTATTCGCACAATCTTCTCAGTTTTATTCACCTTAGGGGAGGGGTCAAGCTGACTCTTGTTGATCCGTCACTGTAACATACATTCCCTACAGTGAATAAAATTGTATAGAAGTAGCAAGAATCTAATGAAAATAATGTCCTCGAGTTGAAATGGCTCATAGACAATGGTGTGAAGGTGTACTGTTTTTTCGGTTCTGTGTGTTTGTAGTGGTAGGTGGTGGCGACCATCATCCACTCACTTGATGTAGTGCTGCCTGCTTCTTCCTTAACCTTTATCATTCTTTTTCTGTGCCTGCCCTCCTCTCTTCCTATTTCTCCCATCTTTCCTGTCACTTCATATTGCTTTTCTTTCCGTTACAGGTGGCTTTACATTGAGTGACAAGCCAAATGGTTTCCTGTAAGCCAAGAAACCATTTGCAACGCTGGGTGGTAACCATATAACCAAACCATACGTGCTCCCTACGTGTCAACAAGTGGGTTGGTGGAGGGTTAGTGCCCCTCCCTATAAAACAAAGAACTCAGAGTCGAATGGCCACCCCTTACGGGATTATGGCGTCTGGCAATAGATAGATAGATAGATAGTGTTTGTGTTTCCGGGTATGATCGGTATTGTTAACACGGAGTTTTCTTCTGCTCTGGATAAAACTTGGAAAGGTTGAAAATCAGGCATGGATGAAGTGATTCGGTTTTGACAATAAGAATTCACCGGTTAAACTAACAGGACAGAGTCAGTTAGAGCAATGAATCATATTTCTACAGTTCTTTGTGAAAGGTTTCACGATTAGGCATTTAGGAAGTACTGTAGTAGGATTGTGAGAACAATCGGTCAAAGGTCAAGATCACAGGGCAGAGACAAAAGATTAGGCCTTTGACGGTAGCGTTTCAGTACCAAACCTGACAGGCGCCGGTGCTGCACTCTCAGTGCTCTCATTGATAATTATATTATCGTAATGAAAGAGGTTACCCAGTTTTCATCCAATGTCAGAAAACGCAATATCACTTTTGACATGAATTAAGAGGGGCATTTTAGGCATTTTAATCTAGTGCTTACTGACACTCCATCCCGGATGCTTTGAATTCCTTTTGTAATTGTGCTCATAAACACGAGGGTAATGATTCTTTTTTTTCTTTTTTACCCCGGGGGGAGAGAGAGAGAGAGAGAGAGAGAGAGAGAGAGAGAGAGAGAGAGAGAGAGAGAGAGAGAGAGAGAGAGAGGATATAATAACGATGAGAAAATAATGTGGAAGTAAAAAAAAAAAAAAGGGAAAAGGATGGAGAAAGTGGTGTAAAGAAGCCTAATGACTGAGTGAGTGTAATTATCCAACAACGATGGAGATGAAATGTATAAAGTGCATGCATAACAGAGAAGCAAGTGTATAAGAAAGACAAATGTTGGAGAGGAAAATGTATCAGGTGGAGAAACGGAGAAAGAGGTGTAAGACATGAACAATTTGAGGAGGTAAAAGAAAAAAATAATGGATGTGAGGAAGCAAAAGACCAATAGAGAAAAAAAAAGGGGGGGGGGCGGGAGGTGTTGGTGGAAAGGATAGAAAGATGATGAGGAAAGAAAAAAAACAAGTGTAAAGGATGGAAAGAGGGAAACGAAGGTGAAATAGATAGGAAAACGATGCAGGAGGTGAAAACGAAATGGGTAATTGTGAGGGGGGGAAGTAAAATCAAAGTGAAAGAAAACGATGAGGCAGGTACAAAATACGAGAGGTGATGATGAGAAACATACCACAAAGTCTCTCTCATTCTCTCTGGGCGCTGTATGATAAAAGCTTGTTCCTGTGTGTGTGTGTGTGTGTGTGTGTGTGTGTGTGTGTGTGTGTGTGTGTGTGTTTAATAATGTCAGCTGCATCCCCCAAAAAACTGCTATGAAAACTCTAGATAAGTGAGCTTATCTGACAATATTCCAGTCCAATATACATAATTATGAATATATGAATTTTTAATAAGTCTGATTTAGACCGGCCACATTTATAACAACACTATACAACACTATAATTTTATTCGCCAAAATCTTCATCAAAAGATTTACATAATGTCTTCTGATATAGTCCAGACAAAAGTTAGTTAACGAATGACTACCTTCTGTTAGTGTTTTATGCGTTGGGTGGAATGGATAGGCTGGGAAACTGGATGTTGGACGGCTGAAAGTGAGGTGGTGGTAAGAAGCGTGTTTGTGAGGCGTGAGGGTGGGTGAAGGTGAGGGATGGAAATATTGTGTGTGGATGTCTAAAGGTAGCATGCTCACTGGAAGTGTCTCTGAGTAGGGGAAGGGGAAGGGTGAAGTAACTGTGAGGTGGTTAAAAGTGGGATGGGATTTCGGTAGTGTGTGTGTGGGGGGGGAGGGGGGGGGCTCGTAGCTGCCTCTCCGGAGAGAAAGATTGAGAAACTGCTTCTTAAAGTATGATGTGCATTTTTTCGTGTGCATTGCATACCCAGTCCTGCGCTATGTATGCCGATTTCTATAAAATCCATGTGCTCGCATTCCCCTATTTCTGATAATTTTTATCTTTTGTGAGAGGGGCTGACCACCCAAGAATGATTGGAGTGACACACTCCTCAATTATCGCATTACGGAACACAGCCCACTGTAAAACGTACGAAGATACCAAAGCCATATCTGCCCTTCTTTTGCTGTTTTTGAGAATGTTAAGTTGGTGTGGGGGGGGGGATGCACCCCTAATAATCATATTTGGAAAACTGTACGTATTGGAAAATCTTCGGAGTAATCAGACGAACTCACTTGGGAAGTTTCATTGATATCTTTCTCCTATTTCTGACAGTTTTTAGTTCTGAGAAGGAGGTTGACCCGCTCAAAAATCACTGGGTGGTTATGCTTCCTAAATATCGCATTACGTATGAGAGTCCATTGTACAACTTGTACTATAATATCAAATCCATTTCTGCCCTTCTTTCATTACTGAGAATTGTAAATTTGGTAAGGAGGGCGTATCTCCTAAAATCATGGTGAAAAACTTTATATAGTGGAAGACATTATTAAGGAATCAAAATAACTGACCTGAGAAATTTCATTGATTTGCTCACTTCCGTCTATTTCTGCTCGTTTTTGAGCTAGGACTGACCCACAAAGAATCACTAGGAAGGTCACGCACCCCAAACATTGCATCACGCATTAGAGTCTATTTTAAAACATATACTAAGATATCAATGCCATATTTGCCCTCTTTCCACTATTTCTGTGAATTTTTTATTTGGTGAGGGTGGCTGATCCCTTCTACAAATCGTGGTTGTAGAATTGTACAAAGTGGAAAACCATCTCAGTAATAAGACGAACTCAACTAGGAATTTTCATTGAAATCCATCAATAGCATAGGAGGAGTTAAAGCGCGCGCGCGCACACACACACACACACACACACACACACACACACACACACACACACACACACACACACAAGATGTAACTCGCGCAACGGTATACAGCGGTTGCCGAAAATGATTCCATCCTGCTTCGCAGGACTGATTAAAAAAAAAAAGAAAAGAAAAAAGAAAAGTAGCACTCAGAGTGTAACACCCGCGCCCATCAGAATTTCTCAGTGCCAAACATTGGACGCTGCCTTGCGATCCAGAACCTCGACTGACTGTTCTCAAAAACTAAATACTTCTTATATCCCTAACCTGATTCCTTGTACCAAGCTCGGACCAAATCAAATAAAAATAGTTAGAGCTGATTTTGCTCTTTAATCTTGACGTTTGATATTTCCCTGTGACCCTCTCCTTTCACTGACCATTCTCATAATCAAATTTCGTTGTCACTGCCTTAACCTGAACTTTCCAAAGTTTGGGCAAAACCGGATGAAAACGGGTTAAGTTGACCTTGCCATGTAATTGACCTTTGATCTATTGTCTTTAACAAAAAGTTTAGTGTAAATGAATCATTAAAATTGTTTCAGTTTATATGGTCACACACATACAAACAGATCTAAATTTGACTCTGCTCTGTGACCTTGACCTTTGACAGACTGTTCTGAAAATCACACTCCTTTGTTCTTGATCTACCTCAACCCTTCCACCAAGTTTGGTGTAACTGACCCGGTTAAATAAAACTATGACCTGTCTCTGTAACTTCCACCCGAAGCCTATTTTTCTTAAAAAAAAAAAAAAAAAAAAAAAAGTCACCTCTTTGGCTGACCATGTACTACTCGACCACATGTGAGAAAAATTGGATAAAATCCGTTTGAGTTTTGTTAACACAGACACGCAGACAAACAAACACAAACAACCACAAACAGACAAACGGAAACAGAGAATCACAAGTAAGCAAAAAACAAACACTCATGAAGAATAAAACATAATACCTGCTCTCGTATGTAGATAGCGAGGTTTAAATATAATTGAACTATTCATAACGTTCCAGTGATTACAATTCTAAATGTTCAGAATCTGAATTTTAGGTGGTAACGTTATATACGCAAAAGAAAAAAAAAAACGAATTAGAGTTATATCCAGGTAGCACTGGTGAGAGCTGTTTGATGCCAATTACGCTGCTTCCGTGCTGGAATATCCACTTTATGTATTATGTATTAGGATAAGTTATTAGTTTAATTTGTCGCTTTAATTAGAACCCGAAGCATTACCCTGTCGCATATACTTTAAGTTTTAAAATCATAACAGGCCATAGAAAAGCAAGATTTGATTTGGATCTATTCTATTTATGCATTTTTATATCTCTTTCACATGAATACTCTATTTCATTAAGCCCAGGAAAACATCCTCTTATTAAAGAATTATGAAAAGCTATATCTAACGCCTTTAGTTTCAGATCTCTCTTAAGCTGAATAAAACCCTGGAAATAGCAAAGTTGGACGTCATCCGGGTGAATGTGTTAAAACCAGAATGGAAAAAAAAAAAAGATGATTTTGTCTCGGGTCTGTTGTGGCTATATCCCCCCCTAGTTTCAGAACACTTTCTAAAGTTGAAGAAAATCACCTGGAGATACGGTAGTAAAAACAAAACAATAATGAAGGGAATAAAAGCAGAAAACTCTCTCTCTCTCTCCCTCATTCAGTTAGATCTGCTTATCTAGCTCATTATTATAATTGCCTGGATAAGTTAGCACATCCATAAATCATATTCAAGAAACTCCTGCCTTTTTATCCACTTCTGAATATAGGAGAGAGAGAGAGAGAGAGAGAGAGAGAGAGAGAGAGAGAGAGAGAGAGAGAGAGAGAGAGAGAGAGAGAGAGAGAGACCCTTCACATCTGTACATTCCGTACAGTACATTAATTTTTAACATCACCGAAGTAATCTGACGATGTGGTTAGAAACTGAGTCGTATTCGAAGCGGCAGAAGAGATTTCGTTGCATCTCTTCCTAAGCTATTAATTCTGCATATCTCTTGCAAAGCGATTTACGTTGAATACAGTAAACTAACATTCTCTAATATTTATATCTTTCACTGTCGACACAACTTGCACCAATAGCTTAAAAGATGATAATGAGGTTAATGTGCGGAATAAATCGGTATGGAAGAGGTGTTAGCAATTTTCCAAACCAATATGCCGCATTACCAAGGGAGGTCTCACATTTCCTGCATAAAATCGTCCGGCAGTGTTGGATTATAGAGGAATAGCGGTATCTATCAATAGAGGTTGAAAATTATCTCTATTAACTATTCCATTTTCATTGCTCATTTTACCCCTAATATACCGGTGTCACATGCATGGAGTGACATTATGCTGGAAGTTACCATTCCCTTCTCTGTTAAGCCTAAATTAACCTAACCTAACCAAACCTTAACCTAACCTTATCCTAGATCAAACTAACCTAAATAGACCTAAACTAAACTAATCTTCATTCACGAAATGACTCATTTCACAATCTGCTTGTAACATACATATATATCTTTATTTATATATATCCATATATCGACCTATAGTAACCTACAGGTCGATAAGACATCCAACTATCTTCCTGATACATGTATTCCATACAATGTTGTTGATAAATGGGGCAAAAATTGAGATAACTTGTGGATACTTTCAAAATAGAAGCTAAACGGCCACTCGGCGCATGCACACTGAGCGGAATGGTAACTTTCAACATAAGTCACTCCGTGCATACGACACCGGATCTCCTACCCTCAGATGGGCCTCTCTGAGGAAATCTTCATAGAGACAGAATGTGTTGTTTCCAATCAAGACTGGAGTATTCTCTGCAATTTTGATGTTATGCAGAACTGTCCCCAGGATTTGGTGTTGGGAATGGATGCTCTAGTTCAGTGGTTCTTAACCTTTTTTGAGTCACGGACCCCTTCGAGAACCTGGTGAAAGCTATGAACCCCTTCCCTACAAAAATGCACGTAAGCACATAAACACAGCATTTTGCATGCAATGAATATATTTTACTGAAACAGTCTTTACAAAGAATTATGTTTCTCACTCTTTTTCACGCAAAAACCTGATGTCCACTCGTTGAAAAAATGAAATACATCCAACTTGTGCAAGTTAAACATAACAAAACTTTAATTCCGCTCAAAAGTTCATTTCAATGAGAGAGCTGTTATTGTTTGGCCTGAATAAGATGAAATTGAGGAGTGGCCTTTGACAAGGAAACACGCATGTCTTCGCTAACATCCAGTTGATTTTGACTTTTTGTTTTGATAGAAACAAGCACTGAAAACCCTGACTCACAAAGGTATGTAGATGACGGAATCAGAGCACCCATAGCTCGCTGTGCCAGATGAGGGTAGGTTTGTGCCAACGAACATTAGAATTATTCAAGACTTCGAGTTATTTTTTTTTAGCTAATAATGCCAAATGGCATCGCGCAATATCGCTAAATTGTTCTCAATTTTTCTGACCTTCACGGACCCCCTGAAGCCCAGCCATGGACCTCCAAGGGGTCCATAGACCCCAGGTTAAGAACCCCTGCTCTAGTTGATCAGGAACTTACCCCATCTGCTTCCATCTCAGAAAAATGTAAAAAGTCATTCAGAAATATGTTTCGATCTTTTGGCAACAATTTTGAGACGTTTCGACATTAATTGACTTAAAAATTAAAACTCAAAATTACTGAGAATAACCTTGGGTTGTAAGGAATGGGAGAGTGAGAGAGAGGTTCATCGCTGATAAAAATAAAACCTCACTTTGATGAACATTAATTTTCTTACGCAAACCCCCAGCGGTGATGCATTGTAGTGCAGTAAGGCAGTACAGTCCAGGCAAAGACCTATCGTAATTCTAAATTAGTTTTACTAATTTTTGTCACTATATTCCTATACAGTACTCCTGATCTCTCTTCTCAGGCCATGTCACTGGCCTATACCCACACACACACACACACACACATATATATATATATATATATATATATATATATATATATATATATATATATATATATATATATATTCACCCGTAGTGGATACCAGACAAAATGTATAATGGCTGGTGCTTGATAATAGTATTACAACTTCCTGGTTACTCAGGTAATCTTTGTCAAACAGGTTGTGTGACACAAATCTTAGTATGGTTGTGGCACAGGAGACTCCTGTTATTTGACATATTGATGTAGTGTATGTTCATTCGCTTATACTTTGTGTGATCACCATTTTCGCTAATGGGCTCACAAACCATGTATCAGGTCCATACAACACTTCATACAAGCCCCACATGCAAGGCTGCGATCATTTGTCTCTAAAGGCCACTGATGCTGCCGCTGCTCCTCTATGTCACTCAGGCCTTGTAGTGCCCATTCTGCCTCTCCTGCCCCCTCTCACTGTCTCTTATTACTCATATCTTCCTTTTACAGGTATAAATTTTACAATATATATCATCGAGTCCAATCTTATCCAAAAATTATGCCAAGTTTCCTCAGAAGGAATCCTCACAGCTACTGAGGTTGACCATGGCACTGCTGATGTTTTCTATGGACTGGAAGCTAAACCAAGTGCCAAAACCAGCTAATGACTACATGACAGTTGCTTGTAACTGTTGGGAAAAGAATATGTACCAGCAACAAAATAAGTAATAGTGTGGGAGTCTCAGCTTGGACTTTTGACTCTATGTGCAGTCACTGACAAGAAATATCACCAAGTAACTGTACTGTACTTCTGGCTGAATGTTCCCTGCCTAAGAGTGATGAGTGTTTGGCTTGCTAAATATCATCCAGCACTTGATAATTTCAAATTCATGTATTGTTTCTGTTGTTTGATGACTGCTAGGTCCACCATGATGAGTACAATGAGAAATTAATACATTTATGTTATAAATTAAGGTATGAACAGAAAGCATGAATCGACAAGTACGACAAAACATATGTATCGTTTCAGCGTATCGATGATATCGTATCAGTTCAGTCAAATGATAGAAACACGTATGAAGAAGGAGGTTTAGGAGTGTTTTAGTGTTGACGTGGAAGTGCTGGGAAGTATGAGGAGCACTCTAAGATGATTTGCCCACGTGGATTGTGAGCGAGAGACTAACTGGAAGAGTGAAGGCTATACAGGAAAATAATAACAAAGAAGTTAGGGAATGCACCAGAATGTCTGGTAAGTTATGAACAGGTTGGCTTTAGGAGTGATAGAGATGTTTGTGGAGTGTACTGTATATATGCAATAAAAAAGACAGCGGAGAAAGCTTGTGAAAAGGATTATATGGTTTTTCTGGATCTGGTGAATGCTCTTGATTTTTTTTTTTTTTTAATGTGAGGAAGAAGGAACCAAAGGCAACAAGCCTGCAAAACTGTTCCTTCCAAGAGAAAAACAAAATACAAGCGAGAGCCAAATTCAAGATCCGATCATTTCGAGATGCCTGAACACACTGCGTTTGAAAGACTGGATATCATAGGAAGCAGGATATACAGACAGAGGGAGACAGTTCCAGAGTTAACCTGTTGCTTAAATGAAGGACTGGGAGTAACGGTTAACTCTTGCACTAGAGAGTTGGACAGAAAAGGGATGAAAGTTTGCTGCTAGACGGGCGCTATGCGCCCATTGTAGAGGTGGAGGAATGCATGCAGACAGTTCAGAGGAGCAGTGACCACTGAAGTAGCGATAGAAAAGAGATAAAGATGCAACAGTGCAGCGAAGAGAGAGAGGTTGAAGGGAGTCAGTAAGAGGAGGAGAGTTAATGAGACGAAAAGCCTTTGACTCCACTCTTTTGAGAAGAGCTGTATGTGGGGAGCCTCCCCACACATGAGAGTTGTACTCCTAACAGGGGCAGATAAAACCCCTGTATAGAGTCAACAATTGTGCAGGGGTAAAGAAGGAATGGAGTCGGCTTAGCACACCCAATCTCTTGGAAGCAGATTTTACAAGAGATGTAATATGATCTTTCCAAGATAAGTCCCGAGTAAATGAAACCCCAAACATGTTCAAGGATGATGCAGGATTAAGCTGAATATTATTAAACATTAGTGGGTATACCTGTGGAAGATTTTGTCGGGTTGATGGGTGCAAAAACTGAGTCCTTGATGCATTATAAACAACCAGATTATTTTTACCCCAGTCAGAGATAAGAGCCAAGTCAGACATTAGGTGTGCCATAACCTCATCCCTTGTTTGTTGAAGTAACTGCTCAGATGGACGTTGCGGGAATCGAATGGAAAGGTGAAGGGTGGAGTCATCAGCGTATGAGTGGATAGGGTTAGATATACAGCTTAGAAGGTCACTGATAAATAAAAGGAAGAGAGTTGGTGATAGGACAGAGCCCTGAGGAACACCACTGTTAATAGATCTAGGAGAAGAACGATGGTCGTCTACAACAGCAGCTATAGAACTACCAGAAAGGAAGCTAGACATGAAGGCACAGATAGAAGAATAGAAACCGTGAGAGGGCAGTTTGGAAATTCAAGATTTATGCCAGACTCGATCGAAAGCCTTTGAGATGTCAAGTGCAATGGCAAAGCTTTCGCCAAAGTCCCGAAAGGAGGATGACCAGGAGTCTGAAAGGTAGGTGTGAAGATCGCCAGTGGAGCGTCCCTGACGGAACCCATACTGGCGATCAGAAAAGGTTGCGATAGGAAAGATGCTTTAAAATTTTTCTATTAAGAATTGACTCGAAAATTATTGAGATACAGGATGTTAAAGCAACTGGACGATAGTTAGAGGGTTAGGAATGGTCACCCTTCTTTGGGACTGGCTGAATGAGAGCAAACTTCCAGCAGGAAGGAAAGGTACAAGTTGATAGACAAAGGCGAAAGAGTTTGCCTAGGCAGGGTGTAAGCACAGAAGCACAGTTCTTGAGAACAACCGGAGGGACTCCATCAGGCCCATATGCCTTATTGGTATTGAGGCCAGTGATGGCAGAAAAAACATCAGCTAAAGAAATTTTAATGTTAGCCATGAGGAAGTCAGAGGGGGGAAGTGATGGAGGAACAGCACCGGAATCGTCTAAGGTGTAATTGGAGGAGAAAGTCTGAGCGAAGAGATCTGCTTTATCAGTAGAAGAAATAGCTACAGAGCCATTAAAGTAGAAAAGAGGAGGGAAGGATGATGAGGTAAAGTTGTTAGAAAGGTTTTTGGCAAGGTGCCAGCAGGAGCGGGAAGAATTCGAGTTAGAAAGTTGAGAGCATTTAGTACAGATGAAATTATTTTTAGAAGAGCGAAGAACAGACTTAGCACGATTCCGAATAACGAAGCCTATTTGTGATAGGTGGGCACCTCTGTGTGTAGTTAAGATTAGTGCTGGAGTGAAACAAGACGAGTGCTGTCCTCATGGTTATATCTGTCTGTGTGTATCTATCTATCTGTCTGTCTCTCTGTATATCAAACACACGAGAATTGAGATGCATTATGGACAACCCTGTTATGTCAGAAAATAACAAAATAACCCCTAATCAAAACAGGTGCTCTGACATTCATGGCCCATTACAGACCAGTTAGGTTCTGATTTGACTTTTTCAAGAACCATATTGCATTCGACCTCCATGACCTGCACCTCACCCTCTTCCACTCCTGACTGACGAAAGAAAAGAATTACTGAGTTAGAACTGAAAAGATAGAAAAATAAAAATGGAAATGAAAGAAAAAGGAAGAGAAAAACTACTTACATTATTTCAGTAGTTATTACAGTATACTTATCGCATTTTTTTTTTTCCTTTACATCCGCCAGTGAAGTCGGAGATGGTTATGTATTCACCCATGTCTGTTTGCCTCTCTCTGTGCACAGAGTATATAATTTTATTGGCGTCGCCGGGGGTATGCTTTGTCTGAGATTGTGTAACGCTGGCAGACTAAGACCGTAGAATTAATTGCCTTTGCCAGGGGAAAAAAAAAATGACAAACAGATACAAATAAAAATTTATGTTCTTGTTGGCGGAGGTTTGTACTCTGTGAAGTGCTTTCTAGTTTTCTTTTGTTGCCATCTCTGGGCATATGGTAAACAGCCCGTTCCCCTAGGCCCAGCAGTCCTTCCATATGCCACACACCTTCACATGACACCACTTGGATGCGAATACCCATCTTACCCATTGAATACATGGCAGGTGTGTTTGATTATGACATGCCAGTGGGTACTGTAGATAAATTAAGTCTGTTTTAGCAGCATTTCTTTCATCACATGTTCCCGGCCACAGCATGGATTTGATCTCGCATCATTTCAGACAACAGACCACCTCCTAACCACTCAGCCACTGCCTACCTTTGAACTAAATTACGTTAAGACAATGTGGGTAGATAAGATGTGGTAAGCAGTGGTAGGGAAGATGTGGTTAGGTAAGATGTGGCTAGATCATTAGATAAGCTGTGGATCGGTAAGATATGGATAGTTATGATGTGGATAGAAAAGGTATGCTTAGATAGGATGTGGTTAGATAATATGGTTAGATAAGATGTCGATAGAGAAGATATGATCAGATAATATTGTTAGATAAGATGTCGATAAAGAAGATATGATGTGATAATATGGTTAGATAAGATGTCGATAGTGAAGATATGATCAGATAATATTGGTTAGATAAAATGTGGTTAGATAAGACCTAGACAGATAAGATTTGGTTAGATATGGTTAGATAAGGCCTGGGTAGATAAGATGTCGATAGATAAGATGTGGTTAGGTAAGATATGGAGAGATATGATGTGGTCAGATAAAATATGTTTAAAGATATAAAGTGCACAGATAAGATATAGATACATAAATGTGAATATATAAGATATGGGTAGATAAGATATGGATGATTTTTCCCAGATATACGACTGATATTTCGATCTGGAAGGGTTTGATACTATTCAATAACCCCTTCACTTCTATACGTTAAAAAAAAATAAATATCGTCCAGAAATAGCCAAAATAAACTTAAGTATTATATTTCAAAAGAGGAGTGAAAGTCTTAATATGGACCTGGAAAAATACTCAAAACCCTTTTCAAAATGTTAGGGAGAATTCTTGTATCTTCCGGCAAATAGTAAGCGATTTTCTTCAGCTGAGAGTGAGCCATATGAACATGAGAGTTAGTCATTTTAATTATTTTACCCCAGAAATCAGAAAATGATGCGACCTAAATAGCGCATTTATTTATCGTGAACAATAAGTATCGGTAGTTAGAGAGAGAGATATCTGAATGGTAGAAAGCAGCCAAGAAGGGGATTAAACATTTTACTTTTAAAATTTAGTCATTAGTTTATGCTCCAGGGCGGGTTTTTGTAGCAGTCCATGATTATCCACTGAATTGGAATTTAACCCATAATTTTTATACTTGTTTTAATAATTATATATGCTGTCTACAATTAATATTACATTCTCTGTTTGCAATTACAACAATACCTACTATCCCCCAAACTGCAATTATATTCGCGCTCTCTACCAAAACAATTATACTGACGCTCTCTTAGGTCAACAAATATGGAGGAGGCGAGTGATATGCGTCATTTACAGTCTGACTTTCTTGCCGAGTGGAAGTCAAGAATTCGCTCTCCAGTGTTGGTAAGTGGATATATTTTTACAAGTGGACAATAAACTCCCCAGGTAGTGCAATATATTTTTCTGGCAGTTTTTGATGCGATTTGAATGTTTCTGACCTTCATTTTTGTCGGAAATGCCTCATTGTCCCTGTTTTACAAACATTGAATTTGATTGGACAAGTAGGTGAAAATGAAGCATTTTCCGAAAAAAAAAAAATGAAGTAAAAAACAACTGAACTCGCATCAAAAACCACCAGAAAAATATACTGCACCACCCGTAAACGTATCCGAACAGACCAAACCAAACGAAACGACCTAACGTAACCTCACCGAACACAATAAAACTAACCAAACCTAACCCAACATACTTAACCTATCTTAGGGGGAGTATGTAAAGTAACCTCACCAAACACACCAAACCTAACCAAACAAAACCCAACGTACCTAACCTATCCTAGGGGAAAGCTTACCCTAGAGATACGATGGTCCAGGACATGGGTCGTCTGGGTCGTCGTCGTCTTCCGGGGGTAGGTCAGTTGGAATAGCGGCAACAGCACCAGGTCGTTCACGTGGCTGATCTGACTGTGGCGGGTACAGTGCGGCTGCAGCAATAAGGAAGTAGTGTAACATTTGCTCAGGGTTCGCGTGAAGAAACAGATACCTAGAGAAGTACTCTTCAAAATATTCAGTCCGTAGTCCAGGACGCTTAGACCACTCCTTAACGTCACGCCACAGTCTTTCAGTGGTCTGCTTATTGATGGTAGGGTCGTCTGGGTCCACAAATGCCTCCTTGTGGTTAATTACACGATGCGTGTACCCCTCGTCCGCCAACCGTCGAGAGGCAGCCCAACCGTCCTTGTTAACAATGCTACCTGGCTGAATGAATTTTTTGATAATGGGTACAAGGGTTGCAGCACTCCTGTCAAGTACTTGATTCCCTTTCACTAAAGGCACCAAGAAAAACCTTTTCCGACCCTTTCAATCCCTCCAAAAAGCCACACGTCCCTCAGGTCTCTCCCACGATCATATTTTGCCCTCACAAAAAATGTCTCGTCAATCTCGACGACAAAGCCAGGTCCCCAGATGGGTGGCTGGTTCTGTAGCCAGGAAAGGGTCACTTCTGAGCAAAAGCTTCGCCAGTCCACACTTGTCTTTGATGACCACTTCAAACACGTGATAATAACTTCGTGGTTCCAGAACTTTTGAATCCAGTGGTTTATGAACAGTATAGTCTGCCACGCAGGAAGGTGTGTGTTGTCCAAGAAACTTCCTTTGTAGTCAGACACACAAAAACTACACTGGACCCGTTTCTTGGTTTTTCCGTACTTTTTGTACCGACCACAGTACAACTGATGTTTGTCTTTTCTAAATTTACACGGTTCCTGACAATCTGGGCAATAAACTTCGGAAGGTAATACACCGTGTCTTCTAAAAAACTCAATAGCCTCTTCAGGTTCTGAGTGGAAACGCTTAATCACTCGTAAATAATCAATATCACAACCGGGACACACAGGACGTCTTTCTTCTTCAGAGGCCATAGCAAGAAGGATTTGAATTTTCCATCCAGATTGAATCAAAGAGTGCGATTCAAATTCATTGGCCGAATTCCATCACGTGACCTAAAGTAGGCCTATGAGTGGGTGATACAGACCTACGAGATGCATGTGCAGTCGCAGGGAAGAGAAACACATGTACGAACGCACGCATTTTTTACCCGGAGTGGCCGAGTAAAGATCCAAGGTAGTTTATTTTTGGAATTTAAAATACCACGTTGAGTACACCGCTTCCCGTCTGATCAGCGAAGTTAAGCAACGTTGGGTCTGGTTAGTACTTGGATGGGTGACCGCCTGGGAACACCAGATGCTGTTGGCATTCCTACGTGTCAAGTGGGGTTGGTGGAGGATTAGTGTCCCTCCCTGTAAAACAATTAACTCTAAGCCGTTGGCCACCCCGTTTGGGATACATGGCGTCTGGCAATGAATGAATGAAAAATGAATGAAAATTAAATTCATTATCTCTGAAAATATCAATTTCCAAATGGGATAATGGGGGCTCATTGTGAGCCTTAGGGAGTATACTATACGTTAATGGTGCTAAAATTCCAAAACTGCATATTGTCCACTTGTAAAATAATACCGGTAAGTGTCATAAGGCTGATTAGTTGTCATTAACTGAAATTGTCAATGCATTGTATCCCTATGTAAATCGTAAGTTAATCGTAACTTAACCCCAAGCGTTTATTTTTCTCTAGACAAAGATTGGCAGCATGTCTGGTAAAAGGTTTGTGCCTATGGCCTGGGTCCTTGATCGTCTGTACGTCAACTTCAGGTTGGGACAAACCCGTGTGCAGTTCTTGGTGGATACAGGATCGCCCACATCCAGTGTTACCGAAGAAAAGTTACAAGCTAGTGAATTAAGCAGTAGTTTTGCTGAGTATAAAACTAAGCATGGTCTGGCCCATCCAGTAATTTTGGGGCAATTACATGATGTTCAGCTTTGTGCTCCACCCGATCTTAAACTCACAGTTAAGTTGGGGGTTTATAAGAGCAGTACGTGTATATTGGGCTTAGATTTTCTCACACAATTTCATTGTACTTAAAACACAAAGCTGGTTAACCCGATACTGTTGATTCGTTCACCCCAAAATCTTCCGGATGTTAGGACACTAAAGCGTTACTGGAGGAAAACAGTGGTGGTGAACAGTCATAAAGTGAGAGCCAGCGTGGCCACTGGCAGTAGGAGCAATGTAATGCTGCTACGGATGGCTCTTGCCTGTGGTGTACCATTAGCCGCACAGCCCCCAAACCGGATCACCTACCCTCAGATGGGCCTCTCAGAGGAAATCTTCATCCAGGCAGAATGTGTTATCGTTTCCAGTCAAGACTGGAGTATTCTCTGCAATTTTGATGTTATGCAGAACTGTCCCCAAGATTTGGTATTGGGAATGGATGCCCTAGTTGATCAGGAACTTACCCCATCAGCGTCCATTTCAGAATAATGTAAAAAGTCATTCAGAAATATGTTTCGATCTTTTGGCAAAATTTTTTAGAAGTTTCGACATTGATTGACTTAAAAATTAAAACTCAGAATTACTGAAGAACCTTGGGTTGTAAGGAATGGGAGAGTGAGGAAGAGGTCCATCGCTGGTAAAAATAAAACCTCACTTCGATGAACATTTCTTATGCGAACCTGCAGTGGTGATGGATTGTAGTGCAGTAAGGCAGTACAGTCCAGGCAAAGACCTATCGTAATTCTAAATTAGTTATTATAATGATTGGTGAAGACATCATTAGTGACACCATAATAGCCTACAATAAATGCACACATATATTTTACTAGTTTTTGTCAGTATATTTCTATACAGTACTCCTGACCTCTCTTCTCACGCCATGTCACTGGCCTATACCCGTACATATTTATTTATTTATTTATTTTTTTACCCGTAGTGGATACCAGACAAAATGTATAATGGCTGGTGCTTGATAATAGTATTACAACTTCCTGGTTACTCAGGTAATCTTTGTCAAACAGGTTGTGTGACACAAATCTTAGTATGGTTGTGGCACAGGAGACTCCTGTTATTTGACATACTGATGTAGTGTATGTTCATTCGCTTATACTTTGTGTGATCACCATTTTCGCTAATGGGCTCACAAACCATGTATCAGGTCCATACAACACTTCATACAAGCGCCACATGCAAGGCTGCGATCATTTGTCTCTAAAGGCCACTGATGCTGCCGCTGCTTCTCTATGTCACTCAGGTCTTGTAGTGCCCATTCTGCCTCTCCTGCCCCCTCTCACTGTCTCTTATTACTCATATCTTCCTTTTACAGGTATAAATTTTACAATATATATCATCGAGTCCAATCTTATCCAAAAATTATGCCAAGTTTCCTCAGAAGGAATCCTCACAGCCACTGAGGTTGACCATGGCACTGCTGATGTTTTCTATGGACTGGAAGCTAAACCAAGTGCCAAAACCAGCTAATGACTACATGACAGTTGCTTGTAACTGTTGGGAAAAGAATATGTACCAGCAACAAAATAAGTAATAGTGTAGGAGTCTCAGCTTGGACTTTTGACTCAATGTGCAGTCACTGACAAGAAATATCACCAAGTAACTGTACTGTACTTCTGGCTGAATGTTCCCTGCCTAAGAGTGATGAGTGTTTGGCTTGCAAAATATCATCCAGCCATTGATAATATCAATTTCATGTATTGTTTCTGTTGTTTGATGACTGCTAGGTCCACCATGATGAGTACAATGAGAAATTAATACGTTCATGTTATAAATTAAGGTATGAACAGAAAGCGTGAATCGATATGTATGGCAAAACATATGTATCGTTTCAGCGTATTGATGATAACGTATCAGTTCAGTCCAATGATAGAAACACGTATGAAGGAGGTTTAGGAGTGTTTTGGTGTTGATGTGGAAGTGCTGGGAAGTATGAGGAGCACCTAAGATGATTTGCCCATGTGGAGTGTGAGCGAGAGACTAAGTGGAAGAGTGAAGGCTATGTCAGTGAGGTGGAGAGGGAAACAAGAAGACCAAGGATGAGGTAGGACAAGATGGGGAGTATCTGAATGTGGATGGTAAGATATGGAGGAAGGGTTGCTTGATGGTGGAGGACAGAGTGACAGAGATTTGTTTGTTGCAGACTCCAGAATTAAGACATCTGGCAATACCGGTAATTATGTCAGACAGGTAAATAAGTGGATAGATTACTTGTTTTGAGTATTTATGTAACCAGCCTTTGTCTTTTTCAGGCCTGTTGACTCCACATTTCCCCTTAGTCAGTCACCTTTCCACTTTGTATTCAAGACTTTAAAGGTAATGAGATACTGTATGTGGAGTTTCTTTCATGTCATTAATTAATTTTCATTACGGGAAAAAGTTTAATATCTTATCTAATGGAATATTACTAGGCTGCACTTAACTCTGGGAAAATTAGCATTTCCGTTTTAAAACAAGTGTTCCAAGCTATAGATACAATATTTTCATTACAGAATTGGTGAAAAAAAAGTAATACACTTGTAGAACTGAATTTTATTTCTGTACATAAATGCAGTAACTAGATACTTTTAAAAATTAGACTTAAACACTACATGACATTGTTGTACTGTATATTGTACTTAGGTGAAATTGGATGTTGCTCTTCAGGAACTTTTTTAAACTGTGATTTTTTTTATCTTAAATAGCTTTGATAATGTTATAGTCAGGGTGTTTGTTTATCAGGAGAATAACTTATCTTTAGCATGTCAGTTGAAGTATGTTATTGGGTGTGGTGAAGAATATGCAGTATGCAGGCGTAGATGACAAGGCCTCCAGTCAGGTTACAGTACCTGTCTGTGGAAACTAGATAATGTTATATACTGTATTCTGTTTAAATTAGACAGAGGATTTTATTCTTGTATTCCAGCGTCTTGGCACTTATTTAATGAATTATTGACTCATCCAGAAGTATTTTTGAAATGCTGAGTTGTTGTCCTTATGATTGCAGTAATCAGGCCTAAATGGTTAGTGAATGGATGTAAAGTAACTGTGTCGCATTTCACTGGGAACTCCAGTGATACTCTACTGTTTTTGTTTCTTGTTGGACATTGCCCATCAAACTCATGAGAGTGGTGAACAGGGTTAGGATGATGATGAATACAATTGTGTGTAGTTATTATCTTGGTAGATATGAATGCTTTAGAAAAGTCAGCATTTACTGTACATTCAGGCTATGAGCAACAAAATGCAGTACAATAAAACCTTGATTTAATGTACCTCAGTAGGTTGGATAATGGTTTTAATGGACACTACAAATCCACCCAACTTTCTTCTGGTGTAACAAACGATGTTCGTTAAATTGGGAGCAGTGGGTCGGAATACATGTGTTTCATGAACAAATGCAATGACAAGGATGTAAAGTAAACTGGAAAAGGGTGAAATTATGCGCCAAGTTAATGTAAAGTGGGTATGGTTTTGATTTTTAGTACTAGCATATCATTAATCGCTGTTCATTACCAGCACCCCCATCAGCCTTACAGTCGTGGAGATACTGATGGTAGTTGTGGTAGCAGTGATAATGTTCATGGTGGTAGTTGTGGTAACGGTGATTATGTTGCAAGTGGTAGCTGTGGTAGCTATGGCAAGTGCTCATGGGCTCTTCGGGCCCCTCACACTTGCTCCTGTGGGGGGCTCTCGTGCTACTATAATATATTTTAGTTATAGCTACGGTCAAAAAATTCTATGGAGATCCTATGCCAGGCGCCAGGAGAGGCGTTTTATGGTCAAAATGTGATCGCTTATTAAATATAGTAAAAGTTTTTCAGTCGTGATGGAACCAAGTTTTTTCACATCAGAGAATTTGTTGCGAATTTTGTGACAATTTTTGTGCGATTAGAATGTGTAGTTTCGGCTGTCCAAAACACACACTAGGCACCGAGGAGAGCAGACACACACTGCCACCACTCCATACCTGGCCAACTTGGCCAGTGGCATTACCTAAATTAATATCTTTACATGAGTCAAGCTTTGTACCAGGTTTAGACTAAATGGTGTTCTAATATAAAAAAAGAAGAAGTTTTAAGTAAGACTTGTTAAACAGAAAAGAAAACAAAGTAGCTCAAGAATGCTCACAATCAGCTGATCATTTATTTAGTCTACGACTGCACCAGAGAATGTAAGTAGTATATGTGGTTTTAGTACTGCAGGATGACCACATGCTTTAGTTAAGCAAATTTGGAAAAGAAAAGGGATAAAGGTAGAAAGCAGGATGATGATTTCTACCAAGAACTGGTTGAAATGGAGACTCACAATAAACTGGTGGAACGAGTACACAGACTAGAGATGGCTTTTCAGAATGAGATTGATGAAATTCAGAAACAGATGCGCTTGCAAAAGGAAGAAACAGAAAAATTAGGAAAGGAAGTCGACAAGAAAGACACAACCATAGACGAGTTAACAGTAGAAGTGGGTACACTTAGGAGGAAAATTAGTGAAATAGCAAGTACAGTAGTCAACCAGGAGAGTATTACGGAAGAGTTCAAAAATGATTCAGAGACAATTAGGCAAGTAAGCAGTCTGATAGACCAGAGCAGTGATACTGAGAAGATAACACAGGTGAATGAAGCTGTGCAAAGCTACAAAAATGATGTGGAAACCACTTATGCTGAAATGGTAAATGTAAAGTAAGACTTAGAAACAAGGGTGGAAGAAAAAAAGCATTAAAAAGGAAGTGAAAAGAATAATCCAAATATAGTCAGAGATTCAGTAGATATCAACAAATCTATAATAATCACTGGTATAGAAGAGAAAGTAAAAAACAAGATCTTAAGAAACTAAAAGGAGATGGCAAATGTAATGAACATATTGAAAGAAGTATCAGAGGAAATCTATAGTAAAGACATAGAGGAACACAAAAGGTTAGGGAAATACGAGAGAAGCAAGTCAAGACCCCTAAAGGTAACCTTCCAGAGTGTAAACACCGTGGAGGAGATGCTAAAAAATGCAAAGAATCTTATGGAAAAAGAGGAGTTCAAAAATGTATGGATAAAAAGATGCCTAATACAAGGGGAACTGGAATTACTGAAAGAGAAGAGGGAGGAAGCAAAAACAAAAAATGAGGGAAGATCAGAGGAGGAGAATACATTTTTTACAAAGTAATTGGACTGCAGGTACGAAAGTGGTACATAAACAGGAGGGAATAAAAAGGAGGAAGGTAGTAGAACCAAATCATGACAAGTATATAAACAAGATGATTAAGTTGATGTACTCAGATGTGGATGGAATGGTATCTAAATTATTAGAGATGAATGATTATGTCAGAGAAAATGAACCACATATAATATGCCTAACTAAAACGAAACACCAAGGATATCAAATGACATCCTAAACTTAGAGGAATATAATATGTGGAGAAGAGATAGGAAATTAAAAAAGGAGGAGGAATTATAATATTAACTAAGAAACATCTAAAAGTCAAAGAAATAGAACTAGATATACCCTCACAAGTATAACTGATTGCAGCAGAGATCAATACATCTGAAGGGAATGTAACTGTAGCCAATTTGTACATGTCACCTAGATCAAACACATGGGAAAGAGACGAATATGAGGACCTGGCAGAGAGTACAATTCAGAGTTTAAGAGGATTACTACATAAAATGGAAGAGAAATCGTTAAGAATTATACTAACCGGAGATTTTAATACAAATATAAATTGGAATACTCAAGATATAATAAGCCAAGAAAGCTGTTGGGACCAAAAGCTCCTGGATCTCTAGCAAGAGTTTTTCCTAACGCAGCATGTAAGGGAAAGCACCAGAAAAAGAGGACTCTATGTACCCTCAATGCTAGATCTCATATTTACTAGACAAGAAAACGATATTGACAATTTAATATATCACCCTCCATTCGGCAAAAGCGCCCATGCAGTACTAAATTGCAATTTCAGGATTGCATATGACATAGTTAATAGCAATGAAAGTTATAAAACGAGCCTAAACTATAAAAAGGGAAAGTATCATGACCTAAAGAAGTACTTCTTAGAAACTGATTGGGAAAAGGAGCTTAGAGGATAAGATTTAAATGCCAAATATAAAAAATTCTGTGAACTTTATGAAATTGGAGTCCAGAAGTACATCCCACAGCACAAAGAAGCAGAAAAGAAAATAAAGAAATGGTTCAATACAGAATGTAAAAAATCAAAAGAAAAAAGAGATTTGTTGTGGAATAGATACAGAAGACACAATAGTGAAAGGGCATATAATTACAAACAGACAAGAAACGATTATACAAGAATAAGGAGGGAAGCCAAAAACAGTTTGAGGAGGATATCATAAGTAAAAGTACGGTAGTGATCAACCGAAGCTATTTTACAGCTACATCAGAAGCAAGACCAAAGTAAAAGATAAAATACAATCCATTACGGACGATGGAATCACCTATACACAAGACAAGGATATTTGTGAAGCACTAAACAAGAATTTCCAATCAGTTTTTACAGAAGAAATAATTTTGAGAGGGATTATGTGGAACATGCATGCCCACACATACTACCAGATATACAAACATCAGAAAAAGTAATACAGGAAGAGCCCAGCAAATTAGACAAAGGAAAAGCAAATGGTCCTGATGAAATTTCATGTTGGGTGCTACGTGAATGTGCAAAGGAGTTAAGTAAACCATTATTTGTAATTTTCAAGAAATCCTTGAGTCAAGGTAAACTACCTGATATTTGGAAGAAAGCAAACATTGTTCCCTTATTCAAGAAAGGGAATAGACAAAATCCACTCAACTACCGACCAGTATCACTAACCAGTGTTGTAAGCAAGGTATTAGAAAATCTTATAAGAAAAGCTTGGGTAAATCATCTAGAAGAACACAATATGATAACAGAAAGACAGTTTGGTTTCAGAAAAGGAAAATCATGTGTTACTAATCTGTTGAGCTACTATGATAGAGTAACAGACACATTACAGGAAAGAAAAAGGATGGGTGGACAGTATCTATTTAGATTTCAAGAAAGCATTTGACACAGTACCACACCAAAGACTTTTATGGAAACAGTACCATCAAGGAGGAATTCGAGGCAAACTATATTGTTGGATGCAAGATTTTCTCAAAAAGAGAAATGAGAACAGTACTATGGGGAAATTACTCATGGAAAGAAGTGACTAGTGGAGTACCACAGGGCTCAGTGCTGGCACCAATCATGTTTTTAGTGTATATAAATGATATAGACAGTAACATTGGAAATGAAAGCTATCTAAATATGTTTGCAGATGATGCAAAAATACAAAGGAGACTTACTAACACAGACTCTTGTAAAGAGCTACGAGAAGAATTAAATAAACTTCATGAATGGAGTAATACATGGCAAATGGAATTCAATGTGGACAAGTGTCATGTAATCAAGTTTGGCAAAAGTGGAAAAAGACCTGATTGGGATTATACGTTAGGAAATAAAACCCTACACACATCAGAAAGAGAGAAGGACCTAGGTGTGATTATCAATAACAGACTATCTCCGGCTGACCACATCAGTGAGAAGGTACGGAACATGTATACACTGCTTGCAAATATGAGAATAGCGTTCACATACATAAATGAAGACATGCTAAGAAAGATAAATACATCAGTCATCAGACTAACCCTGGAGTATGCATCTGTAGACTGGAGTCCTCATATGAAAAAACACATAGACAAGATTGAAAAAGTTCAAAGGGCCGCTACAAGATGGGTACCAAGTTTAAGGGATCTAAGCTACCAACATACAGGAGAGAAGGGAAAAAGTTGACATGATTATGCTATATAAATGCATCTCGGGGAAGGAGAAAATAGACATAATTGATTACTTAACCTATGGGGAAGCATCAGCAAGAGGACACTGCAAAAAACTGCATAAGAAGAGAGGTGATAAAGACGTAAGGAAATTTAGTTTCCCAAATAGAGCCACTGATCAATGGAATGCACTACCGAATGAAATAGTGTGTGCCAAAACAATTCAAAAATTTAAGGATATGTACGATAAATATGGTTTAAGACACGGGACAGTACGAGCTTGACTCATTCCTGTAAAGGTCCAGTTAGGTAAGAACAATTAGGTAAGAACACACACACACACACACACACACACACACACACACACACACACACACGGCTAGTGCTATAGTATATTAGATTAAGATGACGTTGATAGTTGTAACAGTGATATTATGAGAGTGGTGGTTGTGGTAGGTATGATTATGACACGTACCGAAGCTAGTGGCACTTATGAAAGTAATGACTATGATGACAGTGGTAGTTGTAACAGTGTGTTATGAGAGTGGCTGTTGTGGTAGGTATGATTATGACAGATACTGAAGTTGGTGGCAACTGACTGTAATGATGATGATGATAATAATGGTAGTTGTAATAGTGAAACTATGATAATACTGGTTGTTGTAATGTGTCGGTGATAATATTGAGAGTTGTAGTAGTAAAGATGATGACAATACTGGTAGCTGTAGTAGTGATGCCTGTGATAATAGTGAATGTTGTAATGTATCAGTGATAATATTGGTAGCTGTGGTAGTAATGATGATGATGGTAATGGTAATTGTAGTTGTGATGGCTACAATTAAACTAGTTATGGTAATGAGTTAATGATAATACTGATAGCTGTGGTAGCAGTGATGATGTTGGTAGTGGTGACTCTGATAATACTGGTTGTGTAATGTGTTCATGCTGATACTGATAGCTGTGGTAGCAATGATTATGATGACTGAAATTTATAGTAGAGATGACTAGGATGGCAGTGCTAGTTGTAATAGTGGGGAAATGAGGCTACTAGCAGTTGCGGTGAGGATGTAGATAGCAGATACTGTAGTGACAGAGATGGTAATTTTGGTGATGCTACTGATGGTGATGATAATATTGACTGTGATGGCTGTGGAAGTGATGAACTGTGTGGCAGTTTTTTTTTTTTTCGTAAATACCAGTAAATGGAGTGGCGATAATGCTATCAGCAATGGTAGCTATTTTGTTATGTCGGGTAAATGAAAGAGGAAGCGGACCTCAGGCCCCACCTACTTTCACAGTCCAAAGCCCAGGCCAGGTAAGAACCCATAACCCACCAGCCCTGGCGAGTGGCTGTGCCAGCGGCCTACAGGTACCCTGCCAGGATAGCTACTGGGACACCCGCCATGCTTGCCCTGGCACTGTAACTTCTCCATTACACACCTACTGATAGGGCAGCCTCCTGGAGCGCAACTCGCAGGTTCGGGCCCCTCTCTATTGGACGGAAGAGGCAGCCTGGGAACCACAGTGCTCTGTACACTGTGGCACAGATCCGAGCCCCATCCCTTCACGGTCCCAAAACTGCATAGGCGGAGCCCGCATCACACTTCCCTTCAGATCCCCTCAGGTCCTCGGATGCAAAGTTTTCTGAGTGCATGCCATTACTGGCGCCAACCCGTGTGACGCAGTACGATAAATTTTGTGACTTGTAAAGTAATCTATGTATATCAAAGAGCTGCATTGTTTATTTGTTTGTTTGTCCTTCAATCACGCCAAAATTGAGGGCCAGAGACCCCAGACCCGTATATATTCTGAATCAGGGCGACCCAAGGATGGTTTTAGGAGGGTCAAAGTTCAGATCTGGGCCATTTAAGATCACCAGTAGTGTGTTCGCCTTTTGGCCTGGGCAACGCCAGTTACCCATGCAGCCCTATTTTTGCATGGAGACTCACATGACCTCGGACATAGACTGTGTGAGGTTGACCTCCGAGGTCATTTGAGATCACGGGCAATATACGCTCGAACAACTGGGCCCAACAGTCCAATTTTTGACATGGAGGCTCACATGACCTCGAGTTCGGACGTAGGCTATGTGGGACTGCCTTCTGACGTCATTTGAGGTCATTGGTCGGGGTCATTTGAGGTCACCGGTAATACACGCTCAAACGACTGGACCCAGCAGCCCAATTTTTGGCATGGAGACTTGCATGACTCAAGTTCGGACAAAGGCTATGTGAGGTTGACCTCCGAGGTCATCTGAGGTCACCAGTAGGAGATCATTTGAGGTCACCGGCAACAGTAAAACAAACGCACAAATACTGTGCATTAGTCTGCGAAAGCAGAAATAGAAAGTTCCTGGGCGTCTTATAATCCCTCTTCAAAAGCATCAGGTACATTGTTTTTTTGGTGTAGAAAGAAAGATTGAACTAGAACAAATAGTCTTAGCGCGTTCGCCTTTTTGGCCAGGAAACGCCGGGTACCCTTGCTAGAGAGAAAAAAAAAATAGTTACAGAAAAGTGTTTGGGAGTGTAGGTTATGTTGGCCTACTCTCCTTGTTAATGTCACACTGAAAAAGGTCAGCAAATGTGGATGTGGATGGTCAGGGCATCCTGAACTCTGAAACACGAGCTCAGGCCCCCCATCACCAGCATTTCCATCCTGGTCGGGAGTACAGGTCGGGAGTACCGCCCTGATCGGTTGATGCTACAGCCGATCCTCCATTAAGTGACCAAGGCCAACGCATGCAAGCATGTTGGGGCCTTTATAAACGATACGAATCTATACGAATGTAGTTGTGTTGGTAATGGCTAAACTACTTATAGTTTTAACACCTACACTATCAGTGTTCCTCTCAGTCTTTACTGTTGTGGATATACTGATGGTACACGCAATTGCAGTAGCAGTATTAATGATGATGGTAATTGTGGTAGCGGTGATTATGATATTAGTGGCAGTTATGATTAAGATGATAGTGGTAGTTATGGTAATGGTGGTAATGACTAGTAAGAATTGTGGTAGGTTTGATGATGGCAATAATAGCAGTGGTGGTAATGAAATTGTAGATGTGATGGTAATGATTATGGTGGTGGTGATATTCATAGTTATGATCATTATGGCAGTGGTAGTTGCAGTAATGATGACTGTGATGATAGTGGCAGATTTAATAGTCATAATGATAATAGTGATAGTTCTGTTAGCAATGGTTATGACAATGAGAGCTGTGGTTATAATGATTATGGCGACAGGGTGTTGTAGTTGTGATGATGAGATTGGCAATGGTAGCTGTAGTAGTGGTGATTGAGATATAATGGTAATTGTGGTAGTGGCGATGATGACAACAGTGGTAGTTGTGGTGAGGATATAGAGAGCAGACGCTGTAGTATTGAAGACAGTGATGGTCGTTCTAGTGTAATGCTGATGGTGATGAGTGTGATGGCTGTGGAAGTGATACCAGTGTGACAGCTTTCGTAGTGATTATAAAGCAGATGTACAGTTTCTTGCGGTGCATTCAGTGGAAACATGGAAACAGCATACTCAGTCCTAAAATATGTAAGCCAAATTCCTTGAAAGCCATGTGCACACAATCTCATACTTCTGTTCATGTTTAGTTTTGAGAGGAGGGATGACCCCACAAGAATCACGGTGTTGTTGGGATCACGCTCCCTAAATATTGCATTATGGATGAGAGTCCGTTGTACAATATATACCAGTATATCAAAGCCATAACCGCCTTCCTTTGACTGTTTTTTGAGAATATAAAATTTGGTGAGGGGCGCTGACCCCTCTAAAAATCATGGCTGGAAAATTGCATGCAGAGGAAGACCTTTGGAGTAACCAAAGTTCTCCTTTTTCTGATACTTTTTTGGGGTGGGGTGGGGGGGTGGAAGCTACTCCCCCAGGTATCAGTGGGGGATCACGCTCCCTAAGTAACGCATTAAAGATGAGAGACCATTGTACAGTACAACTTGTACTAAGATATCAAAGGCATATTTGCCCTCCGTTCGCTACTTATGAGAATTTTAAATTTGATGAGGGGCTGCCGATTTCCTAAATGTAATAGTGGAAAAACTTGTATAGTGGAAGACATTATCAAATAACCAGACGAATTCGCTTAAGCAGCTTCGTTGAATCCATGTGCTCATTTTCCCAATTTCCGATCATTTTTATATTTGGGAGGAGGCTAACTCCCCCAGTAATCACGGGGGGGGGGGGGAGGTCCACGCTTCCGAAATATTGCATTATGGATGAGAGAACAAGTGCAACAAGCAGAGTACTTAAGATATCAAAGACATATGTGACATCCTTTCACTATTAGTTCTTTGAATTTTTGATTTCGTGAAGGGGTTGTCCCTCTAAAATTTATAGTTTCAGTATTGCATATAGTAGAAAACCTTCCCAGTAGCCAGACGAACTTACCAGGGGAGTTTCATTCAAATCTATCAAACAGCTTGCCCTAGGAGGAGACAAAGTACACACACACACACACACACACACACACACACACACACACACACACACACACACACACACACACACACACACACACACACACACACACACAGCCTCAATCTAGCACAACGGTATAGGGCGCGTTGTTGAAAATGTTACCATCAAGCTTCACAGGAATGATAATAATTCACAGCCTTATTAGGAGCTCCGTTACTACTAGGGATTCCAAACACCCCGTTCAATACAGTTGCGCCATTTGTTCCTACTACCATCAGACGCCTTCCCTCAGGAAACACCTCTGGTAGTGAGTCGCCTAATCAACTTCTGTGAGCCTTCCTCCCTTCTAAGGATGTGGCCAAGTAGATCCCAAAAAACAAGAATGTTAGTTGCGCTTAAGGGAGGAGGCAGAGGGGAGATAGGGAAGAAAGGAGGGGAGTAATGGGAGGAGAAAGGGGAGAGGAGAGAGGAGAAGTAAGCAGGGAGATGATTATGAGCAAAGAGAAGAATACAGGAGAGAGGGAAGGCAAGAGGAAAATGGAAAGAGTTAAGAGAAAGAGAGGATTGGTGGTATGGTGGAGAGTCAAGAGGAGGCGAGAGCAACAAAAGAAGAGATAAGTGAAAGATAATGAAGGGGGTTTGAACCTTGGGTGAGAGCAGGCCGAATAATGGTTGGAAAGGAGAGAGAGAGAGACAGAGAGAGAGAGGTATCAAGTACCTGTGGCGTTCCGTCAGATGGGCGTCAGAGGGGGAGGGGGGTTCGTGGGTAAGGGTGCGTTGGTCTGTGACTTGGGAAGGAAGGGGTAGGGGTAGGAATGGGTATGCGGCAGGGTGGGTGAGGGTGTGGAGCGTTGGGGTAAGCTCACTAATTGGGTGTCTGGGCCTGACTGACGAAAAGTTGAGGACGGAGAGAAAACAGGAATGGATGAGGGAAGAGAGTCAAGATAAATGAACGTGAGATGAAGGAAGAGTAGGAAGAAAATGAAGAAAAATGAGGTAGAAAGGGAAGGAACGAAGTGCAAGGTAGAAAAGCCAAGGGGAGAAAAATGCAAGAGAGAGGAGAGAGATATCAGGGATGGATGAGCGTGGAAACTCGGGATAAGATGGAGGAAAAGAATGGAAAATGGATGGGAAAAAAATTAATCAATAAAAGAGTTGAGGCGAAGGAGGAGGAGGAGGGAAGTTATGTGAAAGGCATTAAACATTGCCAACATTCTAAAGGGAATGAAGAGTGGTCTCCACACAGTTACAGTACACTAACATATATACAGGGTAAGACTTACATTCAGATGCCATGAATGGCTCAAATCTAATAAAGAAAAGTTTGAGTTAAGTTAAAATGCCTGTCAGATCACAAGAGCAGCGTATCAGGCCATAAAGGAGTTAACTGGGACTGAAAAGAGAAGGAACGAAAGACCTGAACGAGATAGAAATGGTAACTTAATGACTAGAGATCTGGATACAAAAGGAAGGTGGAAGGAGGATTTTGAATCTGTTCTAAATAGACCAATCCCAGCTGAAGAGGACATTTTGCCAGCCGAGAGAGATTGCAGATAGAAACAGGGGATATGACCTTGGAAGAGGTAGCAAAATCTATAAAGGAATTAAAGAATATTAAGGCCCCAGGAGAGGATGGAATATTTCCTGAAATACTTATGGTAAGGTGGAAAATGATGAGTTGATGAATGCACTTTTGAAACTTTTTTATGTGGCCTGGGATAATGGTGGAATTCCAGAAGAGTAGAAAAATGGAGTGATTATAATAATACCAAAAAAGGGAGATTTAAGTGTGTGTGGAAATTGGAGGGGGATAACTTTGACACCTGTAGTTGCAAAAGTTAATGGTGGATTTCCAGAAGAGTGGAAATTTGGAGTGATTATAAAAATACCAAAAAAGGGAGATTTAAGTGTGTGTGGAAATTGGAGGGGGATAACTTTGACACTTGTAGTTGCAAAAGTCTTTTCCAAAATCTTGTTGAACAGAATAAAGCCAGTAATTGATAAAATTTTAAGAGAAGAACAAGCGGGATTTAGAAAGGGTCGAAGTTGTAATGATCAGATTTTTAGTGTAAGGCATCTAATGCAACAAGCTAATGAAATGAAAATGCCACTCAGTATGTGTTTTGTGGATTTTGAAAAGGCGTTTGATAGTGTTTCACGCGGAGCTATGTCGAAAATTATGAGATTCTATAGTATACCAGAAAAGTTTGTAAATATTATTGGAAGTCTGCTTGAAGGTACCTTTTGTAAGGTAATGGTGGGTGGTTCTTTGAGTGATCCATTTGAAGTTAGGTCAGGAGTGATTCAAGGAGGAGTTCTTTCGCCTTTGCTGTTTGTTTTGGTTATGGATTATGTTATGAGAAAGGTTGTAAGGAGAACAGGTGCAGGAATTAACTAGAAAGAAAATAAGAGGCTGATGGATTTGTACCATGCTGATGATATTGTACTGATTTGCAGAAGTATTTACGAGATGCAAAGGGTGCTTGATTGTCTGGTGGTGGACGGAGAAAAAGTGGGATTGGTAATAAATTGTGGAAAGACTGAAATGATTAATATGAACGTGGAGAACCAAATAGATTGTGTAATTGGGATTAATGTGGTGAAGAATGTAGAAAATTTTAAATATCTGGGAACTATTGTATCATCTAATGGATCATTAAACAATGAAATTGAGGAGGGGATTAGACAGGCTTAGCGAGCTGTTGGAATGTTGAAATCTGTTTGGAATAATAATATGCTTTCGGTACATACTAAAGTAAAAATTTACAAGTCCATGGTTAGACCAATTATAATTTATGGGTTTGAGTCATGGTACAGTATAAATGCAACAGATCAGAAAGTATTAGGAACTGAGAATAAAATACTGACAAGGATTCTTGGGGTAAAATGGCAAGACAGAGTTACAAATGAAAGAGTAAGGTATATTACGTGAGTGGAACCAGTTGATGAATATGTGAGACTCTCGCTGGAAATGGCTGGGGCACATATATAGAAAAGAAGACAGTTTAATACAGGATGTGCTAGAGTGGACTACTAGAGGAAGAAGAGGCATAGGTAGGCCGAGGGAAACCTGGTTGAGGCCAATGAAAAGAGAAGCAGGAGAGGAGTGTTGGTGGGACCTGAAGGAGATGGCAAGAGACAAATATTGGTGGAGAGGGTTCATCGAGGCCCTATGCATCCCGTGGGGTGCCACTGGAAATGATTGATTGATTGACTGAATGAGAATATATTCCTCAAGGAAAAAGTGTACTAAGTTTGATGTGAATTGGTTAAGAAATGAAGGATTGGGTCCAAACAGAAAAGTTTTTGGATGAAGAAGAAGTAGAAAAAGAAGAAGAAAAAGAAAGAAAAAGAAATGCAGTTGGTCTACACCTTAGTGTTGAGACTGAACGTGGAAGAGATGCCATGAGGTGCATAGTAACACAACTCATCACCGTTGCTTAGACCCTTGGGACTGTAGAGGGTTACTTACACACTATCCTTTCGTATAAGGGCACTGAATCATCCAGGTTACCACAGTTACTCTCTAGCAATTAGGGCCGATTCACACGACCCGTTTTGGTTCCAACAGGCAGCCCGGCGGCTAGACGCCGTCGAGGTTTCTTATATGCATTCTAATGTAACTGTTCACATTACCCGTCAACCTGATGGCGGCAGCCGTCCGTCAGCCG
The DNA here is from genome assembly GCF_032717465.1 of Coenobita brevimanus. Taxonomy (NCBI): domain Eukaryota; kingdom Metazoa; phylum Arthropoda; class Malacostraca; order Decapoda; family Coenobitidae; genus Coenobita; species Coenobita brevimanus. Next base: position 13,215,410 of record NC_137063.1, read on the forward strand.
ACCGACACATCACGGATATCTTCTCGAGAAATCTTGGCCAGCTAGCTGGCGATTTGACACTGGCCTGACAGATTAGTGATGACTCATGTGAACGAGAACACGTACCTTACCCGCCCATTCCACGACTCGCTGTTACTGCCTTGTCCATGTAGATAACACATACAGTTCATTGTTTGGCATCATGGACGAAAGGCTGATTTTTTTTTTTTTTTTTTTTTTTTTATGTGTCCGACTCTGGGCATAGGCTTCACAGCCTGCTTATCAAGGCCCAGCAGTCCTCCTACATACCATACACGTCTACATGTCACCACTTCGGCGCTAACACCCACCGTCCATATTGAATACATGCTAGGGCTGTCTCATACAGGACTGGTGTATTGGTATTAGCGGGGGTATTTTTACGACATGTCGGCGGGTCTTCTGGTAGATCAGTAAAGCCTGATTTAATGAAATTCAAATCCTTAAACTGTTCCCTGCCCCAGCCGGGATTCGAACCTGGGTCCGTAAGGACTGCAGGCCACCTCTCTACTTACGCTTTCTTATGAAGAGTTATTTGACATGACTATCAAGAAGTACTGTGATAATCAGCATAAAGGTAAGATAAGGAAAGTGATTGGCGAGGAAGTAAACAAACCAGCTGAGTGTGTCATTAGTTTATTATACATAAAATAATAACTCATAATCTTTGCAGGTAAAGTTCACTGTTATTTCTAGCCTTAATACAGGATATGCTATTTTAACTCCCAAAGTAGTTCTCCAGTAGAACTACTGAAAAATTTTACCTTATCATCTGCCACTTCTTTATACAGGGTCCAGAATTGTCTCTCGAACTTTCTTTTTTTTCAGTGACTGGCCTACCCATAACCTTTTCCTCTCCACGAACGTTTTCTTCCTCCTCTTCCTCTAATAGTAGAGCAATTGCCGCCATATTCCTTAGAGACCGACCGGCCATGATCCTCACGCAACAATGAGCACACATGATGCTGGATGGACTGGCAACGCGTCAGGGCCGATTCACACAACCTGTTTTGGTTCCGACAGGCAGTCCGGCGGCTAGACGCCGCGCCGTTGAGATTTCTTACATGCATTCTAATGCAATTGCTCACATGACCCGTTAAGCTGACAGCGGCAGACGTCTGTCAGCCGACTGACACGTCACGGATATGTTCTCGAGAAATCCTGGCCAGCTAGCTGGCGACTTGACGCCAGCCTGACGGGTTGGTGATGGCTCATGTGAACGAGGACACGTAGCATACCCGTCCATTCCACGACTCGCTGTTACCTCCTTGTCCATGTAGATAACACATACAGTTCATTGTTTGGCTTCATGGACGAAAGGCTGATCGAACTTCTGCGTTCTTATGAAGAGTTATTTGATATGACTAACAAGAAGTACAGTGATTATCTGCATAAAGATAAGATATGGAATGTGACTGGCGAGGAAGTGAACAAACCAGATGAGTGTGTCAATAGTTTATTATTCATGAAATTACAGTATAACTCATAATCTTTGCAGGTAAAATTCACTTTTTTCTAGCATTAATACAGGATATGCTATATCACTCAGTCTTAATACAGGACATGCTATATCACTCCCAAGGTAGTGCTTCAGCAGGACTACTGAAAAATTTTACCTCATCATCTGCCAGTTCTTTATATAGGGTCCAGAATTCTCGACCATTCACTTTTTCAGTGACTAGTGTACCCATAATCTCTTTCCATGAACTTTTTCTTCCTCCTCTTCTTCTAATAGTAGAGCAATTTTCGCCAAATTCCGTAGAGACCGAGCGGTCATGATCCTCAGGCAACAATGAGCACTCACTGAATGGCGATGTTGTGCGGACCAGGAACGCGTCATGTGAATACACAACAGTCTGACGGCGTCAAGCTGGCGGTCTGCCTGTCGGAACCAAAACGCGTCGTGTGAATCGAGCCTCATGTGAACACACAACATTCTGACGGCGTCAAGCAGGCGGATTGCCTGTCGGAACCAAAACGGGTCGTGTGAATCGGGCCTTGTTATTCATTTTACCTCCCAACCACAGAGAGTGGATGGGCATTTGAGTATCTCTCTCTCTCTCTCTCTCTCTCTTTAACTGGCAAGTGTGAAAAGCAGATATTTCTTTGGGAAAGGGTTTGTCTGACCAGCCGACGATTTTATTCCATTTATAGCTAGACTAACTCCTGCAAATGCATGGTGTCAAAAATTTTATGAGGATAATCGAGCATGGCTGACTGAATGAGTGAGGTATACTGGAAGTTAGAGGGAAATGTAACAGTAGCGCGACCGTTACAAGTTGTCAAGGCTTAAGGTGACAAAAAGCTTGAGGGGTAGTATGTCTGGTTAAAGGTGGGGAGGAGGGGCAGAGAGGGGTTTTGGAGGCAAGGAGAGATTAATGAGGAGGAAAGGAGGTTGGAGTGGGATTGAGAGGGAAGAGCAGAGGTAAAAGGGCCGGGGAGAGGGGAAGAGAGTTGTGGAGCTTGAAGGGAGGAGAGTTTCACACCTTCACTGTGGTGATATACATTTTTTTTTCCTTGCCACCAATAGGTGGTTTTATTGAATTCAGACTTTTCAAACTGAAGGGCTCAAATATAGTCTTTGTTAACACGTTAACTACTAGATGCCTCCCCCAAGCTGGAAAAGACCTTTTGAAGGTAGCACGAACAAAACAAAAAAAATCGTCACCAGAATAAAAAGGACAAGGAGTGTCTGAGGATGGGTGTGATTCTGCAGAAGGAGGGTTGAGGAGATAGGTGAACAAGGTTGGAAGGGGAGAGAGTGAAAAAGGTTGGGGAGGAGAGGGAAAATGTAGAGGGAGGCGAGGTGTGGCAGAGGGAAGGGGAAGGTGTGGAGGGGCAAAGGGGAAGAAGGAAACAGAACGAGGGAAAGTATAGAGAAGAGAGATTATAGGAATGGCAGGGAAGGGAAAGGGGGAGGGGGCGAATGGGTGCTTAGAGAGGACAAGGAATCTTTTGGAGGGGAGAGGGGAATTGCGGTTGATAGGGAGAGCTTGAAGGGTGAATAAGATGTTAGTATACGTGCAGCGTTAATGTAAGCTGATGTTAAGTCATTATGACGTTGAGGAACCTAACTGCACTCTGACTGAAAGTCTGAGAACTAAATTGTTCCTCTTATCGTTGGATACTCTTGCATGTCTCGTACTCTACTCCAGCCATCCCCAGAAGATTTTATTCAACGAGTATAACACCCAAAGAGTGTTGGCACTGTCAACATGAACTCCCCAAGATTTTAATCAGCTGAAAGTGACAGCGGGAGCCTAGTGTTAATACTGTTACATTTGATCGAAACAAATAAAGTATTCTATTTCAGTAAATGATAGTCAATTTTATTCAAGCGAAAATGGGCCACAGGATATTGGGAATATTAATAGTGTCACCAGTAATCCTTCCATGATCGGAGTTACCCCAATATTCTATTCAGGCTAGCGTCAGATTATCTTATTCGGCCGTGAATAATTCATATGATCCTCAAGGTATTACGATCCTTCATACATGCTTCTCCTGGAATTGGCAGGCGAGGAGATTGCAGAAACAGAGGGATTGGATGGCCAGAGAAGAACAGGTTGCATGCATATCAATCAGACATGGTGATGACACTGGCAGGGAAATGATATGAGGCTGGACGGGCAACTGAGAGAGAGAGAGAGAGAGAGAGAGAGAGAGAGAGAGAGAGAGAGAGAGAGAGAGAGAGAGAGAGAGAGAGAGAGAGAGAGAGACTGAAGTAAGCTATTGTTAGGTGTGTGTGTGTGTGTGTGTGTGTGTGTCTGTGTGTGTGTGTGTGTGTGTTTCAAAAAACAATGGAGAGCCCTCTGTAGCGAAGGAACCATTCATCTCGAAGAAGCTCGGAACCTGGCCAGAGAAGAGAGTAGACAACGGAGGCACAAACAAAACAGAGTTCCCCCAGCAAACCCGGACTTGACATGCCATCCGTGTGGCAAAGTCTGCAGATCCAAAACTGGTCTGCACAGTCACACACGGTGGCAGTAAAGACTGAGAAACACACCACCTTAGTGAGTATAGTAGCCATTGTCTTATGTAGTATAACCTGACGAAGGAAGATGAAACGGTGGGTCGTATTGCAGGTTGTTCTAGAGATATAGCAACACCTCATACTTAGCAATTATTTTTTTCCTCTCAAAATTCCATTTCAGTATCATACTGTATGTTACTGATATGCACCATGTGGATTTTAAACCGTTGGTAATATAGTCTGTGAGGGAATTTTAAGATTTAAAACGGAAAATATACCGAAAAATATGCTCTTAAGGCTACTGTGACCACAAAAATGCATTGCAGAGTGGATACGACAAGGTTTGGTGAGGTGGGTAGATATGATGATATATGAGAAAGAGGTTTGTGTTTATCCTCATTACTTTTAATTGCCTGCTCTGATAATGCTTAGGAGCTCTAAGCATCACAAGGGTAGGCAGTATTCATCAGTGTGGGCAGAGTTATTCTCCGTTCATTAAGGTAGTTTCCTGACCTCTACTTCCATGAATTTTCTCCAATTATCGTGCATTTTCTCTATTTTTGCTTTCTGGGCCGTACCGCACTCCATCCTTGGGTGGGAATTACAGTATATGACGACGACGATGGTCATGATGATGTCGATGATGGCAAAAATTTTAATTCTTACTTGCTAATAAATCTTTCTCCCACGGTCTGCCGTCAGTTGTCGCGGCCTGTGTGGGAGATGGTGGGGTCTGTACAGCCTAATAGTTTCGATACTCTCCACTCTTATGCCAGCACCTTCCAGATGCCATTCGTTACAGCATGATTTCCAGAAAATGTGAATACCTACGGTACTGTTCTTATTTCTGTGTTCATAACTTTCGTAGAGGTAAGTGACGTAAGGCTGGGTATAAAAAAAGGAGCAAAAAAAGGAAGATGAGGGAAAGGAATCGAGGAGAAGAATTAAAAAGAACAAGGTGGAAAAAAGGGAGATGATTTGAAGTAAGAAAGGGTAAAGAAAGAGGAGACAGAGAAGATTGAGAAGTGGAGTGGAAATAGGGACTTGGAAGAATAGAAAAATGGAGGAGGAGAAGATAAAGGAAGTGGTTGAGGTAGAGGAATAGGAAGAATGAAAGTGGGTGATAACTGAGTAAGCCTAGCTTGGTTGCTTCGATACTTACCAGTCTCGATCCGATACCCTTAGATGGCTTTCGGTACGAACACCCGGGTTCCCAGAAAATTTGAGTATATTGAGGTTTTATGTAGTGCAGTAACTGTTTTGTTTTATGTATCTTTATTGAGGGGAGGGAAGAGGATGAGAGACAAAAGACTTGAGAAAAGAAGAGAGTAAAGGAAAGAAAAAAATATGTAAAAAGTGGGTGACTATGAAGGGGAGGAACAGGAGGAAGAAAAGAAGTTCGAATAGGAGAAGGAGGCAGAATACTAAAGATGCTGTCTTTAATAGTATATTCGTGACAATTCCCAAAGTTTCCTCCTTATATATATATATATATATATATATATATATATATATATATATATATATATATATATATATATATATGTATATATAAAAGCTAAACAAATCACCGATCAAACAAGCTACAAGGACAGTTCGATTCGAAATTGTTTCGAACCAGAATCACAGCCAAGTCAAGTAGATCATGTCTTTGGAATGACTACTTGACATCTGGCAGTTTTGCGTTCCTCTTTTTGTGGTTTTTGATGAGGCTCTAATGTTATTTCAAAGGACTTAATAAGAAACTAGGAAAGATTTCTCGAGATATCAGGCTCGCGTCATCTACATGTTGCACGATTGGCCCAGAATAGTGTTAAAAGGGGGAAGGGGGAAGGTGAGTATACAACGAACACCAAGAAGAAACTAACAAATGCATTTACCCTCCAGAATGTCAAAATGAAGGAGAAACGTGAGGGGAGAGCACAAACAGTATGAGGAGGAGTTAAAGAAGAAGGAGCAGGAGGAGAATGGAAACAAGAAGGAAGCAGAACGAGTATTTGGAGGAAAAAGTCGAACTAGCAGTGTGTCAGGACAGCAAAACGCTGGATGATATTACAGATCCTGACCGTGCCGAATCCAACACGTTTGAGGCAAAAGTTTACAATGCCAGTAAACAAATGGACCAGGGTTCTCATGCTCCAAGCCTACCTGACACACCCATCAGTCTTGGCGTAGGACCTTGGAACAAGATGAAGATGAAGCAGAGGGAAATGGAGAAGAGAAGATAACAGAGAGGAGGGAAATGGAGGAGAAAAAAATGGAGAAGAGGGAAATGGTGAAGGAGAAGAATATAGAGAAGAAATAACTGCTATACACGGAGTGTTGCAAGTTACTGAAAGCGGCATGAAAAACTATAAAAAGTAACCATCATTAGGAGATTAGAACAAGAGCAAAGGAAGCTTGAGAGGCTGCAGAGAAGACCGAGAGATGGCTGGAGACAAGGGAAATCGCACAAGAGGGAGGAAATATGGAGTGGAAATAGGAAAGGACAGTACACATGCAAGAATACTTGACACTTTTAACATAGGCCAGACCCTTGTGGAGTACCAAGGATCTTTTGTGGGGCGTGGGGTGAGGAACAGGGGTTATGAGAGAGTACTACTCAAGTGCATCACTACTTTTTAGTAGAGGTCATGAGAAAGGTACCCATTTAAACATAATTAAACTAGTAAGAGGTCATAGGAAAAGCATCCATAAGCGCATAACTAATTCTAAGAGGCCAAGTACGGGGCAAGACATGTCAAGTACAGGGCAAGACAGTCTCCAGGAAGTGTATATAAGGACAGTCATAGAGGTGTCCAGGGGCACACCAGTTCTGCTGAGTGAAGCAATCACACGACCATGGACGGCAAAAGGAAGCTGGTGAGTGGAAGCCATTGAGATTGGGAGATTGTGAGTATACAAGAAACGGGAATTTCAAATGCTCGAAGTATCATTTAAAAACACCAATTAACTTCTGCTCAGTATCCAGCAATAATGAAAATGTTAATGTCAGTCCTTGAGAATGGGGATAATTAACTGAATATTCTTGTAGTAAGTCAGAATTCAAGTGAATGTACTGTACATTACTCCTGAGTCTTTATGTTACATTTAATGTATTTATTAATTACATGTAACTGAGTTAAATCTCTATGTACTGGGTGCCTTGTTTCCACTGGTGTTGCGAAAGTAATGTAACTGTCTTGAACAAAGTAAGAGTAAAGCAGAACACCTACATGTATTCTGGAACCTTAGTGTGTGGAACCGATTTCCCTTGTAGTCCAGGAGAGAACTGGGACAGAAAGGGATATACACTGGAACATTGTCCTAACTTTAATATTACAGATTCTCTCTGAACTTGATTCCACACTTCCTACTGCTGTTGTTTTCCCGCTACCAATTCCATTTAATAGCAGTCAATTATCGTGCTCATCAAAGATGAGTGCGAAGCATGTAAATGATTACTGAGGGAGGGCAGGGCACGACAAGGGTAGAAAGAGGAGGAGGAGGTAGAGCATTTCACTGGCCGTATTAATAAAGGATCATAGCTACATATGATCAGGAATAATTTTACTCTGTCTTTTTTTATATTATAATATTCACACGGATGACATTTGAAATGTTCAGTTGCTTTACTGTATTACGATAAAGCCCTCTTAGACTTAAGCTGAAGAAGAGTTATGAATATGGTTATATCATCATCATCATCATCACCGCCATTATCATAACCATCATCTGAACCTAAACTGTGTACAGAATTGTCGGTATTTATGTTTGTATTCACAGAAGGAGTTACCAGACACCTCACAGTCACATTAGAGGGAATATTAAAGTAACAAAATATACACGTAAGGTAGTCTGTGATAATGGTTAACTGTTATTTTATTCAGAAAATTTGTTCGGATAGTTTATGAACGCGGATCTTTTATAGATATGGACCCCTCTCAGCCCAGTGTATCCCCCTTCCCCTCAGTCCATTCAGCCCTGCTCCCTATCAGCTTCAATCAGCCCCTTCTGCTCCCTATCAGCTTCAATCAGCCCCTTCTGCTCCCTTCCACTCTCAATCCCTTCCCCCCCACCTTCTCAGTCCCCTTCTATCCTTCATTCAGCCCCATTCCTCGCTTATCCACACTCAGATCCTTCCCTTTCAATCCCTTCCTCGCTCAGCCCCACTCAGATCCTTTCCTTTCAAACCCCTCCTCCCTGAGCCTCACTCAGCCCCTTCTGCCGTCTTATCCTCTTACTCTTTCTTCCGATCCTCATCAGCTGCACTCAACCCTCCTCTTCATCAGTTATATATTTTTCTCCCCTTTCCCCTTCAGTTTCTTTCCTTCCTCCTCCTTTCACTTGTTTCAGCCCCTCCTACCCCCTCAGCCCCACCGTCTTCTCCACACTCAGCCCTATCCTACTTCGCTCAGCCCTTTCTTCTCCCCCCTCACTTAAGTTCCTTGTGGCCTCTCATGCCCCCAACTCATTTCCCCCTCAATTCAATTAGCCCAACACTCCCCTTTACTTCCTCCATCCTCCCAGCCGGCAAACACTCAGTGCATCCCCTCCCCTCCGTTCCTCTTCTCTACCTCCTTCCTCTTAATCTTCTATCCCCCTGTTCCCTAGCATCTCCACATAATCTCAGTTATCTCCCTTCCATCCTTATCCCTCTTAGCTCCTTGTCCTCCCCCAGTTCCCTAGTTCCCACCACTGGTCATTCCCTAACCATCCTTCCTCCCCCTGTCATGCCCTCCCCTCCATAATAATTTACTTGCCTCTCTTCCCCTCCCTCCCCTGCCCTCTCTCACCACTGCCTTTCCTTTCCCTCGGGATAACCCTCACAATATCATCAACAAGAAAAAAAAAAAATGAAGGCAACGGAGCCTCTCGAGAGTGACCAACATAACTTTTAATTACTTTGGATGCGTCACTGTGACCAGTGCATGCTTACAAAAAATAAAGACTGATAGATACAAACCTATGATACATAATGTAGATACAGCAGACAGATACAAAAACAGGGAGAAAACGCTGATTTTAGCACCATGGTAAGAAGGAACACTCAGGGAGTTCAACACTCACGCCCACCAGCTGATCAAAGGGCTGAATATGTAAGTTTTTCTTGTGACCTTGACTTTCGACCTAGTGCTCTCAAAATCGAATTACTTCATTCTTTCATCACCCTTAGCCATTCCATCAAGTCTGGTCTACATTGGATCAAAACTAAGTTGACCTTGTCCTATAGTCTTTACCTCTGACATTTTCTTGCGATCTTGTCTCTTAAATGATTGTTCTCAAAACCGACTCCATTGTCTTTGCCCTGTCCTGAACCCTTCCAGAAAGGTTGGTTTAAATCAGTTAAAACTTGTTTAAGCTGACCTTGCCGTGTGACCTTGATATTTGATCTGTGATTTTCAAGAACAATTGGTCAGTCCCGGAGATGATCCTCAGTTCGTCCATCAAGATTAGTCGGTATCAGATCAAAGCTGTTGGAGCTATATTCCTTACACTGAGACACACGGATCGAGCTTTAACCGTGCCCTGTAACATGGCCTTTGACTACTGGTTCTCATTGTCGAATTCCTTCATTTTTGCCTTATCCTCAACTTTACACCAAATTTGTATTAAATCGAATGAAAACTATATACGTTTACTTCGGTTTATCAGAATTTGTCATAACTTTGCGACAATGACCTTCACTCTGTTGTTCTCAAGACTAATACATATAGATGAATAATTCGGATGGACGCCAATTTCAGAGAGGCTGATAAATAATACAAAAGAGTTCATTAATGCGATCTAGGCATGAGCTAGATCGTTAGCAAGGGGCAGGAATCCTACCAGAACTGGTCAAACGTTAAACAAGACAGACAGACAAGTAACCTTTCCATCACAAGTCATCATTTTCTCTTTTCTTTTTGTTACAGCTGTCAGTATACCTACCAGTATAGTGTGCTTTGTGAGTGCGTAACAAGCTAACGAGCGAGTGTCATGTTATCACAAATTCCTTCTAGTATATCAATCGCAGGATGAAATAAGAAACAAGGAGTTTCCCCTGGATGATTTCTCCCTGGAGGATTTTTGGCTACTGATTAAATTTAGATTCGCTCATTGAGTATTGTGGAGCACATATTATGAAACGAAAAAAAAAAAAAAAAACGAAGTTCATACTATAGTTCAGGGTGTATTTGAGCCACGTTGGTCCATCGGTTGGCAAGTGCTGGTGCAAAGCGAGGGGCCGTAGCATTCACCACACGTGCAGTGCTAAATTTTACAATCTCTGCTGCCAACCTGCCGTGTCGACGAAAATCAAACGATAAAGACTTGTTTATTGATGAGATGATTAAAGCCAGAAATGGGGTGTTTTCCCTTGGTGATTTCACCATCAAAATATAGCAAAAACGCTAATGTAAAATTATAGACGAACTCTCCGATATGTAATTGCTTGAGTTGATGCCAAAAAACACAGTGTTATGGCGGAAAATCTTTTAAAAATTGATTTCGCAATCGAGGCGTTCACCGAATAGAGCCGAACACTCCCTTGGAAAACTCGAGACTCCTAGGGGTTCCTGCGCGTTCATGAGTGAGTTTTTAGTTGATAACAAAATTTATGAAATGAGTATATCATACAGAAAAAATTTCAACTCCGCGTCACAAAGGAGTAAAGTTATCTGTTTCTGCTTAGCGTGACGGTCGGGTCGGGCCGGGCAGGGTCAGGCTGGGCCGGGTCGAGCCGGGCAGCGTCAGGTAGAGGCGCTCATTTCCAAACTTAACTGAGAGTAAACATCGCTCACTCATTTTGCTCACTCGCTGGTAATAACTGGGAAGATCTCTGACGATGCAGTGTTTCTTTCAGGCTACTGTACACTTGTGACGAATCAAATGGTTGCCCCTAACACAAGAAACCATTTACTACGTTGGGTGGTAGTCATATAACCACATGAACGCCTGGTGGTCTAGTTCGTAAGGCACTCCAGTCGGATGAGGTCTGTATGTATTTACATCCGAGGGCTGGTTGGAGTTTATTGCTCACAATCCCTGTCAGGGGCGAGGGAGGCTGGTCATTCTCACGTTAAATGTCGGGAAAGAGTATCCATACCACGGGCCACTATGCTTGAGACGAAGCAAACAAAGAACTACTTATTGGCTGATAGATAAACAGATGAATAGATGGTTTCAGACAAATAACTAAGAGAGGTTTATGCAATTGTATTTTTTTAATCCAAGGAAGAAGAAACCAAAGGCCAGGAGCCCGCAAGATTATTCCCTCCAAGAAAAGACAAAAACAAGATAACTGACAGCCAAATTCAAGATCCGTTATTTCGAGATGCCTGGACACACTGCGTTTGAAAGACTGGAGATCATACGTAGCAGGAAATACAGACAGGGAGAGACAGTGCCAGAGTTTATCTGTTGCATACCTGAAGGACTGGGAGTAGCGGTAAACTCTTGAACTAGAGAGATGGACAGAGAAGGGATGAGAGTTTGTTGCTAGACGGGTGCAACGCGTCCGCCGTAGTGGTGGAGGGATGCAAGCAGAGAGTTCAGAGGAGCAGTGACCATTGAAGTAGCGATAGAAAAGAGATAAAGAACCAACAGTGCGACGAAGAGACAGATGCTGAAGGGAGCCAGTAAGAGGAGAAGAGTTAATGAAACAGGAATGAAATATAAAAAGAACGTTTGTGAAATAAAGCGACTAAATGGGAAGATATTGCAGAATTTCTGTCTCTCCACAATTTCCCTTTTATCTCTCCATTCCTTTTTCCATTAATATCCCTCCGTCCAGCACTTCCTTGTCCCCTCTCTCCTCATATATTCACATTTCTCACTCATATTCCTTCTCTTATTTACTCCTTCGACTTTCCAAATGCGTTTCCTCCTGTTTAAGCTTCTTAGATGAAGGAGCATCTGTGAGAGTGGCCCTTTCCGTCTCTCTCTAACTAACGGATATATAAAAATGGGGGCTTCATTCCCATAGACGTTAACGACTTCACCGAACCCGCACCACATCACTACACGTCATACCTCCCTCTGACACCACACGACACAGAATCACCCTGTCCCACACAACACGATTGCCACACGTATTATTGAAAGGCACTGATGCTCCTGCATCTGGTATTTTTCTACACATTATGTTTTGAGCGGTCTCTCTCTCTCTCTCTCTCTCTCTCTCTAGGATATCTACCTATCTGTCTATCTGTGTGTGTGTGTGTGTGTGTGTGTGTGTGTGTGTGTGTGTGAACAAAATACCTCGCACTGTTTATATATAGTTTTAACCAAACGATGGAGGGGGTGGGAGTCTGCCAGTGAGGAAATCAATTGTTTTTGAGAACAATGAGTCAAAGGTCAAGGTCTCAGTGGTAGATCAAACGTCTACCTATCAGAGCTAACTTAAGCATTTTTCATTAAACTTTGATCAAACTTGGAGGGATGATTGATGGTAAGGCACAAATGAAGCGATTCAATTCTGAGAACCATCAGTCAAAAGCGAAGGTCATATGCAGGGTCAAGACCGACCCGTGTGTGTGGGCGTTAGCAAAGTAATTCAAATAGTCTGGATCCGATTTTAGCCACTCTTGTTGGAATGGTTGCGGGTTATCAGTGGATATATATATTTTTTTTTTCTAAGAACAACGGATCAAGTGTCAAGGTTACAGAGTAAGATCATCGAAGTCGTTCTCTGATTTAAACCAAACACTGTGGAAGGGTCGCCAATAAAGCAAGAATGAAGTGATTCAGTGTTGAGAACTACGAGAGCCAAAGGTCAATGTGGCAGGGAAATGTCAAAGATCAGGATCAGAGGGCAGGGTCACCTTCAATAGTTTTGACCTGATATGAACCAAATTTGGTGGAAATGTTAAAATTCAGGCCAAGACAAAAGGATTCATTTATGTGAACAACCAAAGGTTAAGGTCACAAGGCAAGATCAGAATCCAATGCATGTGTCTGTGCGTTGCTGTTTTTGCTGAGCAGCCCTGGTCTGTCTGGCTGAGCAGATCCAGCAACAGTAGGAAAGCATTCTCCCTGCAGGACCATCCCATGCAATGAACCAATGTTCCCTAACGGCAGACAGCGCCTCGCCACAGCAAGGCGCGGGGAAGTGTGTGGAGGTTTCGTTACTGGATGGACGCTGAATTTGCTTATCTCCACCCACTCAACAGGGGCACCATTGTACTGTAGGCTCTACATCACACCGTTATTTGGTAATATGAGTGGTTACCATCCAGCGTGGTAAATGGTTTCTTGGGTTGCAGAAAACCATTAGGCTTGTTACTTAGTGTAGAGCCACCTGAAATGGAAAGAATTATTATTATTTTTTTAAGTGACAGGAAGGCTGAGAGAGGTGTGAATATAGGAAAGAAGACAGAGAAAGAGAATGGTAAAGGTAATGGAAGAAGTAGACAGCACTACATTGAGTGAATAATGGTCAGCACTGCCTACCACATGTGTGTGAGCAAAATACTTAAAAAAGAATAATCTGATTTAAGTCAAACTGTGTGTAGGAGTTGAGGATCATCCAAGCAGGTGACCTGGTATTTTTTTTAAACAATAAGTCATAGGCTACGAAGCATTGTCAACTTCAGCAGTTTTTATCCAATGCAGACAAAACACTGAGACAGGCTTTCAGGTTAAAACAAGGGTAAAGTTAGTCAATTATCAGAACAGTTACTAATACCCATCATCATCATCATCATCATCATCCCCACTATCTTTCCTTTGGCTCACCCCCTCTCATCATCTTCCTCACTTTCCCACCTTGCTGCTTCCGTTTCCCTCACACTGCACCGTTCCCCTCTCCCTCTCCCTCACACTGCATCCTTCCCTCTCCCTCTCTCTATCCGTCCCTCTCCTTCAGACTGCATCCTTCCCTCTCCCTCTTTCTATCTCTCTTCTTCAAACTGTATCCTTCCCTCTATTGTATCCATCGCCGAGCGTTTCCAAAAGTGTGTTAGATTGTAGGAATTTTCAGAGGTGAGAATGTTTTAAGTTGTTCTTGTCGTGGGTGGCAGAAGATAACGATGAGTCTGGGGTTTAACTGCAGTTTATTTCTCCAGAGGAGGTATCTCACAGGAGCAGTACTGAGGCGAGAGCTGTTTTATGCTTGCTAACTCTGTGCACTCTGTTCCTGCCTTTCCCACCGTCTCTCTCTTTTTCCTAACCTCTTCTTCCCTGTCTCTCCCACTTCCTTTGTATATGACTGGTTGTGTCTTGCGTAAGGGCACGTGTGTGTGTGTGGTGTGTGTGTGTGTGTGTGTGTGTGTGTGTGTGTGTGTGTGTGTGTGTGTGTGTGTGTGTGTGTGTGTGTGTGTGTGTGTGTGTGTGTAACTTTCCAAGCCTGTGGAAGTTTTCATCAGGCGTCATACTGTGCTGTGTGCGAAATTCCCTAGCTGCAGAGTGTGCACCCCTGTTTCATTTAGATCTCTCTCGAGCTTAGGCGCGACTTTCTTCCAACCTCTATATTACATGTTAACAATACATACGTTACAAGTTAATATGTAGTGTGTTGTGATATTTTAGTGTCCTGACCTCTCTCTCTCTCTCTCTCTCTCTCTCTCTCTCTCTGTCCCTCCTTCTCCTTCAAACTGCATCCTTCCCTCCCCCTCTCCATCCCTACCTCCTTCTCTCCATCTCTCCTTTTCCCTCTGTCGGTCCTTCCCTGTCCCTCACATTGCATTCTTCCTTCTCCATTTCCCCATCCCTCCCTCAACTCACGCTGCGTTCTTCCCTCTTCCTTTTTCCATCCCTCAACCTCTCTCAAGCTACATCCTTCCCTCTCCCTCTCTCTCCAGTTCTACCTCTCCCTCACACTGCATCCTTCCCTCTCCCTCTCTCTCCAGTTCTCCCTCTCCCTCACGCTACATCCTTCCCTCTCCCTCTCTCCATCCCTCCCTCTTGCTCATGTTGCATCCTTCCCTCTCACTGTCTCCATTTCTCCCTCTCCCTCACTCTGCATCATTCCCTTTCCCTCTCTCCATCCCTCCCTCTCTCATGCTGTATCTTTCCCTCTCCCTCTCTCCATCTATCGCGCTCTCTCATGCTGCATCCTTCCCTCTCCCTCTCTTCTTCCCTCCCTCACCCTCGCATTCGATCCTCCTTCCATGTATCCCCTTCTTCTTTCATATACACCTCCCATCTCCGTGCACCTTCCTCAGTGGCGAAACTACTGATGGCAGAATGTTTCTCTTTAAAAGTGTAATAACAATTTGTAGGCAGAGAGAGAGAGAGAGAGAGAGAGAGAGAGAGAGAGAGAGAGAGACAGAGACAGAGAGAGAGTAATTTTTTGTTTAACTTTTTGGTGATCTTGTTGTAAATGGAATCACAAGCAACTTCCATTAACCCCTTCAATCCACTGAATTATTTTAGCATTTCTGAAAAGGAAAATGTGTTGTATTTGTTTCTTTTTGTTGCTGGTGTTCTCGTTCTTCTTACTAATGCTCATTACCGCAGTCTTATGCCTTATTTCTGGGTCCATTGACCTGAAAATTTTGTAAACATCTACACAAAAGAAAAAACTAAACTATTAGTACAGGATATCATACTGAAATATCCAGCTGTCTCGCTGGGGTTGGTAACCGTCAGTATGGGCGAGCTGGCAAATGAGAGTAGTGTGGAATTATGTATGGAAAAATTTATATACACAGCAAAGTTATTTCATAGGTAAGTGTTGTGTTACCAAACAGCGGTAACAAGTACTGTGCGATTATAACAATTGTGTGATCGACTGCTTAATGTTATGATAACCATCCAGAGATTATGAGGAAAAAGAATGTCTCAAAATATAGCACTCTAAGCATTGATGTCAGAATACAGAGATCTCACTAGTACCAGCAGAAATTACATGTATCATAAATGTTCATTGTATTAAGATTTCATACCATGATCTCAACACCATTAATATGATCGACGAGTGCATTATGATTCATGTTATTACGTGTTCCACAACAGAAATGATACATAGGGTTTTGATTGAGTTCTGTCTTGCATTACAATGGTAGTACAGGTTCGTATTGCCACAGTTCACAGAGCAATCATGTCTTTTAAGCAGATGAAGCCGCACCTTGGACGCGCAAGGGCACCATCATCATGCATGCCACATAAGCCTTTCATGAAACCTTTCGTTCCTAGTGTTTGTTGCTCGCAGAAACTACTTAGACCTTCTATGATTATTTTTAATGTATATGTAACTTGGCCTGTTCTGTTATCACGACAAACTGCTTTCAGTTTTTCAATAAAGGCCTTTAAAATGATATCATACACGTAAAAAGAGTAAAGGAACGAGTACGGAAGCATCACATACCAAAAAAATTCTCAGTACAGACGCGTTTTCCGTTAGCCCTAGAACTCGGCTTAGGGATGGTGTGAATTGAGATCAGACGTGCCCTCAGACCTGTTTGTTCAGTGATTACCTCGCCCGGACGAAGTCCGCGAGGTAATGTTTTTGGTTGAGTTTGTTTCTTTGTTTGTTAGCAACATTACGGAAAAACGGCTGAATGAAATTACATGAAACTTTCCGGATATGTGGGCAGTGGTCCTAAACGAAAGTGTTGAAGGTAGAGATATTTACTATCAGGAACTTACAGGAACTCGTAATATGGGCTTTCATTTGGCACCAAGACATTTGACCTTGAGTGACCTTGAAAGGTCAAACTCAAGGTCACGGATATTCAAATGGCTATATCTTAAAACTGGTTGAAGATAGAGAGATATTTACTGTTATCAACATACAGGAAGTCCTTTATAAGTTTTTAATTGATAACATGACCTTTGACCGTAAGTGACCTTCAAAGGTCAAACTCAAGGTCATGGATATTCAGGGGGCTATAATTCGGAACTCATTGAAGACAGATATTTACTATTATCGAGATATAGGAAGTCTCATTTGGGCTTTTATTTGGCACCATGACCTTTGACTTTGATTGACCCTGAAAGGTCAAAGGCAAGATCACGGATTTTCAGAGGATGTAACTTGAAAACATTTGTACCATTACCTTAGACTTTTGTTGTGTACTGTACTGACACTACATGCCCCGTTTCAGCATTTACCCCTTTTGTGCATGGATAAGTTTATAAGTTTTCTGGGATATGACGTGTGGGCTTTTCTCCCCACCCTCCTGGCCGCCGCGTGCTCCAAAAATGTGTATTCTCGGTAAATTTTCACCACCCAAACATATTTATTTTGCCACAAAACTCACATATTGCTATTCGTCGATGTTTGTTCTACACGATAAGTGAAAAAAAAAAAAACACCAAAAAACACACTATACATACGTTAGGACCCTCGGAATAAATATTCGGGATCATAGATTTCACTTCCCAACATCACAAGTTGAATGTTTACTAATCAGTCTTGTTTACCATCAATCGAAAGAGAAATTTATTAGCTTTCGAATGGGTCAGGTCCCAGTTTAATACGAGGTATGGTCTGCGAGTAATAAGCGAAAAGTAAAACCCATTTCTGACAGACAACAACTTTTTTATTCGGGGAGCCTTTGCAAAGAACTTTTCTTGGCAACATTATGTTTTTATTTCATCATCCTATGCACAATTTCATTCCCTTTCATCTCAGTAAAGAACGGTGGTCCTAGGCCTCATAGTTTTCATGAAAAATGCAAAAAACTACGGTGTATTTTGTCGTGTGCTGACCCGCCGTCAGCCGCGCTCACTTACATTATTTTCCCGTAGCGCGCTAACACTTTTATGCTTGCTAGCTACGCTTTCTTTGGTTTTATACCAACAACTATTTTATATAATTACTTCTGTTTTGTTTTTAGTCCTCTCAGAAACCACACACGAACACTAAACCTGTTGCTAGCAACTGAAACTGAAGCTGTACTTATTTCGCTGTCATTTGTGTTGATGTAAATAACAGTATATATGTATATGTAAATATACTGACATAAGTAAAGTTAAATAGATAAATAAAAAAAGAATATCACGTACTTCTCCAGTAGCGATGATCGTCCTGCAGGACCAGATCGGTTGGGCGTTGAGGAGTTTTGTACTGTGTGTGTGTGTGTGTGTGTGTGTGTGTGTGTGTGCGCTCCACTAGTGAAGGTATCGCTCAGTATGGTACTGGTTGAAACAATCACCCATGCAAAGCGGCACATCACATACAGGACACATGTTCCTTGTGTTCTTCCTAACCCCCAACTTGAAGCACAAGGTACACCTGAGCCTCTTCTTGTCGGGGATCCTCGCCCGGTGGTAGCCCAGAGTGCGATCCAACCTCACATCATCGTCAATCACCTGGCAAAGCTTGCTTGGATACTCTCGTGCTCTGTGGTCCTGTCGTGCAGGAGCTGCAGGCCCAGGCACGGGTTCTCCTGACAGACCAGCAACTGGAGGTGGTGGCGGTGCTGGCACCCCTGATGGGCCTCCTGCAGGTGGTGCTGATGGTGATGGTGGCACCTGTGATGGCCCTGCTTTTGGTGGTGCTGGTGTGGGGTGTCCTGCAGGATGAGCTGGTGCCGGTGGTGGCTGGGCCCATCTTGGCGCTGGTGGTCGTGCCTGCTGGGTGCCAGGTGTTGCTGGTGCTGGCCGCCGTGTAGGTAGGTCTGGGGCGTGGTGGAGTGTGTGTCCAGATGCAGGCCAGTCCTCTTTGTGGAAATGCAGATCAGAGATGATCTGCTCCACAAATTCAAGGAGAGTTACTTGCACGCATCTGTACTTCTTATACAAGGCAAATGCGTTGAACAGTGCCATTTGGACGAAGTAGGATGGGATCTTCTTCATCCACTTGACAGTTCAGCTTTGGATGGGGTAGTACTGGACCATCTGATCGAAATGATCCACCCCACCCATGTACCTGTTGTACTCCACAACAACGGGCTTGTGAACGACCTTCTCCACATAACTTGTCCACCCGTCATTACCCCGCACCTATCCTCGAACCCTCTTTGGAATGGTGTCCACCCTGTGGAAGGTGGACACCATGTTCACAATGCGCTTGACCCTTCACAGCAGGACTAGCAATTGTCCTTGTGCCTGTATGCCATGCCCCCCTCGGGCAGGCTCTTAGCCCTGGTGATGGCCTGCAGCTGGCGTGGCACTCCTCTAGGCAGCTGTGGGGTCCCACACATGTAAAATCCTGCAGTGAAGAGTCGTTCGCACAGGGCTGCAGAATTGTAATAGTTGTCCATGAGTAACTTATAGCCCTGGTCCTTCAACGGTTCCACGAGGTCCAACACGGTGTTCTGGAGGGTATGCTGCACCCCCGTGTAGACCTCGAAGTTCCAGATGTAGCCCGAGGATGACTCAGCCAGCATGTACATCTTGATGGCATACTTGGCGGGCTTCTGGGGATTGTAGACGTGGAAGGACAGCCTGCCCCTCCACCCCAGAGAGCCCTCATTCAGGCTGAGCTGCTACACTGACTGGAACTGCTGAAGGAGGTACTCCATGACAGTGCGAACGCAGGTAAGCCGATCTTGGTTGTCCCAGGGAATGGCGAGTGAGTTAAAGGAGTGGAAGTGCTTCAGGATGATGGTGAAGAGCCTTCCACTCATCGCCCGCCGGACCCTAGGGTAGTCGTGCAGCACGGAGCTGCGTCAGTAGTGCCTGATGGTTGGCATGTGCACGACCCCCATGAAAAGATATAACCCCAGGAGTTTGGCCATCTCTTCATTGCAGGAGAACCAGGCATCCAGCTGAGTCCCCAGGAATGTGGCATAGCGGTTGGTTTCCATGGTGAGGTATGACAACAACTCCTGCGTGAAAAAGAGCTGGAAGAACTGCAGGGAAGTTGTTGGAATATCCTCCTGAATCCCTGGGGAGCCAGTGAATGGCCCTTGGTTCAGTGTGAACAGGCCACTGCTCCACCCAGGATCCTCTTCAGCGGCGGTGGCAGCAGGTCAGCCTGTCGACATCCTTCGGCCTGCCCTCCGACCCCTTGGACGTCCCCTGTGTCCAGGCAGCGGACCACGGCGCTATCGTCTGGGAGGGGACGCCTCAGACGAGGAGCAGGAGGATACAGAGGGCTCTGGGGACACCAGTCTCCTCAGCCTGGCCGGTAAGGATGTCACTGTAGCATCCTGCATGGCAGAAGCGGATGGAGGGGCCATCACAATGAATGATGGCCCAGCCTCCAGTGACACGGCTCGCCCAGGGGGACAGAGGGGTCTGGAGATTGGGAGCTGATGAAGAGAACGGTGGGATCGGTAGGTCCTACAGGTGGGGAGGGTTTTCCGGTGAAGCCGGCCGATGATGGTGGTGTGGTCTCCCACGATGGAAGCCGGTAGGGCAGCTCCACTTGCTGACCGGATGGTGGCAGCTCAACCTCCTCCACCCCAGAACGGTCGCTCTGAATGTCGCTCTCCGACTATACCTCATTGAGGATCTGGTGCCACTCGTGTGGTGCCAACCAGCATTTAATCTTTGCAAGACTGCTGTTGTTGCAAGCCAACTGGAGAATAAATTGCTGTCTGACTGTGGACCCTGTGGCAATCGAATGCTGTGGTATGAGTGTGAGCTAAAATAATGGAGTCAAGATATTTTATTCACAGTCAGCCAAGAACTTGGCTCAACACTGGCACAACGCAAGGGTTCATGATATATGTGTATGCCCTTGAAAAACATCATCTCATACACTTGACTTAGGGCACAGGTAGGGGCCACTAGCATGTGGTTAGCTCTTTCGTTTTCTTTGCACATTACACATAACCAAATCTATCATTTTTATAAGATACACAGCACATTTCACCAGTAACATGTAAATGGACGTGTTCCGTAGGCCGTTACCTATGCACTAAGGTGTAGCAGACAATGTTTCCCTTACGAGAACACACTGCAGTAGGTCAGTCTTTCACTGTCTTTACACATAAAACATAACCCAATCTATCACTTTGTATGAGTCAAGATATTTTATTCACAGCCAGCCAAGAACTTGGCTTAACACTGGCACAACGCAAGGGTTCATAATATACGTGTATGACCTTGTAAAACATCGTCTCCTACACATGACTTAACGCACAGGTAGGGGCCAGTAGCACGTGATTACCTCTTTCATTTTCTTTGCACATTACACATAACCAAATCTATGATTTTTATGAGATACAGAGTACATTTCACCAGTAATATGTAAATGGATGTGTTCCGTAGGCCATTACCTGTGCACTAAGGTGTAGCAGATGGTGTTTCCCTTACGAGAACACGTTGCAGTCGGTCATATTTTCATTGTCTTTTCACATAAAAACATAGCCAAATATATCAATACATGGGATACACAGTATATTTCACACACACACACACAAAAAACACTTCATTACGAGCACGTGGGTCATTTTTTCACTGTCTTTTCACATAAAACATAGCCAGATACATCTGTACATGGGATACACAGTATAATTCAGACACACACAAAAAATGTAAATGCACGTGATCCTAACCTCACATTGCATTTCGCTACCTTTGTGCTAGCTCAGGTGTACAAAACACACTCTTCATTATGAGCACATGGGTCATTTTTTCATTGTCTTTTCACATAAAACATAGCCAAATATATCAATACGTGGGATACACAGTATATTTCACTAAAAAAAAAAAAAAAAGTAAATGCACGTGTTCCTAACCTCGTGTTGCATTTCACTACCTTTGTGCTAATTCAGGTGTACGACACACACTCTTCATTATGAGCACGTGGGTCAGTCTTTCACGTTATTTCCACATAATACGTAGCTCAATCTATCAGTATATGAGATACACAGTATATTTCACCAATAAAGTATAAATGCACGTCCTATGTAGGTCAATTACATGGCCTGTACCTGGGTGGTAAGGTGTAGTAGACTATGATTTCTAGAGGAGCACGTGGTTCACTTTCACTTTCTTTTCACTTAAACAAATAACAAAGTATATCACTGTATGAGATACAGAGTATATCACATCATCTACAATTATGTATCTCACGTTGCATTTCGCTTCCTTTGTGCTAGTTCAGGTGTACGGCGCATACTCTTCATTATGAGCATGTGGCTCAGTCTTTCACGTTATTTCCACATAATACGTAGCCTAATCTATCAATACATGAGATACACAGTATATTTCACCAATAAAATGTAAATGCACATCCTACGTAGGTCAATTATGTGGCCCATACCTGGGCGGTAAGGTGTAGCAGACTATTTCTAGAGTAGCACATGGTTCACTTTCACTTTCTTTTCACATAAACAAATAACAAAATATATCACTGTATGAGATACACAGTGTATTTCACCAGTAAAACGTAAGTGCACTTGTTCCTAACCTCACATTGCACGATGCTAGCTTTGTGCTAACTCAGATGTATGAGACGCACTCTTTCCTATGTGCAGTTTGGTTAGTCATTTGCTGTCTTTCACATAAAACATAACCAAATCTATCAATATATGAGATAAACAGTATATTACACCACAACAAGTACAAGTACATGGCCCTCACCTGTCTGCTAAAGTGTAGCAGATGATGTTTCCCTTACCTGAAGACACTGCGGTGTTTACAATTTTATTTCACAATACACATAACCAGATCCATTATTTTATGAGACATACAGTATATTTCACCACAACAGTACCTGAAAGTGCTCTGTATGTCATATCTGCTATACCTAAAGAATCACAGACGATATTTTCCGACGAGCACGTGGTGCAGTGTTTATGTTCATCTACACAAGCATGTGATAAACATATCAATAACATTCATGCTTTATTTCACACAGAGACCATACGGAATAAATATAACAACATGATAAAAACAAATATCCCTATAAAGCTCCTCTTTTTATCCCCTCCTGACAACGGCGTGCTGTGGCTGTAAGGTGTACGTGACTCCTGCCCTAGCCAATATTTCATCACGTACGCTTATTGCACTGTATTCCTATCTGTTGCACAATAACAATAGCCACCATATATCAGCATAAAACAAGGACGTCATCAACCCTTGCCAAATATTCCATTCAAGACAACGCCGTGTCGTCAGGCAGTTTCCTGCCTCCCACTGCTAAACGTTTCACCATGTCCTTCCTCACTAGCTGTTGCACACTATATTCATCTGATTCACTGTCACTATTATTCAATGCTTGAATACTCACATTGGGTGCAGGGTAGAGGGAGTGTAGTTGTTGGGACATGCCGAAAAACAAGGTAGGCCTAGCACAATCTTTGTTGGGCCAATGGCTGATAACAGCCAGGAATGATTCACAAAAACCTAATTCCCTATTGCAAACACCAAATCTAATCACAACAGTGCCCAAAAAGTAAACACAAGCACTATTGGTATAGTGGAATATGACACGCGTCCTGGAACGGGGTAAATAGAGTACGATTTAAATGCCCAGCCATGCGCTACCTTCTCTCTCAAAAACTGATGCAGAACTAATCAACCTGCCCGTGCTGCCATGGTTGCCAAGTCATTACTTTTGATGAGAGGCGCAGGAACTATGATGCCTCCAAAAATGATGCCAATCGGCTGAAAACTTTTTCTCTGATGAAGGTTTTTATGCTTCTGTGACGACAAATGCGTCATCGAGTATAGTCGCAAACAAGCCCAAATGATGACAAACGCGTCATCATGGGCAGAGGGGTTAACAGCAATAAAACAATTGCTGTCGGGTGAGGTTGTTGTGCCTGTCACCACATGTTATCGTTTGTTTCAAATACAAGCAGATTCAGGTATTTACAAATAAGAAACAGACTTTAATCAAAGCAAACAGTCGCAAGTGTTGCCTCTCTAGCTCTCTTCAATCTTACTATTTCCAGACTATTTTGTCCAGCAATTTTATTCTATTCTAGTACCTAACGATATGATTAAACCTATATCTAGCTCATTCAGATTGAAAATGGTTCCCTAAACTGAACAAAATCGTCACGAGGCAGGAAGGATGGATCATTAAACCACGTCAGCAGACTGAATGGGTTAAACCATGCCAGTATTATGACATGTTATGTATTGTATTATTGCTACAACTTGTACTGTTCCACCAATCTAAACCTTGTTATGGATGAGACATTTCGAGTACTTTATGCAGTGCCCTTGTATTCCGTGACTGTAGGATAATAACCAGCCATAGACAAAACGGATTTTAATTGTGGAAATGTTCTCCTTGGCTTTGTGCCTCATGGAGTTTACTACCACTTTTACATTTTCTTGTCTCTTACTTCATTTTCAATTTTTCTCTGTTGTTCACCTCTAGTTAATTGTCTACTTGTTCTTTCTTTTTCTTATAGATGATTTCTTCTCATTTGTCTCTTCTTTTGTTCTTTCTCTGTCTTATCATGCTCCTAGCTCTTCCCTTCATCTCTCATGCTTCCATTTTGCTATTGATTTTCATATTTCTCACAGTTTTATTTGTCGGTGTCTTGGCCTCCTCCCATCGCTTCCCTTCTCTCTCTTGTTCCCTGTTTCTTTTTTTTTCTTTTCTTTATCTGCTTTTTTTACTCTCCCTGTCCTGCCTCTTCCCCTTCTCTCTCTCTCTCTCTCTCTCTCTCTCTCTGTTTATATCTGTCCATTTTATTTATAGTTTTACCCTTTATCACAAAATATCTGATTGAATCTGTGTTGTATGAGTAATAATAAACAAAGACCATTCATAGTAACAAATGCCTTGCGGCCCTATTGAGCCGCTCATCACTTGTCCAAATAATAGCAATCTCTTAACCACGTTTCACTTTTGGGCAAGTGTTTTGTGGCCGATAGGGCCGCAAATGGCCACAAACCACTTGCCCAAATGAGAACAATTTCTAAACAGCTACCTCCACCACCATCACCACCACCACAGTTACACGTACCACAACCACAGTCATTACAGCTACCACCACTACCACCACCACCACTACCACAGCTACCACTACCACCACCACCACAATCATCACAGCTACCAACAGCACAACAGCCACAGCTGCCACCACCACTGTCATCATTACAGTTACCACCACCACCACCAGTGCTGGGCAGGTGTGCAAACACTTGCGCAAAGCACAACTGCACACCATTGCACTCCAGTGAATATCGTTTGCGCATTGCGCACCGCACAAGACTATCTATCTATCTATCTATTGCCAGACGCCTCAATCCCGTTTGGGGTGGCCACAAACAAATCGCCTCCAAGTCGCCCTGTCGCCCGCCATTTCACTCCCCTGCTCCCAACTCACACCCCCCTCTCTCATATACCTCTCCACCCCATCCCTCCATCTCATCCTCGGCCTCCCCCTCCCTCTTCCCCCCTCCACCTCACTCACATACACTCTCTTCGTCAGTCTTTCACCCTCCATCCTCTCCACATGGTCAAACCACCTCAGTGTGTTCCTCATAACGCTTCCTATCACATCCACATCCACACCACAACGCTCCTTTATATCCTCATTCGTCAGCCTGTCTCTCCACGTGACTCCACAGGCTCCTCTTAAATAACTCATTTCCACTGCTCTCACTCTTGACTTGTGTCCTTCCAACAATGTCCAAGCTTCACTTCCGTACGTTAGAGTTGGTATCACAATACTGTCATGTAGTAACTTTTTCACTTCCATGCTCACTTCCCTGTTTCTTATCACTGCTTTCAAGGAACCAGCAACTTTTCTTCCCTGCTGTACCCTTTCAAGCACTTCACCCTCCAAACCTCCATCCTTACTCATCACACTACCCAAATACTTAAACGTACTCACATTTTCCAATTCCTCACCATCCAACCTTGCTGTACATTCACTAACTTCACCTCTCTCAAAGACCATCACTTTACTCTTCCCTACATTCATCTTTAGGTTCCGTTTCTTACACACTCTCTCAAACTCATCCACCAAGCCTTGCAGCTCCCCTTCGTCTTCACTCAACAACACAGTATCATCTGCAAACAACAGTACAGGGAGTTTCCAAACACTATCCTCTCTCACCAGGGCCACTCCAACATCCACTACCCTACCTTGTACCTCTCTTATTACCCCATCCATGTACAGATTGAACAACCATGGATACATGACACATCCCTATTTCAAACCAACTTTCAAAGAGAAAAATTCACTTAGTTCACCATCCACACGCACTGCAGCCTTCGCACCATCGTACATACTCTTCACAGCATTCAACAACTTCCCATCTACTCCATATATTCTTAACACTTTCCACAATCTTTGTCTATCCACCCTGTCATATGCTTTCTCCAAATCCATGAAAGCCGCATACAACTTCTTTCCCTTCTCTAGAAACTTTTCCACTAAAGATCTAAGAATGAATATCTGATCTACACAACCTCTTCCCTTCCTAAAGCCTCCCTGTTCTTCTCCAACTAATTTCTCTGTTCTTTCTCTAACTCTGTCTATAAGTATCCTACCATACACTTTTCCTATTATACTAAGAAGACAAATGCCCCTATGATTACCACACACTTCTTTTTCCCCCTTTCCTTTGTACAAGGGAATAATTATACCTGACTTCCAATCCTCCGGGACTCTACCTTCCTCCCAGGCCAATCTGCACATCTTCCACATCCATTCTACTACTATCTCTCCCCCATGCTTCAGCATTTCACCACACACTCCATCAATTCCTGGGGCTTTCCCCGATTTAACTTTCTTCATTGCTTCCACAACTTCTATCCTACTGATTTCTTCCTGTCTTCTCACCTCCCTCCTTCTCCCAGCCATTCCCCAGCCACTTATACTCGCATTACTTCCATCCTCTACGTTCAACAATTCCTTAAAGTGTTCTCTCCATCTGCTCACTTTTTCTCCCTTCTCCACTAGTAATCTACCATTTTTATCTTTCACTCCCCTGCTAACTTCACTTCCACCCTGTCTTACTCTTTTCACTTCTCTCCAGAACATTTTCTTACAGTCCCTCCGCTTTACACTCAAATTCCTTCCAAATTCCTCATCCACTCTCTTCTTACTCTCTCTTACTAATCTTTTCACCTCTCTCTTCCTTTCCACATATAACTCTCTCTTCCGCCTCTCAACTTCTTCCACGCCCCTATTTCTCATCCATTCATTGTATGCTTTCTTCTTTTGTGCCACAGCCTGTTTCACCTCTTCAGTCCACCATGCTGTTCCTTGCACCCCCCTCCGTCTTCTCTTCCTTCCACACACCACATCACATGCTGCACATATTTCTTCTGTAAATATCTTACACACACCTTCCACGTCTCCCATCTGCTCCAATTCATATTTGCCCAATCGTTCCTCCACTTCTCTCTTATACTCTGCCTTTTTCTCATCCTCTTGTAACCTTTCCACTCTCCTTGCAACTACTCCTTCCTCTCGTCTTTCCTTTCTTCTATTCCTCCATCTTACTTGCATCCTAATTCTGGCCACCACCAAGTAGTGGTCAGAAAGTCCACTCCCCCAACCTCTATACACTCTTGCATCCTTTACACATCTTCGCATCCTTTCATCCACACACACATAATCAATCATTGCCTTCCTTTCATTCAGTTCACCACCCACCCTTCTCATCACTCGCCATGTATACCTGTGGATCATTTTATGCCTGAAGAGGGTATTGGCTATCACCAACCCCCTCCCAGCACAAATGTCCACTAACGCACTCCCATTCTCATCTATCTCAGCAGGCACACCCCACTCACCAACTATTCCATCCACCTTCACATTACCAACTTTACCATTCATATCACCAATCAAAAACACTCTCTCATTCCTTCCAAACTTTTCCATGCACACTTCCACATTTGTCCAGAACTCTTCTCTCACTCTTCTAGCACGATCTTGCGTTGGCGCATACACACACACAATCGCCCACATTTGTATTGCAACTTTCAACTTCACCCACACAATCCTTGACCCAACTGATCCATACTGTCTTATGCTCTTCTTCCATCTTTTACTCACAACTATACACACTCCTTCCTTTGCCCTCTCATTCTCATCTACTCCTGCACATATACCCCATCCATACTCCCATTCTCTCACACTTTCTCCTCTCCATTTTGTTTCAGTTATTCCACATACATCCACTTTCGCACCCTCAAGCACCTGGACAATCTCTCTCTCTTTCACCTCATCATTCACTCCTCTTACATTCCATGTACTCATTACCAAGTCCTTTGTCCGGTCCTGGGTCGTCATCGTTTGGTCAGTCCTTGTCCGAGGCTTCTTGTTTGTTTTTTTAGTTAGTTGTTTTCCGGGGAGGGGCACTAACCCTCCGCCAACCCTTTTAGTCGCCTTTTACGACAAGCAGGGATACTGGGGGAGTATTCTTGAAAAACCCCCCTACCCCCAGGCAGGTGTGCAAGTGCAATTTAGTTGTGCTTACACAACTAAATTTGTGCTTGCGCACTTGCTTTGCGCACCTGTCCTGTGGAATGTGCACTGCGCAATCCAAGGGACATGTGGTCTTGGGAGCTTCCCGTATGTTTGGACAAGGGATGGGGGAGGCTCGGGTGGGTCGCAAGGGTTCTTGGGGGAGGCAGGAGGGATGAAGGGTAGTAGCATTTCTTAAAATGCTTCAACAGAGGAAATGTATTTTAATATTTTTTAAATTAATATTATCAAATGATATTAATAAATTAAAAATACATTATTTATTATGGATAGCATATGCAATTCTTTACAAAAATCATGAAAACATTATTTAAATCAAATATCCACAGCCTAATAATTTATTAGGCTGTGGATATTTGATTTAAATAGTATGTTTTTAATGATTTTTGTAAGGAATTACACATGCTATTGTATATCTGTATTGAATTATTAAATAAAACTTCTTGCGAAAATGCAGATAAAAGTAAAACTGGCAACAACACAGCCTTTGTTTCCCTGTCCCTCCGCTTTGCAGCCCGAGCCTACTTGCTCCTCTGTTTGAACTTACACGAGTGAAAAAGTTGTACATGACAGTATTGTGATACCAACTCTAACGTATGAAAGTGAAGCTTTGACCTTGTTGGAGGGACACAAGTCAAGAGTGAGAGCTGTGGAAATAAATGAGTTATTTGAGAGGAGCATGTGGACTTACATGGAGAGACAGTCTGACAAATGAGGAAGTGAAGGATCGTTGTGGTGTGGATGTGGATGTGATAGGAAGCGTTAGGAGAAACACATTGAGGTCGTTTGGTCATATGGAGAGGATGGAGGGTGAGAGACTAATGAGGAGAGTGTATGTGAGTGAGGTGGAGGGGAGGGGGAGGTCAAGGATGAGATGGAGGGATGGAGTGGAGAAGTATATGAGAGAGAGGGTGTGTGAGCTGGGAGCAGGGCGGTGAAATGGCGGGGGACAGGATGACATGGAGGCGATTTGTTGCTTGTTTGTGACCAGTGGCCACCCCTTACTGGATTAAGACGTCTGGCAATAGATAGATGGATAGAATAATAGTAAATAAAAGTAAGTATACTAATTTATTTAAATATCTCAATATTTTACACTAATTCCCACAAATATATGCAAATGGTTTGCACTAGTGCTTAGCGACATTGCGCAAGCTAAATATTAGAATGCGCACTTGCGCAAATTATAAATAATAGAAAATAATAATAATAAATAAAAGTAACTTAGTATCCTGTTTTATTTAAACATCTCAATATTTTAGTAATTCCCACAAATATATGCAAATGGTTTGCACTTTGCAACATTGCACAATCTAAATATTTGTCAGATTGCACACTTGCGCTTGCGCAAGGTAGTGAACTGTGGATTGTGCACTGTGCTTGTGCAACGTCTTTCTTCGTTTGCACTTCCCACCACTGGCCACCACCACAGCTACACCACCCCCATCATCATCACAGCTACCACTAACATCACCGTCAACACTACAGCTACTGCCTCTACCACAGCTACCGCCACCATCATCATCACAGCTACCACCACCACCACTATCATCACAGGTGTCACCACCACCACAACTACCATCACTATCACAGCTACCACTACCATCATCATCATTATCACAGCTACCATCACCACCATCATCATCATCGCAGCTATCATCACCACCACCACCACCACCACCACCATAGCTACCACCATTTTCTGCTGAATAAATTGTCTGTTTGCAGCATCAGTGAAGTAATAGACATCAGAGCGTAGATGCACAACTCCACCTCTCTCTCTCTCTCTCTTTCTTTCTTTCGCTTTGCAAAGACGTTTTTTGAAACTACAGAAATGCCAAGTTGACTCTTCCACGTGCACGTACTGTAACACCATGGCGTTATTAAGTTTTATGAAAGGCCAAAATGCCCATCATGTAATTGATACTTGTCCATCTGGGATCCAGTTCTGACCATCTTGCCAAGCTTCATCAAAATCCTTTTTCCAGTTTGGCTGTTCCACACACACACACACACACACACACACACACACACACACACACACACACACACACACACACACACACACACACACACACCATTATAGCATATTTGATATCAATTGTTCACATTTGATTTAGCAAAATAAAATCTGTTCTGATACGTTTTCTGAAAGTTATGGGCGAGAGTAGGAGCATGTAACTATGAACAAATTTGAGAGGAGCGAGAGAGTGCTTTTGATTGTAGACATGAATGGGAAAGTTGGGAATGTACGAGTGGATGGAGTGGTTGGTCAGTGGGGTGTGCCACCTGAACTAGATGGGAATGGTAGTGCTTTGGTGGACATCTGTGCTGGTAAGGGGTTGACAATAGCCACCTACTTTCGGCATAAGATGATCCACCGGTATACATGGAGAGTAATGAGGAGGATGGATGGTGAACTTGTTGAACGAAAGGCAATGATAGACTACGTGTGTGTGGATGAGCGAATGAGAAGACAAGACAGTGTTGGATGCACGAGTGTGGAGAGGGTGGGGGAATGGAGTCTCGGACCATCACTTAGTGATGGCCAAGGTAAAGCTGCAAAGAAAATGGTTGAGGAGACGAAGGGGAAGACAGGAGGAAACAGCTCCTGTGAGAAGAGTGGAGAATTTGCAAGATAGTGAGAAAATGGCAGAGTATAAGAGCATAGTGGAAGAAAGATTGGGAAGGTATGAGCTAGAGCAGTTGGAAGGGGTGGAAGACGTATGTAAGATATTCACGGAAGAGATAGGAGCAGCGTGTGAGGTGGTTTGTGGAGTGAGGAGGAAATGCAAGGGTGTGCAAGGGACAGCATGGTGGAATGATGAGGTGAAACGAGCTGTGGAACAAAAGAAGAAGGCATATAGTGAATGGTTAGTGAGTAGAGGTAGGGGAGAAGATGAGAGAGAGAAGAGAGAGGTAGGGGTATGTGAGCTGGAGAAGGGAGGTGAAGAGACTGGTGAAGGAGAGTAAGAAGAAAGTGGATGAAGAGTTTGGGAGGAATCTGAGTGTGAAATGGAGGAAGAGTAAGAAATTGTTTTGGAAGGAGGTAAAGAAAGTAAGGCAGTGTGAAAAAGGATATAGTAGGGGAGTGAAAGATATGAATAATAGATTGCTGGTGGAGAAGAGAGAGAAATTGAGGAAATGGTAGGAGCACTTTGAGGATTTGTTGAATGTAGAGAGTGACAGGAGTGCGAGTATAAGTGGTTAGGGAATGACTGGGAGAAGAAGAGATGAGAGGAGGGAGGAAGAGATCAGTAGGGCGGAAGTAGTGGAAGTAATGAAGAAGATTAAGTTGGGAAAGGCCCCAGGAATTGATAGAGTGTGTGGTGAAATGCTGAGGCATGGAGGTGAGATTGTTGTGGAGTGGATATGGAAGTTGTGTAGATTGGCTTGGGAAGAGAAAACGGTTCCAGAGGACTGGAAATCAGGTATAATTGTTCCTTTATACAAAGGAAAAGGGGAGAGAGAAATATGTGGTAACCATAGGGGTATTTGCCTTCTTAGTGTGACTGGTAAAATATATGGTAGAATACTCATTGATAGGGTTAGGCATATGACAGAGGAGCTAGTTGGAGAAGAACAAGGGGGATTTAGGAAGGGAAAAGGGTGTGTAGATCAGATATTTGTTCTAAGATGTATAGTGGAGAAGTATCTAGAGAAGAGAAGGAAAGTGTTTGCTGCCATCATGGACTTGGAGAAAACTTATGATAGAATAGATAGGCAAGGTATGTGGAAGGTATTAAGAATATATGGAGTGAAGGGGAAATTGTTGAGTGCTGTGATGAGTATGTAGGAGGGAGCTAGGGCTGCGGTGCGAGTGGATGGTGAGCTGAGTGAGTTCTTTGATCTCAATGTGGGACTGAAACAGGGTTGTGAGATGTCTCCATGGCTGTTTAATATATACATGGATGGGGTTGTAAAGGAGGTGCAAGGTAGGGCAGTGGATGTGGGGGTGGCTCTAATGAATGAGGGTGAAATTTGGAAGATTCCAGTGTTGCTGTTTGCTGATGATACTGTATTGTTGAGTGAAGATGAATGGGAGCTGCAAGGTTTGGTGATTGGATTTGGGACAGTGTGTAGGAGGAGGAAGCTGAAAGTTAATGTAAACAAAAGTAAAGTTATGGTGTTTGGGAGGAATGAAGTCACAGAATATACAGTGAGGTTGGATGATGAGGATATGGAGAATGTGAATGCATTCAAGTACTTGGGTAGTGTGATGAGTAAGGATGGAACTTTAGGGGACTAAGTGCGTGAAAGGGTACAACAGGGAAGGAAGGTTGTTGGTTCACTGAAAGCAGTGATGAGAAATAGGGAGGAGAGTATGGAAGTTAAGAAGTCAGTGCATGATAGTATTGTGATCCCTACCCTGACGTATGGAAGCGAGGCGTGGACCTTGCAAGAGGGGAACAAGTCAAGAGTGAGAGCAGTGGAAATGAGTTACTTGAGAGGAGCATGTGGAGTGACATGGAGGGACAGGTTGACGAAAGAAGTGAAGGAACGTTATGGGGTGGATGTGGATGGGGTTGAGAAGATTAGGAGAAATACACTGAGGTGGTTTGGACAAGTGGAGAGAATGGAGAATGAAAGACTGACTAAGAGGGTGTATGTAGGTGAGGTGGAGGGAGGGAGAGGGAGGGGTAGACAGAGGATGAGGTGGAGGGATGGAGTTGAGAGGTATATGAGGGAGGGGGGGTGAGTTGGGGGGAGGGTAGTCGAATGGTGGGTGACAGAGCGACTTGGAGGCGTTTTGTCTGCGGCCACCCTTTGCGGGATTAGGGCGTCGGGCTATAGATAGATAGATAGATAGAATGTGATAGAACAGAGAGCGTGTGCCTAGATATTACCTGGGTTAGTCGTGGAAGCTCTGAGGTAGGGCAAGCTTGTTCATTTATTCATTTTTAAAAACTCCGCCCCAGTGATTGGTCTGAGTTAAACATGTCGGTAATAGCCTTGCCTTAGCCAAAATTAAATAAATGGACGTTTCATTCTCAGGTCGCTTCTTCAACTTTGACTGCCAGTCCGCCTCTTTAAACTTGAATCACATTACGTATTTTATAAGTTATTTCCTCTAATTTCAGGCAGTTTTATTCAACTGAGGAAGAAGCTTCTCTTAGTGAAGCGGTTAATGAATGGTATATAATAACACTATCTATTTGGAAAGCCCTCTACGCTGCATAACCGGCTGAAGGTATCAAGAATAATGCAAAAATACATTATCGGCTCAAAGGAATTAAAGTGGAAGAGGAGAGAGCTGGTCTGCAACATGGGCTTTGGAAAAATAGAGAAAAATCCCATTCCATCCCCGCCAGGTTTTATGTGAGCCGAAATCATGCTGGAAGGTACTAAAACTTTATGACAGTACGTTTTAGTCGAGAACCTGAATCAAACATAAACCAAGATTTGGGTTCGTGGACATCCGTAACCCCAGGCCTTTATACTTGCCTAACGCTGGAAAACAGAAATGATTTTAATGCAATATACAAAGATTTTATTATTATTATTATTTTTTGGTGGAGAGAGAGAGAGAGAGAGAGAGAGAGAGAGAGAGAGAGAGAGAGAGAGAGAGAGAGAGAGAGAGAGAGAGAGAGAGAGAGAGAGAGAGAGGGAGGGGGGGGGAACACTTCACACAAATAACATATTTTTCATTTTATTCTTGCTCTTTCAAGACACTTCTATCAGGCTTTGGAGCCACTCGTGGAATTGGGGAAGTTAAAATCCTTTTAGTATAAGGTGGATCGCCTTTACCTGACTGTATTCTTTTGATAACAGAGACAACAACAACAACAAAAGCAACGACAGCAGTAATAAAGAAAAAAAAATAATTATAATGATGATGATGAGAGAGGGGTGTGTGAGTTGGGAGCAGGGCAGGGAAATGGCGGGGGACAGGGCGACTTGGAGGCGATTTGTTTGTGGCCACCCCAAACGGGATTGAGGCGTCTGGCAATAGACAGATAGATAGATGATGTCCTCGGGAGCTGTTCAAGGGGTAACTAAGTCCCGTTGCAGGCGCACAGAATATAACCATAATTGGTTGTAATCATCGTGAAAATGCTCAGCAGAGTCGCCTTAAATGTTTTATCACTGTCCCTTTAGCAATCCGAGTTATTACAGAATGGTTAGAAGTATCTGTTGTCCGAATGGACATGAGTTCAATCCCAGACTGGATCAGCGAACCATTTCATTTTCTGAATTTCGTTAAAACCGATTTTTTTTTTATATAATTGCAAGGCCCACTCAGTTATAAGTATGCCCCCACTACAGTCGCGGCGCACGACTCTGAGGTTTTCATTATCGTACCCTGGCAACCTACCATTCAAAAGTGCGTCCTATATCGTGTATAACACGAGATTTGTGTATAATATGTTCGTGTATAATAATATTCGTGTATAATATATTCATGCATAATAATATGATTCTTGTATAATATGATACGAAATAGGACGCACTTTTGAATGGTAGATTGCCAGGGTACGATAATGACAACCTCAGAGTGTGCCGCGACTTTAGTACTGTTATAACATTTCTGAACAAGGCTGTTCCACCATGTATTCAGGACGGTGGATATTTTTATCAAAGTAATGACATGTAAAAC
This sequence comes from Coenobita brevimanus, assembly GCF_032717465.1. NCBI lineage: Eukaryota > Metazoa > Arthropoda > Malacostraca > Decapoda > Coenobitidae > Coenobita > Coenobita brevimanus. The sequence continues at coordinate 13,250,208 of NC_137063.1, forward strand.
TGTGTGGCACGCAGGAGGACTGTTTGGCCGCAGGAAACAGACTGTCATGTATATGCTAAGGGGGGGGGGGGAAGAGGAAACTATCTTCACAGACCTGCGGAGAAATTACTGCAGCCAGTTTATTAAAGATTCTCTCTTTAAAATTTATGGAAGATGTGAAATTATTAAAACGCCTCCTTAAGGCAGCATTGAAAATTGCTAAATAACCTGGTGATGCAACACCTGACATGTCAAAATAATTCAGAATTTCATGCTGAGCCACTTCGTATTGCATAATACAGTTAATAAAATGCCTACTTATAGCCGAAATTGAAAATCGCCCAATAGTCAATTGATGCGTCAGATGACGAAACAGCTGCATGTTAAATCAACTAAAAATTTCAAGCAGAGGAACTTTGAATTTCATAAGAAAATCTCTCAAACCTCTCCAAGAGCAAATGTTCTTATTTTTCTTGAAGATCGAGAGAGAGAAAAAAAAGATCCCCAGGTGTACCACTTATAGACCTGTCGGCTTCTCTGCAGGTAAAAAGCAGTCAGCACCACCAAGCCTTGCCATATACATGACCCGTTGTGCATCCCAGTACTACTCAGATATATCCTCCTTCTCTTTCCCAAAACGAATCCCCGAGATACCTCCTTGTTTAAATCCCCAACAAATTAACCCAGACATCTTCCTACGTAAATCCAAAGGCTACCCCAGATATCTCTCTGTGTAAATCTCGAAACATTTCATCCTAAATATCCTCCACTATAAATTTCCAAAGATCCCACCCCGGATATCTGCCTATATATAACTCCGATCATAACACCCAAGATATCTTCCTGTGTAAATCCCTTAGCATCATATCCCTGATAATTATCTCCCTGTGTGACTCGAGGCTTCACCAGATATCTAAGAGCCGTGTTGTTTGTTTGTATGTCCTTCAATCACGTCTAAACCAAGGGCCAGAGACCCCCAGACCCATATATATTCTGAATCAGGGTGACCCAAGAATGGTTTCTGGGAGGTCAAAAAGCGGATCTGGGTCATTTGAGGTCACTGGTAGAGTATTCGCCTTTTTGGCCCGGGCAACACCGGGTACCCCTGCAGCCCAATTTTTGGCATGGAGACTCACTTGGCTTCCAGTTCGGACATACACTGTTTGAGGATGACCTCCGAGGTCATTTGAGGTCACTGGTCGGAGGTCATTTGAGTACACCGGTATTGGTAAACAAGTGCGCACAATTACCGTACTGTGCATTAGTCTGTGAAAGCTGAAATAGAAAATTCCTGGACCTCTTATAATCCCTCTTCAAATGCATAGGAGGTACATAGTCTTTCTGAATAGAAAGATTGAACTAAAACAAAATAGGATTAGAGCAATCGCGTGTTTGGCACGGGCAACACCAGCTACCCCTGTTATTGTGTGTGTGTGTGTGTGTGTGTGTGTGTGTGTGTGTGTATAGATAGATAGATAGACAGACAGACATATATATATATATATATATATATATATATATATATATATATATATATATATATATATATATATATCTATATATATATATATCTATATCTATCTGTCTGTCTATCTATCTATCTATCTATCTATATATATATATATCCCATTGGATCCCAGGGGTGCTGGGCGAGGCATGGCGCTAGGTGGGTACTAAGCGTACCGCCCTCCGCCTATCGGCTCATGGTCGCGAAGCTCATAGGTCCCTACCCGGGGTTCCCTACTTTATAAAGACTTGAAAAATCCCAGTTCTGTGAAATTTTCCGGACACTGGGCTCCAATGGGTTAAATATACATATATATATATATATATATATATATATATATATATATATATATATATATATATATATAGGGTATATAATCATCATCATCATCCGGACCACCTTTCCCACCTTAGGGCAGGGTAAGGAGTAGCAATGTCCAGACAGCCCAAATTTGACCAGTCCAATGGGCCACGTTTCCATTCACTCACTATTCAAGCCCCCGGAATCGCCAAAAAGATTCAGCACGTTCTGTAGCTTCACATACATGTATCCGACAGAGTCAATCCGGACGCTGTCACGTTAAAAAGAAGTGCCAAATCCATGATCATGCGCTTCTCCTCACAATATTCATCTCCCTCCGAATTTGTTCAGATATACCTTTTTCACCACTCTATTGTTATCCATTCTCTCCACATGACCATACCATATCAGTACATTCTCATAGATTCTGGTGTCCACAGACTTCCTCACTTCACAGCTTTCACAAATGACACTATTTCGTATCCTGTCCACTCTCTGTACTCCACATATATTTCTCGCAGTCACATCTCCACTGCCCTCACTCTTGACTTTTCATTATCATGCCACATAATAGTCTCACATCCATATGTTAACATTGGCACTAACACTTCTTCATGCAAGCCTCGTGCAGCTACAGCACTCAAGCCTCTGTTTCTTATCAAGGCCTTCATTGCACCAGCTACTTTCCTTCCTTGTGTTACTCTACTTTCCACTTCTTTTGAACATTTTCCTCTTTTTTCGATCACTGTACCCAGGTATTTGAACTCTCTCACCATTCCGGTCTCTCTCCATTCACTGTATTATCGCACTGGGAGTCACCTCCTCTCAATAAGCATCACTTTACTCTTCTCTACATTTACTTTCAAGGCACGACGCTAACAAACATCAGCAAAACTCTGCACTAGTCTACCAAGTTCTTGTCCGGTATTTGCAAGTAGTACTGCATCAACAGCATACAACAAATTTGAGATACTCCATCTATCACCATTCAATACCAACGCCAACCCCTCTCCATTACTTGTGTTTTTACTACTCTCATCACCCAAACCATATAGATATACATATACTGAACAACCATGGGGCCATCACACGACCTTGACGCACGCCCACACCGATCGTGAACCATTCTCTAAGATGCCCATTAACCCTTACACATGCTGCACTACCATCATAAAAACTCTTTACGGCACCTAGCAGCTTACCATCTACACCGTACATGTGCAAAACCTTCCACAATCCTTCTCTCTCTCTCTCTTTCTCTCTCTCTCTCTCTCTCTCTCTCTCTCTCTCTCTCTCACACACACACACACACAATGTGCCGCTGGAGAGAGAGAGAGAGAGTGAGTGAGATCCAGCCTCTCACTTCAAGCTCCACCCATGAGCAGGACAGGGTTAGAACGCGAACCATCCCATTGTATATATATATATATATATATATATATATATATATATATATATATGTGTGTGTGTGTGTGTGTGTGTGTGTGTGTGTGTGTGTGTGTCCCCAGACATCCTTCCCCACATCTCTCTCTCTCTCTAAATCTCCGAACATCCTACCCTAGATATCTCCCTGTGTAAACCCCCAAATACTCCGTCCCAGAGTATCCGGCTCCAGATATCTCCCACCTAGTTACACACGTAGCTCCATTCTAGCCAACCCTTCTAATGCAGAAGCAAACCAATACACTCAGTGCTTTACGTTGCAAGTGATCAACTCTGGGACTGACTTTCATACTACCTGTAATCCCCAGTCTTTCAAATGCCGTATGTGCAGGCGTTTCGAAGAGAACGATTTTGAAATTACTTCATTTTGTTACTGTTCATCCTGAAAACGCTACCCCGTGGAGATAGCTTGCTGAGAGAAAACATCCATATGAATATAGCAACAGTCAGGGGCATGTTTAACCTATGCTGGGCCCACGGCACTTGGTGAGCTGCGGGGCCCCTTCACTTCTAACACACACACACACACACACACACACACACACACACACACACACACACACACACACACACACACACACACACACACACACACACACACACACACACACTGTGCCCCTGGTGAGAGAGAGAGAGAGAGAGAGAGAGAGAGAGAGAGAGAGAGAGAGATCCTGCTTCTCACTTCACGCGCTGCCCATGAGCGGGACAGGGTTAGACCGCGAACCATCCCGTTGTAAGTTTCTAATCGTCTCTCTCTCTCTCTCTCTCTCTCTCTCCACATGGTCGACTGAATAGATGAATTTATCTTATTCAGAGCAGACTGAGAGCACGGGTATTAATTGTTTAGCAGAGTTAGAACTCTGTAGTATTGTTGTAATTAATATGAATTCATTTAATTATTTATATGTGGTATGCATTTTTTTTTTCTGCTATATGCGGGGCCCCACGGGCCGCGGGGCCTAGGGCACGTGCCCTACTGTATGTGCCCTGCGGTAAACATGTCCCTGGCACCAATTCCCGAATGAACTAATTTGTTTTTAGTGTATTGCTATTTCCAGGATTTTCTGAATGCTTTTCAGTACTGCAAAGGAGGGAAATAAGTAAGTTTGTATCTAACCCTTTCAGTGTAAAAAGTGTCTCGTTGGCTGAATATGATCATGTGGAGATAGCTACAATAAAGTTACATTATGCCACATGGCTGAAGCGGTAAGAGATTGCTGGGATATGAAAGTTGATGTTCTTGGCATAGGCCTATAGAGTTGAATTACGTTTCGAGTTTATGGTGGGAATTTTGTGCTCCGGATGTGAAATATAACCGATGAAGACGATCTTCAGCCACATAATCCTTTCTTACCATATTTATACAACACCAGATTATTGTATTTGTTGTGCTAGGTGTGTTTAGGGGGGCTTCCTATCCTATGAACGCCCGGCCTAGTATTGGGTTCTTTTCACTACCGGGGCGATACTACAAATATAGGAGGAACAGGGCATAAAAACTCGAGGCAGCACCTTACACGTATATTCACTATGTGTAAACAAGGGCAATAAGATGTCTCACAATATTTCTGATGCATCAGTTCTGGGGCTGTTGAATAGGGGTAAGCATATCTCGCAGGATACGCGACAGTCACAGTTCACAATTCAGGGTGGTACAGTTCACAGTATGATTCTAGGTGCCTTGTGGTTATTATTTACTCGTAAATTCAGTTTCTAGGAACACTGGCTCCAGGTCACATGAGAGTTCTTATAGCCAACCTTGTGATGATCAGTGGGGGGGGGGGGACACTGACTTGATCTTGTTGCAGGAAGCACACGTGGGGTGAGAGAGTCTAGGTTGGTACAGGTACAAGGGAGGAGGGAGGGGGGGTTTGCTTAGTAATGATATCACTACTTCGGGTACAGGAGCCATACTTTTATCACACTGCACTTTAAGACACTGTCTGATCACGGTCAGTTAATGATTCCACCTTTGGCACTGTACTATATGTCCTTGTACTGATCTACACCTGAGTCTTATAGTCCAGGTAGGTTGATGTCATCCCCTGTGGGCATGATGAAAGGCCCTGGGTACTGGGGGCTGGAGGCAGAGGTCAGGCTGGCGGGGTAGGGGCCAAACAACTCCTCCAGACGCCTTCTGAGCCACTGGGTGGAGGATCCACGTCGCCTTGGCTGGGGGTGGGGTGGGTCTCGCCTGGGGGAGCTGGGGGTGCCGTCGGAGACCCTGGGGCTGCAGTCCACTCCAGGGTACTTCGCCATCAGGAGGGTACTGCCGCGTCATTACGGGGAGGGGTCCGTCAGGGGCAGGTCCTCCTTAGGTTCTGGCTGCAGGGAGAATAACCCCAGGGACAGAACAGGGCTCTGCCACCAGGCTGTCAGTGGTGGGCTCCCTGGTTGGGGACTGGTACTAAGGCAGGTGGACGCGGGAGGACGACGTGTGGGCGTAGAGTGGCTAGAGGCTGTCTCTCATCTGTAGGCACAGCAGGAGGCCGTCACCGGTGTCTTGTCCTCAGGACCACTATCGACCCTGCGGGTAGTCCTGGTGGAGCGGCTTGAGGCCGTCTCAGTAGGTGAGCGGCTTGAGGCCGTCTCAGTAGGTGAGTGGCTTGAGGCTGTCTCTTGTGAGGAGCAGCTTGAGGCTGTCTTGTTTGAGGAGCGGCTTGAGGCCATGTCTGATGTGGAGCGGCTGGAGGCCGTCTCAGTTGTGGAGCGGGTAGAGGCCATCTCTGATGTGGAGCGGCTGGAGGCCATCTCTGATGTGGAGTGGCTGGAGGCCGTCTCCATGGGGCTGTAGGGAGCATAAGGTTCAGCTCCACCCCGATCCTGACTCAGGTCAGGCTGGCAAGAAGGTAGTGCGCCCAGGCTGAGGTGTACGGGTCGGGTCGGTTCCGGGGAGTAGGGGCGTGTGGCTACCCAAACTTGTGCCCATATGGTACGGACACCCCATACGCTGCAACTAACCCTCTGTTGTCGCCTCCTGGGGGTGTCGTGTCATCTTCTGCTGTTATAATTTCACGACCGTCATTATGGAAAAAGTCACGTCCCCATGCCCGGAGGTAGTATTTGTGGGTGGTGTTGGTGCTGTGTGCTTGCATCAGGTGTTGCAGGAGAGTGGTCCAGCGGTCGGTCATCTTGTCCTGGTATTGGTGTGGGGCATAAGTGAGGGAGAGGGTGGAAGGTTGGGTGGCCGCCTGGAGGAGGTGGAGTAGGTAGTAGGGCCCATGGATGCGGTGTTTCGCCCCAAGGGCTGAGGCCCAGGTGACGCGCCTGATCTTCATGGTGTGGTGGTGTGGTTGAGGTGAGAGCCTCAGTTGAATGCTTGTGAGGAGGGAGGAGGTGGTGCTTTTATGCTGGGGCGATGTGCGTCGGTTTACCCTGGGGATAGAGATGAGAGATGGCTGAGCCTGGTGTATCATGAAGGTGATAGGTGTTGTGTTATGTGTGAGAGAGTAGGGAGGGGAGGTTGGATGGGTGGGGGATGGGGTGGTGGTGTATCTTGCAGGAGGGTGTGAAACGCGACCGGAGCCAGTGACAGTGGTTTTGAGGGTGGGGATGGGTGGTGATGTGGGTGTGCGGCCTTGTGTCATAACAGTTGCGTTTGGGGTGGCGTGTCTGATGGTGGTGTCAGTGGGTTGGCTGTGTGCTGGTCGGTGTGTGGTTGTGATCGGGGGCGGGGAGTGGACGGCTGAGGGCGTCTAGTTCCGGGGTAATGTGGGCGTGGGCAGGGCAGGTTGTGGGTGGGAGGCAGGTGGGGTGGTGGGGAGGGATGGGGGTGGTGGTGTGGGTGGTTGTTGCGGCGCTGGTGAAGTTAACAGTGAGGTGTGATGCGGCTTTGGTGAAGGTAGCGGTGAGGTGTGATGTGGCGTGGCAGAGGGTGGCATCGATGAGGGTGGAGAGGGAGAGGAGGGGAGGGAGGAAGAGGGGTTGACGTAGCAATTGTACTAATCAGGAGGGGGGGGTCTGGGGCGGCAGAGAAGATGAGGTGGGGTTAGGGCGAGTTGGGTTGGCGAGGGAGAGGGCGGGGGCATGGAAAGGGCGAACGTGGTGGTTTCTGTATGTGTGAGGAGTGTTGTGATAATCCATAATCACTTGGTAGGGGTTTGGAACGTGGGTGACTGTGTAGGGGTCCATGAAATGTGGAACAAGTTTGTGGGGGACAGGCAGCTTTGCCACCATCACGATGTTGCCTGGCTTGTAGGGGCTGGAGGGCGTAGCATCCAGCTGTAGGTCTAGGTTGTTCTGTAGATGGTGGAGACATCTCTTAAGATGGTGGAGGGGATTGGACGTTGAAGTAGAGGGTGGTTGCAGGTGTTGGCGTAGGGGAAGGAGGAGTGGCACTTCCCCAAAGATGCGTTCGTGTGGGGAAATGCCACCTTCCTTGGGGCAGAAGTTTATTCCTCATTGGATAATCTTAACGTGGGCTGACCAGTCTTCATTCTTTGTCTCCTCTATTTGGGTCTGGATTTGATTCATTAGAGTGCAATGGCTCCTTTCACATATCCCGTTGCCCTGTGGCCAATATGGGGAGGAGTGAGTTATATGGTAGCCAAATAGATTGGCTAGCTCCTCCCAGGTGGTGCTGGTGAATTCGGGGGCATTGTCCGAGTGCAGGGCCTGAGGAATTTCAAAGTAAGGAAAGACGTGGCAGACCAGGGTCTCAGTTACAGCAATGGCGTGGTGTTATTTGGCTGAGCACGCTATAAGGAACCTGGAGTAGGTGTCCACTAAGGTGATAATTTACCGATAGCCAGCCTTGGATGGTAGGGGCCCCACCACGTCCATGGATAGCAACTGCCAGGGCTTACAGGCAGTGATGCTTCCTGAAGGGCTGGATGTGCAGCTGATGTCCTTGCCCAGAGCACATGCTCGTCAAGATTGGGCGGTCTGCTTGGCTACCTGGGAGGGGTTGGGGTCCAATAGATGTCGTTGAGCATCTGCAGGAGCCTTTTCGTCTTGAGGTGGATTCTATTGCTGGAATGAAGATGTCTCATGGCATCCCGGGCGGCGTCAGGGGCAAGGACGATGTGTCCAGACGGAGTGAAAAGATGGTCGCCCTGTTGCTGCAGCTTGGTGAATAGATGGGTGGGATCCATGGTGGCCTGTCCTTACTATGCCATTGTGCCAGGAGGTCCGATCCGGGCTAGAGTGTGTGGATGGGGAGGCAGGAGAGGGTGTCGGCATTAGTGTGGAGTTTGCTGGGGCAGTAGGAGATATCGTAGTCGAACTCTTCTTGGGTCTCCCTCCATCTAGTGAGCTGGGTGTTATGAGTGTCTGATTGGTGGAGCCATTGGAGCGACCGGTGGTTGGTGATGATGGTGACATGGATGCCTGAGAGGTAAGCCCGAAAGTGCTCCAAGGACCAGTTGATGCCCAGGCAGTCCCTCTTAGTGGTGGTGTAGTTCCACTCCACCTGATTTAGGGTGCAGCTGGTGCAGAAATGATGTGTTCCTGCCTTTCTTGCACTTGGGCAAGGACAGCGCCAAAGGCTATCAGGGAGACATCTGTATACAGCCGGAGGAGTAGGGTATAATCAGGGAAGGCGACAATTGGGGTGGTGGTGAGCTTGTGCTTCAGCGCCTGAAACACTTTCTGTCATTCAGTGGTCCAGTTGAAGGGTTCCCCCTTCCGGGTCAAGTTGTGGAGAGGCTCAGCGATATCAGCGAAGCCCTTCACGAATCGCCAGTAATAAGCAGCAAGACCCAAGAAGGCCCAAACTTCGTGGATGTCCTGGGGTGGGGGAATGTCGGCAATAGCACACAACTTCTCTGTTTCAGGTGCAATCCCATCTTGTGAGATCATGTACCCCAGGAAAGAGACAGTCTGGGCTGCCAGGATGCATTAGGAGGGCTGGCGCTTCAGGCTGGCCTGCCAGATCCGCTGGAATACTCTTCTGAGGCGTTGGAGGTGATTGGCCCATGTCTCGTTGAAGATAATAACGTCGTCCAGATATGCCAGACAAATTTCCCAGGTCAGGCCACTGAGGACGGACTCAATCAACGGGAGAATGTTGCAGGGGCGTTGCAGAGGCCGAAGGGCAGGACACTGAATTCGTAGTGCTTCCCATTGCTAGTGGAAAATGCAGTCTTCTGTCTGTCCTCGGGTTGCACGGGGACTTGCCAATAACCCTACTGGAGGTCCAGTGTAGGGAACCACGAGGCTCCCTACAGGGAGTCGAGGGAGTCATCTATCCTGGGAAGGGGAGTGGCATCTTTGATGGTCACATCGTTAAAGTGGCGATAGTCGACGCAGAAGTGCATGGTACCATCTTTCTTTTGGACGAGGACGATGGGGGAGGACCAAGGGCTAGTGGAGGGTGAGATTACGCCGGCATCGAGCATTTCCTGTACCTGCTGATCTTCCTCCGCCTGCTGTTTAGGGTTTTTCCATCTGGATGATTGGCTGATTGGCTGATTGGTGGTCCTCTGGTGTGTACTTGGTGCATCAGGTAGGTGGTGTGGACGATTTCAGAGGGGCCTGATGCAAAAGGTCCTGAAAGTCCAGGAGGAGGTGGCGAAGGGTGTCGGCTTGGTGGGTAGAAAGGTGATCAGGTATGGGGGGGGTAAGGGGGCAGGGTCAGAGGGGGGGGTGGAGCATGGCTCTGCTTCCTCCATCTCTCCCACAATGAGCCCCTTTGGTAGCATGAGAGGGGTCGTGATGTTCGCGATTCTCACTGCCACGATGTGTGGGGGTAGGAAGGCAGGGGGTAGGAGACAGGCCAAGAGTGTTCCTGGTGGCAGTCTGGAGGAGAAGAGGACAGATGTTCTGATGGGTCTGTTCAGGGGGAGCCAAGCTTCGAGGTGCGGGAGAATTGTCATGGTGGAGGTGATAGTGGCAGGAAAGGTGGGAGGGGGGTGGAGGTCAGGGGTGGGTGTGTGTGTGGCATGGGTGGGGACAGGGGGGAACAAAAGGGGGGGAGTAGGGGTGGGGGAAGGGGGGAAGGCAAGAGGGGGGTGGGGGAAGGGGGGGGCAGGAGGGGGGGTGGGGGTGGGGATGTAAGAGTCAGGGGCAAGGGGCAGGTGCATACTGTTTTCAGGGGTTGGGAGGCAGGGGCTGGACTCTTGCTAAACTGGAGCTGCCACTTGTGGCAGTCTATTATGGTCTGTAATTTTTGCTGCCCCAGGTACCTGTCATAGTTGTGGCAGGCAGAATTGAAGATAATAAATTTGTGTTGAGTGGATGTATGCTGGTGAGTGTTGGCGCATAGGGCCTGTGTTTCCCCATGGATAGACAGGGGGCCATCCCTTGCATCAATGAGTTGAGCAGAAGTGGGAAAAAGTGGGACAAAAGCAGACTTGTGACAGGAGTAGAAGTGGCTGTAAAGGCAGGATCTGGCCGCTCCCGTGTCAACCAGCAGCCTCACTCTTACCCTGTTCAGTCTCATCTTGTCATAGACTGGGGGGCGATACTTGCAAGAGGCGGCCCCCGTCACCTTGGGGAGGTGCGAGGGTGGTCCTAAAAATCCAGCTGTTGGGGCATGTTTTCTTCCTCTGGCTCTGGTTCCTCTACGTCAGTGTTTTCCATGGGTGGGATGTCATCCCCAGGGTCCTCGTCTCCCAGGGAGGATACCTTGTGTCACCCCAGGATGTTCCTTTTTTGCCGGGCAGCCTTGAGATACTCCCGTATGTCATGAAGCGGGCATCGGTGGCTACATGCGGAGAATTCCCGGGGGTTGATCGATATGAGGTTCTGGCTTTCCCTCTGGCTGGGGCGTTTGCTCGGAGGATAGGGTCTGGGTGGGGGAGGCACCAGCGTGGGGCTAATGTGGGTTGGTGAGGATCGGGGTTTGCCGTGTGGTGCTGGGTTGTTGGTTGGGAACTTGCTAACCGCATTAATTTGTTGGGAGGTGGAGCGGGAAGTTAACAGCCGTCGTATCAGCCGGACTTCCCTGTCTAGATCCCCCGTTGGGTCGTGAATTGTGAAGTGCTCCTTGACCATGTTGGGGAGGACTCTAATCAGGGTATTGAAAGTGTGTTGTTCCTGGGTCTCTGCATTTGCTTCCGGGTATGTGCAGTGATGAGCCGCCATGCCTGGATCAGTGTATCGTCTAGGTTCCTGTCGTATGTTAGGTTATCCAATTGTGATAATGCTACGACTTTCCCGAGAGAGGGCGTGACTGCTTCTGTCACTGTTGTCATGAAATTTGCCCAGGATCGGTTGGGGACGACTTTAGGAGCAATGCTGGCTGCTGCCTTACCCAACAATGGTAATATCACAGCAATTTTCTGTCTGTCATCCTCAAACCCGATATCAAGCAGCAGTTTGATCGATAAATGTGTGAATATCGTATTGCTTTTGATTGAATTTGGGTAGCTGAAAGAGTGGTTTGGTCGCCATTTTGGTATTTTCCCTGTTTTTGTTCCTCGTTTAGTCTAACTCAGCCCAGGTCAAGAACCACCGCTATCCCCCAGTGTTATGCTAGGTGCTTTTAGGGCGGCTTCCCGTCCTAGGAACGCCTGGCCTAGTATTGGGTTCTTTTCAAGACCGGGGTGGTACTACAAGTACAGGAGGAACAGGGCATAAAAACTCGAGGTAACACCTTACATGTATATTCACTAAGTGTAAACAAGGGCAATAAGATGTCTCACAATATTTCTGATGCATCAGTTCTTGGGCTGCTGAATAGGGGTGAGTGTATCTCACAGGATACATGACAGTCACAGTTCACAATTCAGGGTGGAACAGTTCTCAGTATGGGGTGGTACAGTTCACACTGTGATTCTAGGTGCCTCGGGGTTATTATTTATATTCAGTTTCTGGGAACACTGGCTCCGGGCCACATGAAAGTTCTTATATCCAACCTTGTGATGATCAGTGTGGGGGGGACACTGACTTGATCTTGTTGCAGGGAGCACATGGGGGGGGGGGTGAGAGAGTCTAGGTTGGTACAGGTGCAAGGGAGGGAGGAGGGGGGGTTTCCTTAGTAATGTTATCACTACTTTGGGTACGGGAGCCTTACTTTTATCACACTGCACTTTAAGTCACTATCTGATCACGGTCACTTAATGATTCCACTTTTGACACTGTACTATATGTCCTCGTACTGATCCACACCTGAGTTCAGGTAGGTTGATGTCATCCCCCGCGGGCGTGATGAAAGGCCCTGGGGGCTGGGGGCAGAGGTCCGCCTGGTGGGGTAGGGGCCAAACAACTCCTCCAGACGCCTTCTGAGCCACTGGGTGGAGGATCCACTTCGCCTCGGCTGGGAGTGGGGTGGGTCTTCCCCAGGGGAGCTGGGGTCACCGTTAAAGACCCAGGGGCTGCTGTCCACTCTGGGGTACTTCGCCGTCAGGAGGGTATTGAGGCGTCGTTCCAGGGAGGGGTCTGTCAGGGGCAGGTCCTCCTCAGGGGCCGGCTGCAGGGAGAATAACCCTGGGGACAGCCACTAGGCTATCAGTGGTGGGCTCCCTGGCTGGGGACTGGTACTATGGCAGGTGGATGCGGGAGGACGACGTGCGGGCGTAGAGTGGCTAGAGGTCGTCCCTCATATGCGGGCGCAGCAGGAGGCCATTGCCGGTGTCTTGTCCTCAGGACAGCTACCGACCCTTCAGGTAGTCCTGGTGGACTGGCTTGAGGCCGTCTCAGTTGGTGAGCGGCTTGAGGCCATCTCTTGTGAGGAGCGGCTTGAGGCCGTCTCTTCTGAGGAGCGGCTTGAGACCATCTCTGATGTGGAGCAGTTGGAGACCGTCTCAGTTGTGGAGTGGCCGGAGGCTGTCTCTGATGTGGAGTGGGTGGAGGCCGTCTCTATATTGAAGCGGCTACAGGCCGTCTCTGTGGGGCTGTAAGGAGAGTAAGGTTCAGCTCCACCCCGATCCTGACGCAGGCCATGCTGGCGAGAAGTGAGTGTGCCTGGGCTAAGGTGTACGGGTTGGGTTGGTTCCGTAGAGTAGGGGCGCATGGCAACCCGGGACTTGTGCCCATATGGTACAGACACCCCGTACGCTGCATCTAACCCTCCGTTGTCGCCTCCTGGGGATGTCGTGTCGTTGTCCGCTGTTATCATTTCAGCATTCTTATGAAAATCAGAAGAATTTCTTTAGCTGACAGATTAATAAAGGAAGGCATTAGAACATATTTTAAAATTTTATAACTGAGTTCCTGTTTAAGGAAAGAAAGAAATAGGAAATTTATAACCCCATATAACTGCTACTTGGATTTCAGTACACACACACACACACACACACACACACACACACACACACACACACACACACACACACACACACACACACATATTATTAGATCTCATATTTACTTGGTAAGATATGAAATTGACAATATAATCTGTCACCCCCCCCATTCGACAAAAGCGACCATGCAGTACTAGATTACACTATCAGGATAGCATATGATATAGTTAGAGGTAATGGATATTACAAAAAGAGGCTAAACTACGAAATGGTCAACAATCATGACCTAAAGGACTTCAACGATAGAGACTGGGAAGAGGATCTAAGAGGACAAGATATGAAAGTTATTTACAAAAAATTCTGTGAACTTTACAAAACAGGAGTCTATAGTTATGTCACACTGCACAAAGACATGGAAATAAGGATAAATAACTGGTTTCCTATTGATTGTAAAAATGCAAAAGAGAAGATACATTTGCTGTGGATCAGATACAGACGACATAAAAGTGAGAGAGCATATAACATCTACAAGCAGGCAAGAAATAATTATATAAGGATATGGAGAGAAGCTCAAAGGCAATTTGAGGAAGGCATTGTAAATAAAAGTACCGATCAGGCGAAGTTATTTTACAGCTACATACGAAGCAAGGCAAAAGTTAAGGATAAAATACAATCCATCATGGATGAGGGGAAAATCTATATCAATGAAGAAGATATTTGTGAAGTATTAAACAAAAACTTCCAGTCAGTTTTTACTAAAGAAAGTAGATTTGCAAGAGATGAAAATGAACAAGCATGCCCACACTTATTAACAAATATACATAGAACAAAACAGGTCCAGAAAGAGATGAGAAAATTTGACAGGCGAAATGCCATTGGCTCTGACAAAATTACAGGAATATGCAAAAGAGCTAAGCAGTCCATTACAATTAATATTCAGAGAATCCTTAAGACAAGGAAAACTACCTGATATTTGGAAGAAAGCAAACATGGTGCCCCTTTTCTATCTATCTATCTATCTATTGCCAGAGTCCTGAATCCCTTATGCGGGGTGGCCACAAACAAATCACCTCCAAGTCACCCCTGTCTCCCGCCATTTCACTGCCCTGCTCCCAATTCACCCCCCCCTCTCTCATATACCTCTCCACTCTATCCCTTCATCTCATCCTTGGCCTTCCCCTCCTTCTCTCCCCCTCCACCTCACTCACATACACTCTCTTCGTCAGTCTCTCACTCTCCATCCTCTCCACATGGCCAAAGCACCGCAGTGTGTTTCTCCTAATGCTTCCTATCACATCCACATCCACACCACAACGATCCTTCACATCCTCATTTGTCAGTCTGTCTCTCCATGTGACTACACACGCTTCGCTTCTCTCAAATAACTCATTTCCACTGCTCTCACTCTTGACTTGTGTCCCTGCAACAACGTCCAAGCTTCACTTCCATACGTCAGAGTCGATATCACAATACTGTCATGTAATAACTTTTTCACTTCCATGCTCACTTCCCTATTCCCTAGTTCTTATCACTGCCTTCAAGGAACCAACAGCCTTTCTTCCTTGTTGTACACTTTCAAGCACTTCATCCTCCAAAATTTCATCCTTACTCATCACACTCCCCAAGTACTTAAACGTATTCACATTTTCCATTTCCTCATCATCCTACCTTACTATACATTCACTGACTTCACCTCTCTCGAAGACCATAACTTAACTCTTCCCTACATTCACCTTTAAATTCCGTTTCTTACACACTCTCCCAAACTCATCCACCAAGCCTTGCAGCTCCCCTTCGTCTTCACTTAACAACACAGTATCACCTGCAAATAACAGTGCAGGAAGTTTCCAAACACTGCCCTCTGTCATTAGGGCCACTCCAACATCCACTGCCCTATCTTGTATATCATTTTTAACCCCATCCATATACAGATTGAACAACCATGGAGACATGACACATACCTGTTTCAACCCAACCTTCAAATAGAAAAACTCACTCAGTTCACTATCCACACGCACTGCAGTCTTAGCACCCTCATACATACTCTTCACAGCATTCAACAACTTCCCATCTACCCCATATATTCTTAATACTTTCCACAATCCTTGTCTATCCACCCTATCATATGCTTTCTCCAAATCCATGAAGGTTGCATACAACTTCTTTCCCTTCTCTCGACACTTTTCCACTAAAGATCTATGAATGAATATCTGATCTACGCAACCTTTTCCCTTCCTAAAGCCCCCCTGTTCTTCTCCAACTAATTCCTCTGTTATTTCCCTAACTCTGTCAATAAGTATCCTACCGTATACTTTTCCTATTACACTAAGAAGACAAATGCCCCAGTGATTACCACACACTTCTTTTTCCCGTTTCCCTTTGTACAAAGGAATAATTATACCTGACTTCCAATCATCCGGGACTTTACCTTCCTCCCATGCCAATCTGCACATCTTCCACATCCATTCTACTACTATCTCTCCCCCATGCTTCAGCATTTCACCACACACTCCATCAATTCCTGGGTCTTTCCCCATTTTGACATTCTTCAGTGCTTCCACAACTTCCATCCTACTGATTCCTTCCTGTCTTCTCACCACCCTCCTTC
The DNA here is from genome assembly GCF_032717465.1 of Coenobita brevimanus. Lineage (NCBI taxonomy): Eukaryota > Metazoa > Arthropoda > Malacostraca > Decapoda > Coenobitidae > Coenobita > Coenobita brevimanus. Next base: position 13,266,172 of record NC_137063.1, read on the forward strand.
TCCCAGCCATTCCCCAGCCACTTATACCCACATTACTTTCATTCTCTGTGTTCAACAATTCATTAAAGTGTTCTTTCCATCTGCTCACTTTTTCTCCCTTCTCATCTAGTAATATACCATTTTTATCTTTCACTCCCCTACTACCTTCATTGCCATCCTGTTTGACTCTCTTTACCTCCTTCCACAACATTTTCTCACAGTCCCTTCACATGACACTCAAATTCCTTCCAAATTCCTCATCCACATTCTTCTTACTTTCTCTTACTAATCTTTTCACCTCTCTCTTCCTTTCTGCATATAACTCTATCTTCCGTCTCTCAACTTCTTCCAACCCCCTTTTTCTCATACATTCATTATATGTTTTCTTCTTTTGTGCCACAGCCTGTCTCACCTCTTCATTCCACCATGGTGTTCCTTGCACCCCCTTTCGTCTTCTCTTCACCCCACACACCACCTCACATGTTGCACGTATTTCCTCTGTGAATATCTTACACACACCTTCCACGTCCCCCATCTGCTCCAATTCATATTTACCCAATCGTTCTTCCACTTCTCTCTAATATTCTGCCTTTTTCTCATCATCTTGTAACCTTTCCACTATCCTTACATCTACTCCTTCCTCCCATCCTTCCCTTCTTCTATTTCTCCATTTTACTTGATTCTTCTATTTCTCCATTTTACTTGATTCTTCTATTTCTCCATTTTACTTGATTCTTCTATTTCTCCATTTTACTTGATTCTTCTATTTCTCCATTTTACTTGATTCTTCTATTTCTCCATTTTACTTGATTCTTCTATTTCTCCATTTTACTTGATTCTGACCACCACCAAGTGGTGGTCAGAAAGTCTACTTCCCCAGCCTTTGTATGCTCTCGCATCCATTACACATCTTCGCATCCTTTCATCCACACACACATAATCAGTCATTGCCTTCCTTTCATTCAGTTCACCACCCACCCTTCTTACCACTCGTCATGTATTCCTGTGGATCATCTTGTGCCTGAAGAGGGTATTGGCTATCACCAACTCCCTCCTGGCACAAATGTCCACTAAAGCACTGCCATTCTCATCTATCTCAGCAGACACACCCCATTCACCAACTACTCCATCCCCCTTCACATTCCCTACTTACCATTCATATCACCAATCAAAAACACTCTCTCATTCCTTTCAAACTTTTCCATGCACACTTCCACATTTGTCCAGAACTCTTCTCTCACTCTGCTTGAACGATCTTGCGTTGGTGCATACACAGTATCGCCCATATTTGTGGTCCAACTTTCAGTCTTACCCACACAATCCTTGAGCCAACTGATCCATATTCTCTTATATTCTCCCTCCATCTGTTACTCACAACAATACACACTCCTACTTTTGCCCTCTTATTCTCACCTACTCTTGCACATATCCCCCATCCATACTCCCATTTGCTCACACTCTCACCAGGCCATTTAGTTTCAGTTAATCCACAAACATCCACTTTTGCACCCTCAAGCACCCGGACAATCTCTCTCTCTTTCACTTCATCATTTGCACCCCTTACATTCCAGGTCGCCATCCGTATCATGTCCTTTGTATGGTCCTTAGTCGTCATCTTTTGGTCAGTTCTTATTTTTAGTTAGTTGTTTTCCGGGAAGGCGCACTAACCCTCGGCCAACCCACTTGCTGTCACGTAGGGAACACGTGTTGGTTGGTTATAAGGTTACCACCCAGCGTTGTAAATGATCTCCTGGTTTACAGGAAATCATTTGGCTTGCCACTCGATGTAGAGCTACCCTAAAAACAGGGTACCACTACATTAAGTGGGTGGATGATGGGCGCCCCCACCTACCACCCCTTTTCAAGGAAGGAAATAGACAAAATCCACTTAACTACCAGCCAGTATCACCGACCAGCATCGTAAGCAAGATGTTAGAAGAACTGATACAAAAAATTTGGATAAATCACCTGGAAAGACACAATAGGATAACAAAAAGACAGTTTGGCTTTAGAAAGGGAAAATCATGTATCACTAACCTATTAAGTTAATATGACAGAGTTACAGAAATAATACAGAAAAGAAATGGCCGGATAGACAGCATATATTTGGATTTCAATAAGGCATTTGACAGAGTACCGCACAAAAGACTTTTATGGAAACTGTACAATCATGGGGAATTCAAGGTAAACTGTACAATTGGATGGAGATTTTCTCAGTGAAAGGAAAACGAGAACAGTGCTAAGGAGAAATTACTCATCAAGGAGAGAATTGACAAGTGGAGTTCTACATGGCTTGATGCTGGCACCGATTATGTTTTTATTATATATAAGTAACACAGACAGCAACACTGGAACTGGAAGCTACCTAAATATGTCTGCTGATGATGCAAAAATACAGAGGGTAATTACAAACACAGGCTCATGCATAGAGCTACAAGAGGAATTATATAAGCTTCATGAATGGAGCAATAGATGGCAAATGGAATTCAGTGTGGACAAATGTCATGTAATGAAATTTGGTAAAAGTGAAGAAAGACCAGACTGGGACTATAAGGTAGGATGTTCAACCCTACACACATCAGAAAGGGAAAAGGATTTCGGAGTGATTATCGATAACAGACTATCACCGGATGACCACGTAAATGAAGAAGTAAGGAACATGTACACATTGCTTGCTAATGAGGGTAGCATTCACAAATATAAATGAAGACATGCTAAGGAAGATAATAACTTCATTCATCAGACTAACTTTGGAGTATGCATCAGTAGTCTGGAATCCACATCTCATAACACATAGATAAGCCTGAAAAGGACAAAGGGCCGCTACAAGATGGGCACCAAGTTTAAGGGACATAACCTATAAGAAAGACTCGAAAAATTAATCCTACCAACATTACTGGAGAGAAAGAAAAAAGGAGACATGATTATGTTATATGTTTTCCTGCATCACAGGAAAAGAGAAAGTAAACGTAAATGAATATATAACTTATGGGGAAGCAACATTAAAAGAACACCGTAGAAAACTGAACAAAAAGAGAGGTGATAAAGACGTAAGAAGATTAAGTTTCCCAAATAGGGCAGTTGATCAGTGCAGTGCACTACCGAATGAAATAGTGTGTGCCAAAACAATTCATAAATTTCATGGCATATATGATATAAATGGTTCAAAACATGGAACAATACGAGCTTGGCTAATTTCTGTAAAGATACAATTAGGAAAGAGCAATGAGGTAAGAACACACACACACACACACACACACACACACACACACACACACACACACACACACACACACACACACACACACACACACACACACACACACACCGCTCGTTGGCTCAGTGGTAACATTCTTGCTTGCCATCTGGTAGACGGGAGTTCGTGCCTAGCTCAGGTTGAGAAAAGCTTCACTGACGAAGTGGGTGGTTACTGTCCCCCTTGAGCAAGGGGACCTGCGTGTGCATGTGTGAAAGTCACAGCCTTGCCCTTAGATCGGACTATATGAGTTCTCAGCTCTCTTCCGGGAGGGTAAAAACTGACGATCAATACCATCAAGTGACCCTGATCGACCCGGTGAATTACACACACACACACACACACACACACACACACACACACACACACACACACACACACACACACACACACACACACACACACACACACTTAAAGCTGTTCTTCTGCCACAGAAGACGATGGCTACTCACTATAATAGTGTGTTTCTCACCGTCTCTGGTGCCAAAGTGTGGTTGATTGTGTAGACCAACCCCGGATTCACAAACTTTGCCACACAGTCGGCATGTCAAGTCCAGGTTTACTGGGAGAATTCTGTTTTGGTTGTGCCTTCGTTGCCTACTCTCTTCTTTGGCCAGGTTCCGAGCAACTTCAAAATGAATGGTTCCTTTGCTGCAGAGGGTTGGCCATTGTTTTGTGGCAGAGGCATTGCTTTAAAAATCTTTCGGTATGATGCTGCCTTTCTTCAGACTTGTCCTCATATGATCTTAATATCTCTTCGTTTGTTCCCCTGGGCTGCAATGTGCTGCAGTGAGTTCACCATACAGAACTTGGTGGGAAAGGTGATGTCCAACCCATCTCAGCTGTTTTTTAGCCATTGTGGTTTCTATCCTGGTTGACTTTTGCCTGCTGGGGAATTTGTGAGTGAGGGACTTCATCCTCTCATGTGAGTCTTAGGATGTGCTGTAAGCATCGAATGTGAAATGATTCAAGCTGTTTGATGTGACGCCGGTAAGTAGTCCAGGATTCAGCACCGCATAAAAGGGTAGAAAGGCATGCAGCCTTATATACTGATGCTTTCGTCGTGATTCTCAATTTGGCGTTTTCAAAGACCCTGGATATGAGACGTCCAAAAGAGGATGAGGCGTGGTTGATTCGTCCAAGGACTTCAGCATCAATGTTATGTTTATCTGTGAGTACACTTTCAAGGTAGGCAAACTTCTCCACCTGTTTTACATTTTGTCCACTTATCTGAAATGCAGGAGGCTCTACTGAGTTTCTCCGAGATGTTATTTCTGCTTTATTGACAATTATTTGGATATTTGGAGCCCCATTATATGGTATATGTTGGAAATGATGGTGAGGCTCTGTTGTAGGGCCTCTGGGGTATGTGAAAGGACAGCACAGTCATCAGCATATTGTAGGTCTAGGAAATGAGCCATTTCAGTCTTTGACTGTGCATGAAGATGTCTGAGATTAAATAAGTTACCCTTTAGACAGAACTGGATTCTTATTCTATCATCAGGGTTTATTAATTTGCTGGTAACTTAAAAGGATGACTGCAGTGAGATACATGTTGAAAATGACAGGAGTCAGGACACATCCTTGCTTTACTCCCACGTCCACGTTGAAGGGTGCGGATTTGCTCCCATCTATGGACACACAAGCATTCATGCTGCCATGCAAGCTCTTCAGGATGGTAAGAAATTTGTCTGGAACTCAAAATGTTGAAAGAGCATTCGATAAAACTTCTGTGTTGACAGTATCAAATGCTTTTGGATGATTGATGAATGTAGTACGTAAGTCATGATTCTGCTCGTAGCATTTCTCTTGTATTTGTCGGGCAACAAAGATCATATCACAGGTACTTCATTCCTTCTGAAATACACATTGTTTCAGGAAGTGTAGACTCAGTCAAATGTTTTGTCAGTCTGGATAATATTATCTTGGCTAGTATTTTGCTATCACCGCAAGGAGGGGGATACCTTGCTGTTGTCACAATTTGAGCAGTCCCTTTCTTGCAGATGGTTACAATATCAGAAGTAAGCCACTCAGATAGGATTTGTTCTTGAGTCCAGCAGTCAGTATGAGATAAGCCACTCAGGATTTGTTCTTGGGTCCAGAAGTCAGTATGAGATTATGGAGACGTTGGAGGTGTAACTGGTCACTCTCTTTGATCATTTCAATAGGTATGCCATCAGGGCCAGGGTTTTTGTTATTTTATATAGATCGGATGGCCTGAACAGTTTCTGTAAGTGCTGGTGAAACATCGAGATCTGCCGCTTGAGGGGCTTTTTGGATTTTATCAAAGTTATTGTGCTTCATCGGGTTTCTTTAGTTCAGTATGGTATTGAAGTGTTGTGCCCATCTTTCCAGGATTGCCTGCTTGTCTTTCAGGAGCTCTCCTTTGGCTGATTGAAGAGGGGTTATGTTGTGTTTGGTTGGCCCATAGACTTGTAGAACCCATGCTGGTCATTCATATCAGCCAGTCTTATCTCTTTTGCCTGCTCAATCCACCATTCTTTTCAATTTGCCCAGCTCTGGGCATAGGCTTCACAGTCCTTTCCCAAGACCCAGCAGTCCTCCTACGTCTAATATAACTCCACATGTCACCACTTCGGCACTAACACCCATCGTCCATATTGAATACGTGCCAAGACTGTCTCATACAGGACTGGTGGTTTGGTATTAGCAGGGGTATTGTTAGGACATGTCATCTGATAGATCAGTAAGGTCTTCAGTGAAATTCAAATTCTTAAACTCTTCCCTGCATGAGCCAGGATTCAACCCTGGGTCCATTGGGACTGTAGGCCAGCTCTCTACTTATTCAGCCACTGCCTTCCCATGTCACATAGTTTTTTCTGAGTTTCATTTCTGAGTTTCAATTTTTTGGGTTAACGAGGTAGGATGAGTCAACCATTTGTTCATGTATGCCCTCATCATTTTCCCCAAACCAGTCTTTATGACGGCGATTGGCTTAGCGTAAGGTTTCATCTGCAGTGTTTTGAAGCAGTATCTTAATGTTCAGCCACTCTCGTCTAGGTTTGTTGCACTATTGTTTGTGTCAAGTGGTGGGCACTGAGGGAGCTTGTCTGTAATAGTGATGTGAAAAGTGTTACGAGTTGCTGCATCCTAAGTTTAGTTTCTTGGAGGATGGTTCCGGTACATTTCTTTGCAGTAGACATGTTGTAGTTTGGTGAGTATAAGGATTGGTCTGTTGAGCACTCAGCGTCTCTCATACGTGTAGCTCAGGTTATAAGAACTTCTCTTTGGTCTTGCTGCCTTACAATGTCATAGTCAATTAGGTACAAATGTTTAGATCGTGGGTGCATTCATGTGGTCTTGTGTTTATTCTTAAGTTGAAAAATGGAGTTGGTGATGACCGGACTGTGTACGGAGCATAAGGAAATCAGTCCAAGGCCATAGTTATTCATCTTACCAATTCCATGGCAGCCTATAGTGCCTTGCCAGAGTTGATTATCTTTTCCACCTCTGGCATTAAAATCTTCAAGCAGGAAGAGTTTGCCATTATATGGTCCTGAGCGAATGGTAGCATCCAGAGAGGCATAAAAGGAATCTTTGACAGTGTCCTCAGAGCCAGCGTTGGGGCATAGGCACTGATAATTTAATGTTACATATTGGCCTTGAGAGAGTTGTATGTGCTAGGACACCAGCTTCTCTGATATACTCACAGGTGATTCTTGGATCTTCTGTAGTAGGTTGCTTCGGGCTGCAAAACACACACACACACACACACACACACACACACACACACACACACACACACACACACACACACACACACACACACACACTGTATGTCAATAGGAGTGTCAAGAAAAGAAGTATTGTGCAAAGAGCAAACACATGGGGAGGAATATATATATATATATATATATATATATATATATATATATATATATATATATATATATATATATATATATATATATATATACACAGTACATTGCCACAGTACACGAGCTCCGAGTACATGATCCCCCTGTACACGAGGACCTATATTTTTTTAAATTTTAGTGTATTCTTTATTAGTACGCAAATTGAACTCCTTGTAAGCAAGATTGGCAGCAAAGAGTGGCCCAAATCTGGGTTTACCCCGGGTATGCAACATTGTCCCTCCAAGAAGCGATAACGGTTGCCTATGCTCCGCCCACCTTGAGCAGTAGATCGCAGCAGAAAAGGCAGCAACACCAGTGATGGAGAGTGAAGATTTGACCATGATGGAGATCAGCAGGGTACTGTGTGCCCTTGATAAATTCAAGGAAGAATTCAAGGACATCAAACGCTCTCAGTTGCAAGTGGAGGAGGTGATGTCTTCACTGGACAGAACCTTCCGCTACTACACCGACAAGCACAGCCAGGAAGTAAACAGGTGGAAGCAAACATTCATCACCTGTTTGCTTTGTCTTGAACAAAGTGAGGAATCACTCCCTTCAACATCAGAAGAGCCATATCCTGAGGAGAATCAAGAGGCTGATTCGATGTCTGAGGTGTCAGAAATAGACTTTGAAGGGTTTATGAACGAAGTGAGTGCATTAGGTAGTGAAAGTACCGAAAGTGCTGGTGATGAAAGTGGTGAGAAAGGTGGTGTGTTGGGTGGTGTGGTGGGTGATGCAGGAGATGCACGCTAGGTGCCTCATCCTGCCTCAGATCCTCTTCTTACCTCCATCACGCCTGTTGTCCTCTTGGGTAAAGGTGAACAGCCATATTCTTGTTGGTTTAGTTAAGCCATATCCTTGTTGATTTACCTAGTAAAGCTATAATCTTGTTGGTTTACTTTATCTTAGGTAATATGTCTTAGATAGTTTCCCTGTATAGTACAATACTTAGGTCTGAAAGGCATCTCAAGGGTTGCCCATGAAGGGGGGTGCCGCCCATATGTAATTTTTCCCATAAGTTTATGTATTCACAGTATGTGAATTCCTAGTACGCAACGTCCTCTGCCGTCCATATAGGCATGTACTAGGGGGATGTACTATATATATATATATATATATATATATATATATATAATTCTTTGTGGTACAGTGGTAGAGTGTGCATTTTGTACATTGGTGGACGCGCGTTCGCCTCCCGCCAGAGCTGTATGGTGACACTAACATGAAACTGACCATTATCTTTACATCCAATACCACTTATAAAGGTGATTACATATCAGTGAGCCCTTGACTCACTAATAATCTCAACAACCCATTCATTAATCATCCAAGCCCTCCTTGTCCCCCCCCCTCACCCACCAACCTTGTCTCATCATTGCCTCCTATCCCCCAGACCTGTCCCCACTCCTCCTGCTTGACTGTGCCGTCTGTTGGATCACACATGAACCACCAGATGCTTCACCAACACTGTATCAGTGGCTTCGGGTTTAGTAAAGCGGAAGGCGAGTTTTGTTGTTGTGGAATATTCGCCCAGCACTTGTTGGGGAATGGGCAAACAAAGAGCTCGTCAGGGAAGAAGCAGAAACAAGCTCTCCAATGAGAACATAGTGGGGACGGCAAACTGGTGAACGAGGGAAAGGCAGCAGAGGCAGGGGAAGGTGCGATGGTTGGTTGTGAGATCGGCTGCCCAATGATCGACAAGTCAGGGCGAGGCTTCACGGTAGATGATAAGGCCGGCTGCACGATGGTCTAAATGAGGGCAGGGCAGGATGAGAGCCAGGTAGACAGCGCAGCGCCGATGGAGGAGGCGCCAACGAGCTCAGGTGGAAACCGCCCCGATGCTGCCCTCAACCCCCACGCCCCTGATGGAAAGGGCGAAAAAGACTCGCCCAACTCTCCAGCAGCAGCGGGTGGAAGCACAGAGGGGAGGCCCAGTCCTGGTCGTCACAGATGGCACAGCCCCGGTCCAGGTCGTGGTGGAGGGAGGGTCATTGGCTGGGTAGTCTAGGGCAGAGGAGCCTCGAACTCCTGGTGGGCAGACCAGGGCACTCCCTCAGATAGAAACGACGGGCCCGTCCCTCGGCTGATACAGCTGCTGTGGAGAGCTGGTCCCGCCAGGAGGTCTTGCCGCGACGAGAGATGGGCTGCGAGTGGAAGGTGAGGGACGTTGGTTTTGTCAGGCACTGTACTCTAGGTCATGGTAGTTGCTCTTTTTGTAGTTTAGCCTCTTTTTGTAATATCCATTACCCTCTAACTGTATTATATGCTATCCTGATATTGTAATCTAGTACTGCATAGTCGCTTCTGTTGAATGGAGGGGGTGACAGATTATATTTTCAATTTCATTTCTTGCCTTGTAAATATGAGATCTAATAATGTGTGTGTGTGTGTGTACTGAAATCCAAGTAGCAGTTATATGGGATTATAAATTTCCTATTTCTTTCTTTCCTTAAACAGGAACTCAGTTATAAAATTTTAAAATATGTTCTAATGCCTTCCTTTATTAATCTTTCAGCTAAAGAAATTTGTCTGATTTTCATAAGAATACAATAATCTAGTGTTGTATAAATATGGTAAGAAAGGATTAGGTGGCTGAAGATCGTCTTCATCGGTTATAATTCACATCCGGAGCACAAAATTATCACCATAAACTCGAAATGTAATTCAGCTCCATAGGCCTATGCCAAGAACATTAACTTTCATATCCCAGCAATCTCTTACCGCTTCAGCCAAATGGCATAATGATAACTTTATTCTAGCTATCTCCACATGATCATATTCAGCCAACGAGACACTTTTTACACTGAAAGGGTTAGATACAAGCTTACTTATCTCCTTCCTTTGCAGTACTGAAAAGCATTCAAAAAATCATCTGGAAATGGCAATACACTAACCCTCTCAGGATCACTCACGCGATTCGCGTTTCATGTGGACTGTTCTAAAAATGTTCAGTCACGCGAATCGCATTTCTAAGCACAAAAAAATTCGCCAAAAATTAAGTTTCTGGTGGATTTGCATCAAATTTTGACGTGCCGTAGTGAGTGCAGCGCTTTCCAATGGTAAGGTATTGACAACACTGAGTTGCCTCATGGGGCCCAGCACGTAGCGATAAACCTCAGTCTCTTCCAAGCAGCCAGGTGGTGAGGTTGCGTCTTGTGTACTGTCCCTTTAAACTCCTACTAATTCTCCCCCTCCTGCCCAAGCCAAAGCCCTTATGGACTCAGTGCGATAATACAATATTTGTGAGCATATTTGTATGTGATATTGTCGATGGAACATAGATATATGTCATGAAAAGGAATTGTGTCCATTATCAATCGTTAGGCTTAGAGGCGATATGCGTGTTCACTCATTGTTGCGGGGTTTCGCCTCTCGCCCTACCCAAGGCCCTATGGCGTGATTACAAATACGTATATAATGAAGCCAATGCCTAAACTGTATTTTGTGTGAAAGATATTGTGGGTGGCTTGGTGAAATTATGGAACTAGTTAGCGTTATGGATGCCATGAACCATAGTGTGGAATAGGGCAGGCATCACATACAGTTTTTATAGTCGGGAAGGGAGAATTAGAGGTGTTTAGGGATGGAATTATTGTGATTCTGATAGTGAAAATGCGTATGGAATTGTGTGAAATATATGTCAAACATGCTGCGGGTGTTTGTGAAGGAGTGTGGTGTGTGCCAATATAATAGAGTTGCATCTTACTCTCCTGGTGAAGGATACTGCATCACAGTCATGTTGAACTGTAGTAAGGAAGAGAATAATTGCAGAGGTTAGGGTGGAATTATTGTGGTAGTCATGTATTTGTGTATGATATTGTATGAAGTGTAAGTGAAATGTGCCACATATCCTCGTGATGGCATAAATTATGATGTGTAACGTAGGTTAGCAATACCTTAGCGGCATGTGTGCTATTAAAGGTGACGATGCCAAAGAATGAGGGATGTCATTGAACAGGTACTGTACCTTGGTCTGACATTTAGTGATAAATTATACCTTATGTAAAATATACGTGAACTGTGCCGTGAGTGTTCATTTAGGTGCATAGCGTAGGTGAACGGTACTTTAGCGGCAGGTGTGCTTTGAAAGGTAACGATGCCAAGGAACGAGGGACGTCATTGAACAGGTACTGTACCTTGGTCTGACATTTAGTGATAAATTATACTTTATGTAAAATATACATGAACCGTGCCACGAGTGTTTGTTTAGGTGCGTAGCATAGGTGAACGGTACTTTAGCGGCAGGTGTGCTGTGAAAGGTAACGAAGCCAAGGAACGAGGGACGTCATTGAACAGGTACTGTACCTTGGTCTGACATTTAGTGATAAATTATACTTTATGTAAAATATACATGAACCGTGCCGCGAGTGTTTGTTTAGGTGCGTAGCGCAGGTGAACGGTACTTTAGCGGCAGGTGTGCTGTGAAAGGTAACGAAGCCAAGGAACGAGGGACGTCATTGAACAGGTACTGTACCTTGGTCTGACATGTAGTGATAAATTATACTTTATGTAAAATATACGTGAACTGTGCCGTGAGTATTCGTTTAGGTGCGTAGCGTAGGTGAACGGTACTTTAGCGGCAGGTGTGCTGTGAAAGGTAACGAAGCCAAGGAACGAGGGACGTCATTGAACAGGTACTGTACCATGGTCTGACATTTAGTGATAAATTATACTTTATGTAAAATATACGTGAACTGTGCTGCGAGTGTTCGTTTAGGTGCATAGTGTAGGTGAGCGGTACTTTAGCGGCAGGTGTGCTGTGAAAGGTAATGATGCCAAGGAACGAGGGACGTCAGTGGAGAGGTACGGTACTTTGCAACGTTGGGCAACCACGGACGTCAGTGGACAGGCACTGTACCTTTCTAAAACAATTGTTGAAATTTATGATTCTCTTCTAAAATGTTTGTGATATGTGCCACGAGTGTTCGTGGAAAATATTATATCATGTGTTGGGGGAACGTTTGGGGAAGGAGGGGAATATATATATATATATATATATATATATATATATATATATATATGTGTGTGTGTGTGTGTGTGTGTGTGTGTGTGAGGGAGTATATCATGTGTGTCGTGAAACTTAGGGGAAGGAGGGCCGAAAAATGAAATAAAAAAAAGTTATATATATATATATATATATGTATGAGGGGTTATATCATGTGTGGGAGGAACCTTTTATTATATATATATATATATATATATATATATATATATATATATATATATATATATATATATATATATATATATATATATATATATATATATATATATATATATATATATATATATATATATATATATATATATAAGAAACAGGGAAGTGAGCATGGAAGTGAAAAAGTTACTACATGACAGTATTGTGATACCAACTCTAACGTACGGAAGTGAAGCTCGGACGTTGTTGGAAGGACACAAGTCAAGAGTGAGAGCCGTG